>NC_044050.1:10379077-10732827 GCF_902167405.1 Gadus morhua
ATCCGGCCCTGATGACAGATCCCACAGATGCTTGGGATCTTAAGGAAGGAGTTCACTCAATCTCGATGGATTCAACCTGAATCACGAGCGATCGTTACAGGCTTTGAATGCCAGCTTCCATTGCACGCCCCTTATAATGTGGTAGATCAGGGAATTTCCAACCCATATTGCTTTGTCAGTCCTCTTATTAGTTTACGCCTGGTTGGTTAATTTTCACAAGAACCACATCCCCATGGAATCGTTGGCTCCGTGAGTGATTATAGCTGTTACAATAGACCAAACAGATTAATCTATTGATTGCACACATGCAGATGTCATTTAGGGTGCAATATTATCAAGTTTGTTGACAATGTAACTCTTCCAGCTTTCCCATCTCTACTCAGATCAATAGGTGTCATTTACACTAGGGACCTCCTGTGGTCACAACTTTATGAAATGGCAGATTCTGTCCCTACCACTTTTTAAAATTATAACTTGCATATAATGTTTAAAAGAAAATGCACAACATACAATTCAATTTAAATATAGAACTAATTGTCCAAAAAACAAACAATGCCCCGAAGAGCGTGTCGACTCTACCTTTGAGGGGCCTATATGCAAAACTGCCATCATGTGTCATGCCATACATATTCTAAATGGTTCCCACCACTTCTCAACTCAGAGTGACAGCCTTGCTTTGATCAGCAGTGAATCGAGTTTCAGTTTTCTTGTAAATGTGATGTGAGTTTTCAATATAGCGCCCAGGGTTCGAAGGAAGCAAATGATACATTTTGCTTAAGGAACCGCCATCCTCTGAGGGTTTGGAACATTGTAACAGAATTCACACAGACACACACACACACACACACACACACACACACACGCACACGCACACGCACACGCACACACACACACACACACACACACACACACACACATCCTGATTAAATGCTATCAACATTGATGATGCAGGCAATAAACTTTTCCATTATCCTTATAAGGATAGAAGACCATCCAAATCTTAACAACGGACGGCTTCCAACAACCTCCAATAAGGGCTTTGCGTAACAGAGCGCACATAGCACCCTGCTCCTTCACATTATGGTGAGAAAATTCTGTTGAAGCCACTCAAAAATCAGTTCAGCTCAAGTTCAGCATTAGAGGATGAAAGCAATTTTCAGCAATTACGAGATTCTAATGGAAATGGATCTACAGTTTATTTATGTATCTATGTATGATTCACTTTGAATGAGCTATGCATTCAGCAGATCAGCAGTGATTGACTCATGTAATCACAGCAAGCGATATTTGTCTCTGTCATAACAGCATCATTACAAAACCAGTAAGACAAGCTTCTCATTATCTGACAATAGCCTAGCCTGCGAAGAGAAATTCCTATAATGGGTTTGTAAACTTTCATCAAACTCTGATATTATGCAAATAGTTTGTCATAAAAAAGCTTGCATTCCAGTGTGAGCCGGCTTGATTTATCAGCCCTAAGCACTTTTGTTAAAATGCTTTCTGACTCTTTTACGACTTTTGATACAGTTATAAATTAAAGTGCTCATTGTTTACCTGATCAACACCAAAAAAAAGGGGGGCTAATGGTTTTTAACCACGATCTGTAGGAAATGCTGAGGGGAGGTAAAAGGAGACAGTGACTGACAAAGGCATTGCAAGGTGAGTTTGGTGTGGGACACGAAAACAGGCTCAACATGATGAACGGCTTAAAGCAGCCATTATTTATTTTTAACCACCAGATGGCGAACAAAGTCCACTCAACAAAAAAAACCGCCCTTCCCAGGAACATGCCTTCATTACAGAAATACTGTAAACAGAGTCACCTAAGGCTGGCCTAACAAGGGCAAATGTCAATATTAAGCCATGTGATGGACAACAGAAATGGTTTCAGTTTATTGATTTCCTTCTATTCCTTCAAGCCAATTTATATAGTTTAATCTATTTTCCCTCCTGACTGCTAGCCAAGCAGGTGAACAATTAGCATTCACTCATCTGGTGAGGCAAGGCCAATCACATTACGACTATGGGAAGCTGAATTAAGCGACAGCACTAAGGATTTCGACATACTACACAGAACCAACTAATTTTCCCCTTTCCCCCCGACAGTACCAGCTCAACTCGCCAAGACTTAGCACGACTTGGTTTGGTTCCAGGCACGTCGTGTTTCCATCTAGAAAGTACCTCTTCAACGTGGGCAGATCCCGGGTTGTCATAGCACGGATGCGCAAAACTGCGACACATACGCGACCACGCGGCACGTCGTGTTTCCATCTAGAAAGTACCTCTTCAACGTGGGCAGATCCCGGGTTGTCATAGCACAGGAGCGTCTCTAACTCTGTCATGGTCCACAGCGTTTTTTTGCACTGATCATGCCATGTTCAATAATCAATCGCTATTGTTGACTGAACACTGATGCTAGTATTAAGTATTTATTCTAGTATTTATTCAGTGGCGTCACTCAGTGGCCAGCAGCCTGTTTACGTCACACAAAAGTATCAGTTCATTTCTCTTGCAGCCTCGACGGAGGTGAGACTAAGGCCCTGTCTACACTAACCTGGGTAAATATAAAAACACACATTCGCAATGAAAACAATCTCCATCCACACTATCGTTTTTATATCATTGACGGAATGTTTTGCATCCACGTTCCACACTGAAATGATTTTGATAAACAGTCGTTATCATAGTTACGTGACTCCCGCCACGCCTCTCTGTTTTGATTACCGGCACGCCATCAGCTGTGATAGTTGCAGTTGATAAGCTGGCTAATCAATTTCACTCACAAGCTAAAATATGGCTCAAAACTAAAGTACAAAGGCGAGTTGTTTTTTTTAGAAACGCAGCTCCAAATAGGACTACGGTTTGAACTGTCTTTGCGTTTTTTTCCGATCGCTTAAGCGCAGCAAGTACAGTGCTCGCCTTCGGCGTTGGAGTAACGAATATGTATGAGACAGTATGTTGAGTTGTAACTGAAATTACATAAGTACATTGTACAGAGAAATCATCATTTCCATTTCACCTACCATTTTTTGACGAGCGTCTCGCTCTCGAGCGCAAGCTTGTTGCAGCATCATGGCAGTGTCATGGCAACCAAACGTCATCGTTTCTGAAAGCCTCCGTCTACCCTGACCACACTACAACGAGAACCCAGTGTTTTCACATTTATCCACCTCTGCGTTCGTTTTTCAAAAGCATAGTTTTCAGTGTCGGAATTCTCAGTTTTAATGAGGGTGGAAGGGCTAATTGGATAAATATTTATGCGTTTGTAGATTTACCCGGGTTACTGTGGAGAGGGCCTTAAAAAGTACGAGGTTCCAGGGACCTAATTTTGACGATCTAAACACAAAAAAGGCGGGCCGAGTCGACACACACACACACACACACACACACACACACACACACACACACACACACACACACACACACACACACACACACACACACACACACACACACACACACACACACACACACACATACACACTGTGAGGGACCGGCGTGGTCGCCCAACGTATCTGGTATACGGCCAACCAGATTCTGAGAGTGTGGGCAAAAATTTGAGCAATTGTCTCAGGACAAAGAAAAGTGAAGTTTTATTTTCTCCAAAACATTCACAAAAAAATAAAGCAACGTTCCAAAAGAAAAGAAAATGACTGCATCAGTCAGCAAGCATAACCTAAGATAGCATAACATAGCATAGCCTAACCAAAACATGCGGCTTTTGTAGTGGCCTCCCGTCAAGCCAGCACCACCTTCAGCCCCCTACCGTGGCGGAAGTCCAATTTTACACAATCCTAATTATAATATATATATATATATATATACACAATATGATAATAATAATAATAATAATTTCTCTATTGCGGGACTGTGAGAAGGGGGAGGATTTCAAGCTTCTCACACACAGACACACACACACACACACACATCCTGATTAAATGCTATCAACAATGATGATGCAGGCAATAAACCTTTACCATTTTCCTTATAAGGATAGAAGACCATCTAAATCTTAACAACGGACGGCTTCCAACAACCTCCAATAAGGGCTTTGCGTAACAAAGCGCACATAGCACCCTGCTCCTTCACATTATGGTGAGACAATGCTGTTGAAGCCACTCAAAAATCTTTCCAAACACAAGTTCAGCATTAGAGGATGAAAGCAATTTTCAGCAATTATGAGATGCTAATGGAAATGGATCTACAGTTTATTTATGTATCTATGTATGATTCACTTTGAATGAGCTATGCATTCAGCAGATAAGCAGTGATTGACTCGTGTAATCACAGCGAGCTATATTTGCCTCTGTCATAACAGCATCATTACAAAACCAGTTAGACAAGCTTCTCATTATCTGACAATAGCCTAGCCTGCGAAGAGAAATTCCTAGAATGGGTTTGTAAACTTTCATCAAACTCTGATGGTAAGCAAATAGTTTGTCATAACAAAGCTTGCCATTCCAGTGTGAGCCGGCTTGATTTATCAGCCCTAAGCACTTTTGTTAAAATACTTTCTAACTAATTTACGACTTTTCATACAGTAATAAATTAAAGTGCTCATCGTTTACCTGATGAATGAAAAAAAAGGGGGGCTAATGGTTTTTAACCACGATCTGTAGGAAATGCTGAGGGGAGGTAAAAGGAGACAGTGACTGACAAAGGCATTGCAAGGTGAGATTGGTGTGGGACACAAAAACAGGCTCAACATGATGAACGGCTTAAAGCAGCCATTATTTATTTTTAACCATTAGATGGTGAACAAGGTCCACTCAACAAAAAAATACTTGTTTCCCAGGAACATGCCTTCATGACAGAATTACTGTAAACTGAGTCACCTAAGGCTGGCCTAACAAGGGCTAATGTGAATATTTAGGCCCCGTCCACACAAAGCCGATTTCATGGCGAAGCCGCAAAGGTCTTGTACGGTTCGGCCTTCCGTCCACACGAAGCCGGGAATCCGCTGACCGAAACCGTAAACTTCTGAAACCACTCTCGGAGGTGGTTTCAAATCTACCCGGTTTCGTTTTGGATTCGTGTGGACGCCTGAAACCGACTGAAACCGTAAACCATGACGTCATCGCCCCACCCCTCGAGCCTCTAGCCAATGACTGTTAAGCCCGCGTAGTCTCAGAACTCACAACAACAAAGATGATGGCGGACTACAGGCTTGTAATCGTTTTGCAGCAGATCATGTCCCTTGTTGGGTTGCTAAGCCATTATTTGTTGAGACTGTTGACTGACTATTTGTTTGTGTTGTTAGTGGTTCGGGGGGCAGCCTTTATGCGCATGCTTGCCTCTTCTTCTTATTTAATTTTCTTCTGGATTTCTATAGCAGAAGCAGCGCCCCTTATGGGCCTGGCATGTGCACTACAGCGTTTCTACAGATCTACCCGGTTTCGCTTGACTCCGTCTTTACAGAGATACTCCGAAACCGGATAGATCGAAACCGGAACGGTTTCGCCCGTTTCGGCTTTGTGTGGACGGGGCCTTAGTCATGTGATGGACAACAGAAATAGTTTCAGTTTATTGATTTCCTTCTATTCCTTCAAGCCAATTTATATAGTTTAATCCATTTTCCCTCCTGACTGCTAGCCAAGCAGGTGAACAATTAGCATTCACTCACCTGGTGAGGCATGGCCAATCAAATTACGACTACGGGAAGCTGAATCAAGCGACAGCAATAAGGGCCGTTACATAGTCAACGCGAGCAACGCGCGTAAACGACGCGAGTGACGCGAGCTACGCGCTTCCTTTCATAGTCTACACAGCATACGCGAACGTCGCGGGCAATGCATGACATGCAATACACCACTCACGCCATGGGTGGCAGCAGAGTCACCGGTGTTTTCGCGGGTGACATTCCAGGTGACATTCCGATCAAAGTGGCTACGGAAGAAGAGTGATGAAGCGCAGAGATAGGCGGTGGTATGTGCGCCCTTTAAATACCACACGAGATCAGGATGGGGAATTTGTTTCTCTGGTGCTTCCAATGCGAAGCCTGGACGTGGAGAGGCATTTCCAGTATTTTCGAATGTCGGCGCCAAAGTTTGATGATCTCCTTTCGCGAGTCATCCGATATCGTTCCGACTCTCACCAAAACCGGCCCTTGTCAGGGAGCAGCTGGCAGATTATTTTTTGCCAGATGCTGGCGTGTCTCCCCACCAGTACAATGTGCTACGATTGGGTATGCGCACTGACCAATAAATGTATATACATTGGTCACTTGGAAGCATGACTTTTGATTCTTTAGTTATCACATTACACAAGTTACCTAATTTGGTTTACGTCAAACTCATTAATTCATATCCATATAAAATGCTTATACAACGAGCTACTGCCTTGACAGATGAATGAATTATTTAAGTGCATTTAAGTGTAGGCCTATAGCCAAAGCTATAGCGCATAATGTCCACAGAAATTATATGGTAGGAAACATTATTAGAGAAAAGGGGTTTATTTTTATCAAATACAGAAACTTGACCCACGCACACATTTTTCATTCACTACACACTCACGCTTTCAAATTTCATTCACTCAAAGAGGCTACTGAACTTATGTTTCACACAGAACATGAACACTTATGTTTCACACAGAACGTGAACACAAAACATTACGTAATTAATTCAAATAGGCTAACACTAGAACAAATAAGGCCAGTAATAGAACGAATATCGGGTGACAAGAAGATCATTAAAATGGCTCACAATGAGACAGTATGTTCGTTGTAACTGAAATTACATAAGTACATTGTACAGAGAAATCATCATTTCCATTTCACCTGCCATTTTTTGACGAGCGTCTCGCTCTCGAGCGCAAGCTTGTGGCAGCATCATGGCAGTGTCATGGCAACCAAACGTCATCGTTTCTGAAAGCCTCCGTCTACCCTGACCACACTACAACGAGAACCCAGTGTTTTCACATTTATCCACTTCGGCGATCGTTTTTGAAAAGCATAGTTTTCAGTGTCGGAATTCGCTGTTTTAATGAGGGCGGAAAGGCTCAACGTATAAATATTTATGCGTTTGTAGATTTACCCGGGTTAGTGTGTACATGAATCAGATAAAATAAACGTTGTTAACATAACATAAGATGACGTACTAATCTCACATAAAACCAAACATTATTAATCTCTCGAGTTTCACCTAATTTTGCCCATCTAAACGTAAAAAAAAGGCGGGCCGAGTCGAGGCGAGTTGAGCTGTTATTGTCGGTGGAAAAGGGGAAATTGTCATCCGAAGAATGAGTTTATTGTCTGACTCTGTGATATTATTATTATTGAACCTTTTTAGATTATGTTGTCCATAACTTCAAGCCTTTACAATATATCCATGTAATGGCTGAATGGAAAACAAATAAACATTTATTTACATCTTCACCTATGTTATTTAACAAGCAAACATGTTTGATGAAACATTTACCCTCCGGGAGGCAGATGGTTGGATACACAGAACCATCTGTGAAGTCGTCCTTGGAAAAGGTTTGGAAAAATTGGTGGGTGATTGGAGGAACCATCTGTCTATGACCGTCATACCATTTATCATGCATATCATGGATCACGCAGATATCCTAGTTACTCACAACATACTGATTGGTCTGAACCCCTGTGGTTCAGCCACTAACGCGGCACTTGATACCTGGCAGTATAGATCCTCCCGATATCATGATCAGGATCTCGAGAATTCAGCCCCCTCCAAGGTAATTTTTGGTGTGCTTGAGACAGAAAACAAGAGGAATGTCTACAAGAGAATGAGCACCTCTGCACACACCCCACTAGCAAAACAGTGGGGGGTGTGGGCTGAAGCAGTAGGACGTCCTCTGGGATAAATCGGTCTCTTTAAACCGGCTCACTGACTATTTACCGCTTGAAGGGATACCCAGTGCAGAGAGACAGGGACGATTCCTTGTCAGGGGAAGTTCAAAGTTCATTCATGGTATGATACGGTTAACAGTCCTAGTGGACTTCTGATATAGAGGTTCTGATTCGGTCTGGAAAGAATAATTATATATATACCTATTTTGTTCTCATTTTTAAGTTTGAATATTGCTCCCCAATGACCGGAAATCAAATTCGGAAAATACAGTGAATGAATAAATCGCAGGCATCCATACACAGACATGGTTTCCTAAAGTCAAACCAACTAAGACTATTAAAAAACCGTCCCCGGCTCATCACAGCCCCACCCCCACCTCCTGAACTCTGTTCAAGCTTGACTTTTTAATCAAGTGGTTCTGCTCAGCACCTGCAGCAGATCAGCAGATGTATTATTAACCGGCAGTGAGACGATTTATATAGACTTCTCAAGTACCTCACATTTAATCCGAATACTTGACTTAGTCTACTTCAAGGCCATTATCATCTGCTTTTGCACCTCTATCTGTCTTTTCAAGATCCCTGGAATTTTTAATAGCAAGTCAATTATCACATTGTAGTATTTATCCTTTCTAAGTAAATGCTACAATTTAGATTAAATTAATGATCGGGAAAATTATCTGGGCAGTTTGACACATCCTGGTATTGAAATATTTGCATATAACATCAGCAGGTCTAAATATTAAAAATTCTAAATTAAATGTTATACGTTATTTTATTTTTCATTTTGACCATTTGACACACTCTAGACTTTTGTGTGACGTCATTTGACGGACACGTGATACAAAGTATACACAAATGTATCTGACGCAAAGCTTACCTTTTTTTTTGCCTACAGCGGCTCCCATCAGGCGAGACGAGCCGATCCATGAGTCACTGATCCGTATTTCACAGTAATTAACGACCAAAATGTCCATCTGATGTTCCCACAGGTGCGAGTGTCATGCATCCGATGACTCACCTGCTGTCTAGTCAGTTGCCAACAGCCTGGAATACTCTGTGAATTACGTCCGTATGTGTTCAGCCTCTTAATGTATGTGGTTACGTTTCTTGAACTACATCAACCTTGTTTAAATGTAGGCCAATATATTTGTGAAATGGCATTTCCACTTGGAGGACAACATATGACAATATCTTCGCGCAACACTCCCCATGCACTGGAAATTACAATTATATTTAAAGTTACAGTGTTTTCCTTTCTCATTCATTAGTTGCATCTTGCAAGACGGACCAGGCAGAAATGTACTCCCTCTTGAGGGTGAGGTCAATCCATTGTGTATTTTACGTTATTCGTGGTTCTAGAATATGAACCATCTAGCATGTATCCGACTGTGAGATTGTACCCTGATTAACTTTAACAATCATAAGAACTGCTCAAAAAGGGACGAAAGAATATAACACATATTTTCCTTTTTTCCTTTTTCTTTTTAACTTGTTCTATTCTTCTAATTTGATTCAATCAGCGTAGACATCTGTAGAATCATGATCAAGTTTATATGGAGCTCTACAGAAGGGAAAGATCCGTTGCTTGTTTTTGGTGATGAGATATGTTTGGTTGTGTGTTCCAAGTCAGGGTCACTGGCTTCAAAGCAGGGACATCATAGGGTTCACGGGCCACAGTTGAAAGCGCAGTGAAATCACAAACTCGCTAACGTGTTGTTAGAGCCGTGCGAGACATAGAACAAGAGGCAGCAGTGGTCACTGTGGTTGACTGAACCTCTGCTTGGCCATCTTCAAAATGCATTGTGACTCTGAAGTAGATCTGGGCTGAATGAAAGATCTCACGTTAACGCAGACAGACTCAGTCTCTCTCTTTATCAAACTCACACTCTCCTTCGCACATACACACACAGAAACACACACACACACACACGTTGGCTTATTCTCTCTCTCGATTCCACACTCATGCTCTCATTCACGGTCATACACTTATTCACACACACACACACATACACACAAAAACACACACGCACAAGCATATATACTGAGTCACACTCTGAGTCCCACTGAGACTCTCTTTTATGCACACACACACACATACACACACACACGCACACGCACACACACACACACGCACACACCCTCACCCTTACAGAAGCACAGCCAATGGTGCAAGGGAGTAGAATATCTCAAACCAGAGAGGAAGGGAGAGAGCAGGGGAGAGAGGGAGATATTATCAGGATCATAGAGAAGCAGTGTATTTGTGGTGGAGGAGGGTGAAGATGTTTTGGGGAGAACAGAGGTGTAGCATTGTGGTGGAGGAGGGTGAGGATGAATTTGGGACTGCAGTGGTGTAGTGGTGGGTTTATGTGGAGGAATAGGATGAAGATATGGTGGGGGGTCACAGAGGTGTAGCGATATGTTTGTGATGGAGGAGGATGAAGATGTAGTGGGGACTGCAGAAGTCTAGCGGTGGGTTTGTGGTGGAGGAGAGGGAAAATGAGGTGCGGAGAACAGATGTGTAACACTGTGTTTGTGGTGGAGGAGGACGAAGGGATGGTGGGGTGAACAGAGGTGTAGCGGCGGGTTTGTGGTGGAGGAGGATGAAGATGAGGAGGGGACTGCAGAGTTGTAGCGCTGGGTTAATGATGGAGGAGAGTGGAGGGGTGGCGGAGAGAACAGAGGTGTAGCGCTGTGGTGTGGAGAGGTGGTTTTTATGATGGTCTGCTGGAGCCCAGCTGTGTGTTCACAAGTCACGGCCCATTTAGAGACCAAAGAGCTGCTGGCACTACGACTCGGGGTGTGTCATGGGAGCAGGGTCGAGAGAGAGAGAGAGAGAGAGAGAGAGAGAGAGAGAGAGAGAGAGAGAGAGAGAGAGAGAGAGAGAGAGAGAGAGAGAGAGAGAGAGAGAGAGAGAGAGAGGCATGATTGGGGGGAATAGGGATGGGGAGAGAGAGAGAAGGATAAGAAGGGAGAGGGAGGTAGAGTGAGAAATTGCAAGAGGGAGAGACAGGGAGGGATGGAGAAGGAGCACAAAAATATGAGCGAAAGAGATAATGGATGAATAAAAGGACAATGATCCAGAGAACAAATGGTTGAGGTAAAAAGCGTATGTACCTGAATAATGACGTGAATTAATGTTTTTTTTTAAAAATAGTTGTGAGATTCAAGAGATCCACAATGAAAGATTGAAGAGCTTGCAAATTGTCCATTTTGAAGGACATTTTGTCTGCATGCATGTGCATGCCATGTTAATGAATATCTTAATAAGGAAAAACTATGTATAAATCATGTAGTTTAGGTATTTTCTTCTTGGGGTATCTCACTGGAGGAGTATAAAGTACTGACCAATCAACATATAGTGACTACCTGGAAGGGTAATATTTATTATAAACAATGAATTGGTAAAGTTAACTATTCGCTGTGATCCTAAACTTAATTTACACAAATGGGGGAGAATTTAGGGTCAGGATTTATTTATCGATCAACCTTAACAACCATTAACTCTCTCTCTCTCTCTCTCTCTCTCTCTCTCTCTCTCTCTCTCTCTCTCTCTCTCTCTCTCTCTCTCTCTCTCTCTCTCTCTCTCTCTCATATACATTTAAATAAAGACAACAGCCCCCAAGCTGACTGTAATCAACACGCAAAGATCTATCGCTTGCAGCTGTTGTTGAAGTCAAAATATTTGCTTAGTCGGCGTTCAGAATTAAATGGTACAGGCTACAAGTCATGTTTAACAGAATACAAAGGAAACAGAGTTCATGAAAGTTCTTTATTATTTCGATTTAAATTTCAAGACAGAGTGGGAGGAGAGCCAGACAGGAAAGGTGAGAAAGGTTTTCATGGAGGTTCGCTGGATTGCAATTGCGGAGGATTGAGTGAGGACACCCCGTCCGCTCCTCATTGGGAGGAAGTATTTTAAGCTGAACAAAACACAGCAGGGGGAGGAAGCACACTTCAAAAGAAGCAGAAGATCGTACAAAATGTGGCTACTGAATGGTGACCTGGAAAATGAACTATTTCAAGAGGTTACAGCATAAATCAGACTTTCAAATGTCCTGTACGTGACAGAGAAAATGGGCGGTCAAAAGGACTGAAGAAATATCTAAAGCCTGAATATTTGTGATGGCGTCTCTTTGGAAATATTAACACTTCTTTGAGCTTTGATAGGCTCATCATCTAAAACCTGATTTCCTGCGGAGATTAGTCCTGAGCCAGACGGCCTCGATGCTAAAATTGTGACTGAACTGTCGATGGACTAAAGAGGGAAAAAAGTATTTGGGGTAAATGTGAGGTACTTGAGACGGTCTATATAAATCGTCTCACCGCCGGTTCATAATACATCTGCTGATCCGCTGCAGGTGCTGAGCTGAACCACTTGATTAAAAAGTCAAGCTTGAACAGAGTTCAGGAGGTGGGGGTGGGGCTGTGATGAGCCGGGGACGGTTATTTAATAGTCTTAGTTGGTTTGACTTTAGGAAACCATGTCTGTGTATGGATGTGTAAAAGAAAAAAGAAAATAAAAAGCACCAATACATTATTCAAAGTAACAAAGTCCTTTCAAAGACCATACAATCGAGAAGAAAGAAAACCTGGATCATTTTGAGAGGGAGATGAAAGTGATCTTGGCTGAACTGCTGGAGTTCTAGATGATTATGTGAATACAGTGCATGATCACTGACCAATTTAGAATATTTAGGGAGTTGAGGAGGTGATGGCTGACAACTGTCCGAGTTAAGGGTGCTAATCTGCTACAGGAAGTTGCTGTGACCCCTCTATTTTAAAGGTGATTATCCAGACAAGAGAATCACATTAGGGAATGACAGTACAAACAAGCTGATTTAAATAGTTCATATTTGTAATCTCAGTTTATTTCAGGTGAAAGAAAGCAGCGAAACGTTTGATTTGAATCAACAGAGGCAGGAACTAAATTAAATGCCAAAAAATGTATTGCCACAGCTTAAGTGTTGAATATATAATGTGCTTGGTCAGGCTTAGCAAGTGGATTCTACAAATCATAGATGAAGGTACATGTCGATACATTTTTAATCTATGAAACCTTTTTCTTTTGATAACCTCCATGTACTTCATTTACCTGATAATATATAACCAGGGATTTTGAGGGCTGAAAAGTGCTATTCTTCAGATGGTCTCAAATGAAACCATGGCTGGAATCCTCTTCCGGGGTGACCTCGGATTTCACCCCGACCCAACCCTCAGGCTCACTTATTACAGCCAGCAGGAGAGGTCAAAGGTCCCCTTCAACCGCACAGACAGGGGGAGACCAAAACCTTTATTAAACCTCTCTGAAGCTGCTAGTCCCTGCTGTCTTATTAGGATTAGGCTGCGACAGGGGACATGTATAAAATGTGAATGATATTTTTCCCCTGAATAGCCTCAGAATATGAGGAGAGCCAGACTGCGTTGATACAGAGTGGGTTTATCTCGTTCACGTTATGCTCAGGGGAATAAATCGAATCACTCAATCAAACGTAGGTGTAAATCATTTGAATTATTGCCGTAACCTGATTTGAACAGTTACAGTTTATTGATCCACTGGTAATGAGATAATTAACAGTAATACAGACCCTCGCTTATGACAAGCAGAACAATGTCTAGAAAGTTCGGACCACCCATAGCGACACCAGGTAGCCCGGGGCCCAAAGCTTCAGAGGATATCTGGTTCTGCCCTGAACCGTGGCCAAGCCCCGTAAACACAGCGCTCAGCCTAGGGGGCCAGCAAGCCCTTCTAAATGTTAAATCCTGATCACATGTAGACCTGGGTAATGTAATCTCATTGAAATCTAGCGCACTCAATCCCTTTCCCAAATTGAGATTAACTGAATGTACATTTTGCATTTCCGCTCAAAAATATTCTGCAGTTCTCCAACAGAGGCATAGTTGTCTGGGGAAAAAGTCACTGAAGAAAACGAAAGAAAAACAATCTTCAATTGGCAAATTGTTGTGACATTTTTAGGCGAGAGGGGCATTTTAATTTGGCAGAGAATAAGTACTGCAAGAATGCCAGCCGAATGTCACCATATTTTGATTATACTTTCTAAAAAAATTAAAGTCTGGCCGTTCTTGGTACTAACAAGCGTTTACTGGTAATAACGGTTCCTGGCACATCCACCTGCATTGGCTTCAGTTTGCTGTTTTATTCCTAAATGGGAGTAGAAATGTGTGACGAAATGAACTGTGCAGCCTGTGAGTGGCCACCAGCCGGTTTACTGATGTGGTTGACATTCAGCAAAAGCTTGTGTTTGAGTACTTCTTGCGACAGAGTTTGGTTTCATAGCATGTTGTGGCGCTTGTGCTGGTTCTCTGTCTGGATGGATGGTGATTGTGTACTGGTTAGCTATGGCTACACAAACCATTTCTGAACACGGTATTAGACAATCATAGTTGTAACTTGGACAGCTGGTGTATAACAATATTCATGAATTGATTTATGTCTTAGTTCTTCACATGGGGTTCTTTGTCTGACATGAATTGTGAATCTCGTCAGATATCTATGCAATTGAATGGGGGGTTTCTACCACAATTATGATATAATGTGTAAATTGAATTTTACAAAGTAGAAGCAGAAGGAATTAATATGAGCGAAGCTGTTAAATTAAAACCATTGAACACGATTCTCTGTCCTCATACATTTTTAGATTGAGTGTTCAATACTTTATGAACACTCAACGTTTCTTATTCAACAGAATAATTTAAACTGAATGACTCAAGAATAATTATGTTTACCAAATAATGAACACAACTCACTGCATTGTAACTTTTACCACATTCAACAAGTACAGTTGGATCGCTGGTCGTTTTCATGACGAGACAATCTAGTGTCTGCCAAATTGCCACTCAAGAGCACTTAAACCACCAGACAAAGATTACCCGTCCATTAATCTCTCTTCCGCATCTCGTCTCCTCCAACTGGTGAGACCAGTGGTGGGTCGTGACGACCCACCACTTGGGGACAACCCCTGAGCGACCCTGGCATGATCCAACAGGAAGGGAATGCATCAGCCCGAGACGAGTTCCCACATGCTTTTGACACGACCCATTGGCCCGGCAGCATCCCAAGGGGTCTTCTATCCAGAGTGTGTCCGAAAGGGGCCGGGCTCCGCTGGACAGGCAAAACAGAGGGCGCTGAGGGACAGCGAGCGGGCCCCTGTGAGTGGGACATGAGCCAGGGAACATTGCTGCAGTGATGGGTGTCACAACCAAAAGCATCCTCCTTTTGCATGTTGAAACTATAATAATAGTTAGTATGGGTAGAATGAAGTCTTGTCGACCCTTGTTTTTCTGTGTTGGGTTCATAATGTTTTAATATCCTTTTCCTTATTTTTAAAGGCTCTATATTTGACCACCCGCTGTGACTGTGATAAGCCATTACAAGTTGTTTTCCACCCACTTGTGATGTCTGTAAGGCACAGGGCAAGGCAGCTTTGAAAGGGCATGTAATGGCTAATCCCACTCACGCCTGCTGGTAAAGTAAGAGCCCTTTAACTATTTTGCACAGAAATAAACGACGCAAGGCAACTCTCGGGTAAACATGCGCCTCTATTTGAGCTAGGTCTGCTCCTCTACTGGGCTCAAACTACAGCGAATGCATCAGACATTTTCCGAGTGAATAACTGAATGAACAGATTGCGATTCCCTCATTTCCCCCAGCAGACTGTTCCCAAGGCGAAGGCCGGGTCCCCAGCTGACGTCCCCCCCCTCAGAACATCACAGAGACTGATGGAGGACCCCAGACGGGGACGGAGACGGGGACGGGGACGGGGACGGGGGGGTTGAAGAGCTCCACTCGCTATCTGATTGCAGCAAACCACCTCTCTCACGTGTTTGCCATTTGGAAGCTGTCAGTGCGCACCGGTCGGGTGCCCTGAGAAGACGACACGACAGAAGGACAGACGTCTCACCAGGAACGCTCTGTTCCAGGAGCACACACACACGTTTCCGGTGTACGTGAGACGTGTATGTGCTCCGTGTGGGGAGGCGTGTGTTGTGTTTCTAAACTGTGAAACTCGCGGATGTGCTGGATCACCCCCCACCCCCACCCCCCCTGCTGAATGTGTCCTGCCTTTAACCTCGGGCCTAACATCTGGTTTCTTCTGGAACTGAGTCACAACCCAGAAGCAAGGATGGCGTCCCACTGCCTCTTTAAGGATGACAAATGTTGTTCTTAAGCTTCATATATCTTTCTGGTCAGCAACATTTGATGGTCAGATCGTCTAAATACAGATTTTGATTTTGCTAAATCTATCTTTTCGACTCATTTAATAAGTTAAGTATTGGGTTTTAATGAAGAAAAACGTTTATATTGGCCCTGTTCACTTTGAAGCAGGAAAATGGTCCAGATATGATTTGTATTTTTCTTTGGTTACATGAGAAACAGATCTGAGCATAATTCCTAATAGAATAATGACTGTCCACACCAACCTTTTCAAACTCCCTACATATTGCAAACACTAGTACTATTACTTCAACTGCTAATGGACTACTACTATTCAGTCACCCTATAATCAAAAGCGATTTACAGACGGTTCAGATGTATGTCGTTAAAGAGTAGTGGATAGGAAGAGGATCAAGCATCTTGCTCAAGGGTACATACAGACAGGAAGAATGCCGACATTGGGAATCAAATCAAATGTAACCCTCATCCCAGCCACCCCATTATACTGCACCCGGATAGATTTGGAGACACTGCAGCGTTCTGAATTGTGGGACAGAATCCCAAATGTGCTGAGGAGTCTGTTTTCCGAAGAAAACCGGCACCTGGAGAGAAAGCAGCTACCTGTAAAGCATCCAAACTTTTTTGATCCCAAGCAGAGAGACCCATTAGCAACAAGCAACATTTTATGAGGCCAGAGCCAAGGTGTACACTGCATGTGCTGCCTCATTTCCCATCCTGCTCACAAGATGAGAGTTGATACGAACGTTTTTCTTCACAACGAGCAAGGAGTTATTGTTTGTTGTTGCTGCAGCTTGCTGCTCCACTTCCTGTTCACTGAGCTGTAGCCTCGAAGCTGTTATAGGTCAAAGCTGCATACTCCCGCAGTCTTTGTGTTTGTTCAAAGCATTGTGTGTCAACAAACTGTCAAAATGTATGCATTCCATCGTTATTCTGAATTCTGTGTTTACAAAATGCGACGTGGGATACCTGAGAATGAATGATGGATGAAGGTAGAGTTATAGAAATGAGTGATAGACAGAAAATGCATGAATAAAAAAACTTCCTGTTATGGCGAACCCAACCTTTCTATCTGTGTTAATGGCTGATATTGGCTAGTGGTTCCAGTGTATTATCAAAAGAGTTCAAGTGGTAAACTGGTTTTGGGGATGCCGTTAGCCACCATCCAGCTCCCCTAGCTACCCAGCATCTGACACTCTTTCTCGCTCTGCTCAGATGATTTGTTCAGTAGATGAGACTCATGCTTCAACTAAATCTCCGGAGCCCTTCACAGCTCAACAACGTCACCTGGGTTCCCTACGGTATACGTCTGACGGCCAGAAGCATCAAGAGGTGTCAAAAGGATTCATTCAGTTCATGTTTTTTTCACAAGCTGGGTGTTTCTAGCGTTCCGGTTCCCTCTGCTCAGGTCTGCTGGGACGTGGACCACTCAGAATAATGGAGTCCGATAATACACGGCTAATAAAGGGCTGGTTCTGTGGTTCACAACCTTTTTTGACCTGTGACCCCAATTTTCCAGGACACCAACTTCTTACATAGTAATTAATTGTTAACATGTTTGATACATTTTTGACCCCATCCTCTTCTTTGAGCACCATTTGTGAGTGTGACCATATTCCTGTTTTTTATTCCTTTATTTTGTATTGCTGTCTTTGAGTGCCTACAAAAGTGAAACACAAATACACTTTATTTGTATTATAAGTTATTCACAGAGTAACATATTTCTTTCGAATTGGAATTGTTATACTTTTTTTAAATGATCTGCTTTCCCTCAAGTTTAACCCTCCATTATCCTCCTCAACATCATTAGACCGAATCATTAGACTTTATCATTATATCATTAAACATTAGATTTGTTAATATGGGACCTTTACCCTTATAAAATATGCAAAACAGAATGTATAGGTAAATCGGGGCATCATGGTTACATAACATTGGATTGTCCGTGGGTTGTAAGCTTCTTGGATGCTCCATATCCTCCCCTTTGTCAAGTTAATTAGTGGGGAATCCGAGGCAGGACTCGCAGGAGGTAAAATATTCAAAGAACACCGAAAAGTACTTCGTTGCAACAGGCGAGATTAAAAGGGCTGATTTTGCAAACCACCAAGCCAGGAAAACAAGTGGAGCTAATTATGTTAAGACTGAACATATGGTCTGAAAGAACCACCTTGTTGCATATTCATGTGTATTTGTATGCCTTGCAATTAGTTAATGAATGCTTTGTTTTTCTTTTTGATTGTCTTCTGCTCATCTTCGAAATTCTATTGTTTCTTCCTTCCCGTCGCTGGTTATATTTATTATTTTCCTCCAATTTAATTTCCCCTTCTCATGACTTGTCTCTTCCACATTCTAATTTCCCTTTTCTGCTTCTGCCTGTGTGTCTGCGTGTGTTTGTGTGACTGTGTCTGTCTGTCTGCCTGTATGTGTGTGTGTGTGTGTGTGTGTGTGTGTCTGTGTGTATGTATGTGTGTGTGTGTGTGTGTGTGTGTGTGTGTGTGTGTGTGTGTGTGTGTGTGTGTGTGTGTGTGTGTGTGTTTCTGTGTGTGAAGGTACATAGGTGTATGTGTCGTTGGGAGTGCACGGTTGCGTGATTACATGGATGTGTGTGCGCACGTGTTTGACTGCCTGCCCGCACGTGTATGTGATCCTATCTTTGTGCATGGATTCATATGAGGGAATAACAATAACTGAATGTCTTAAGCAGCTTCCTTCTTGTCAGACTCTACCACCTAGTCCTCGCCACCAGAGCGGTGCTCCTCCCAGCCACCAGTGGTTCTTTACATTCAGCTACAGCTGCAGCCCAGACAGGCAGGACTCTCAGCACACCAACAGCCCATAGCAGAGCAATCTTGTGCAGAATACGGTGAACAGGGAGATACACTATCACCTAGGATGATTAAAACATCTTCTTCTTGCCTGAAGAAATATTATTAATTAAATATAATAGCAACTGAATGCAATGAGGCACCCATGACCTGACATCCGAACTCCACCAAACGGCAGAGAGTGGACGTTTGTCATTTTTTGAAAAGACTCAAATCTGTTCGAGCTGCATTTATCGAGTGCAGTGTCTGCTCCAGGCTGATAAACTGTAGCTGCTCACCTGAGAGCTAGCAGATACGATCGACCTGCCGAGAGAGGAAGCAACAGCATGAAATACAGCTTGTGTTTCCATCCATCACCCACACCCTGGTCGCCTGTCGGCTACTACAGCATAGACAATAAACTTTTAGTGAACACACACACACACACACCCACACACACACATGCACGCACACGCACAAACACACACACACACACACACACACAAGGACACACACACACACACACACACACTTGCCCTTGGTCTGCTTGTATACAGTGCATCCTTGGCAAGATCACTGGTTCAAGCAGAACTTTATTTTTTGTGCATCTGAAAACAAATTAGCAAGATCAACTTCCTGCATGCTCCAAATAAGATTAGAGCCCCCCACATAGTCTCTGCTGCCTGAACATTAAAGTGTGTCTAATGAGCTGTTATAGGCCCCCAATGAAAACAAGCTGCAGTCCAACTGGAAGAGCAAGTTGAGCGTGAGGCTGAGGTGGAAACAACTGCAACAACAACCACAACAACAATTGCAACAACAACCACACTTTCACAGACTGTAATCTGCTCTGCGGCTCACAGACTATCAACCCAGAGATGTGGTTTCAGGTCCCCACAGATGGATAGAGCTGGGGAGGTGAGAGGAGGAGGTTTAGGTGGAGGAGGTGGGGGGGGGGGGGTGAGGGGGGAGGGCTCAACCTCCCTGCTCTTCTGATGTCAGATGACAGGTCTCAGATGATCTGGTTCACCACCGTGTGACAGGTGACAGGTAAACTCACGGCGGTCACATCAGCCACGTCATTCAGCGATGTTAAAATGAAGGCACGGAGAGTTAAGTACCGATGCTTCCAACATTTGCTTTCTTTTATTTGTCCCAAAACCATTTTGTCTGTGCCAGACATGCAGATTTATTTCGTTTTAGAGCGTGTGGGTGTGTTTTTGTGTGTATACATGTGTGAGTATGTATTTGTGTTTGTAAATGTGTTCATGCGCAGATGTGCGTATCTAGATGCATTTGTACATAACATGTGCAGGTGTGTGTTTGTATGTTTGTTAATGCATTTGTGCGTGTCTGTGCAGGCGTGCGCATGCGTTTTTTTGTTTGATGGTTTGTGTGTGTGTGTTTGCAGGCGTGTGTGTGTGTGTTTGTTTCCGTAGAGGGCTGTGAGTATGGCTCAGCCCGTCGCTGTGCTCTCTGGATGCTATCTGTGTGAACCCCCTCCGGGTCAGACATGATCTGATGAACAAATACTGAGTGCTACTTAACAACTTAACACTGGCGTGGAAGTACTTTTGGAACTGTTGAACATGTATGCTAATGAGCCTGCTGGAAATGTTACCAATAGTGAACACATCCTTCTTATGACATCATTCTAGATGTACAGGGAAGTCATCGAGACGATGTGGTCTAATGATTCCCGTATACACTCTTCTCTCTTCTAGGTGAGTTTTGCATATTTCCCTACGTGATTGATTTTCCTATTCTATGTTTCTTGACTGCCCTCCTCATTAACTCTCATGTTAGCGTTACATGCACTTCTGCAAAAAAAAACATGAACAAAACGAAGATTGATGACCTGATTAAACGTCAAACGATGTGTTTAAGGTCTGGTGAAAATTGTGTATGCAAATTGTAATTATCCAAACAAGCCGTTAAAACTCAAATCCTCAGTGCTTATTCTCATAATTCACAGGATTACACAGAATATGACACAAATGACATGAAGGGTGCACAAAAAGATGATCACATAGTTACCAAGTTTAAACTTTTAAAAAGCCATACATACGTCACATTTCTGACGGTAATTTTTTCTTTAGTTAAACGTACGTACGTTTTACATACATGAACGTACGTTTATGTGAAAAAGAGACAAAGACAATGCATTTTCTCAGCACATAAGAAGAACAATAAAACACACAGTTTCACTTCAATCCCTCCCTGGTTTCAAAGTAGCCTTAAACAGACACTTTCTCTTTAGTGAACACCTTCCTCAAGGATTGCTTTCAAAAACAAACCCAACAAGGGAGACACTTTTATAGCATCAGACTTAAAAAACAACCCTGTTTATATTCTATACATTTCCGATTACTCTCTTCGTTTTAGACATCGCAATGTCCTCAAGGTAAGTGGAGGAACATGATGTTCCACTCTGGCAATGGACTTCAATTGGACTCCATCTTGAAAGGCCAATGAAGAGGAATCACAGGGAGGCCTGACAAGGCTTCACCGAGCCTGACTTCTGAATTGGGTTTTTCAAAATAAGGCCAGATTTTCCCAGAGCTTATCTTTGTTCAATTAAGATACAAGACCAGAACAGAACGCTGAGTGGATTCCAGTTCATTCCTCTGGAAGCTGATACTCAGGGCTGGAATTTGAAACAGATGAGTCTGGAATGAACATTCATCATGACAATGATGATAAATTAAAAAAGGAAACCGATTAGTTTTTACTGCAAAGCGTGAAGGCTTGAAACCTTGGCAACTTAAGACAATATATGTCACTACTAATACATCTAAGACATTTGAGGGCATGTTGACACTTTGGAATTATATTTGAAATATTCATGCAAGGCTTTGAGACTAGATAAAGAATTCATTAAATGAATAAGCCTCAGCAATTAAATCAGATAAGATCTACTCAAGCAGTTAATGTGATCATAGCAACAACCTCTACACAGTCACAAATAAAAGCACCAGACCTGCTTATGTAACCCAGTAGAAAATTTGGCCCTGTTATATTATTTTATTTCCATATTACATACTTATTTCTCAAAGTTACCCCTTTCTGTACTTTGTCTGTACTAATCCCATAATATTTTATTACCTGTTGGGTTATTAAGCTGTCCATCAGTGATATTGGCTGTATCTAAGAATACAGACCTCCTAAGGGGTAGAGGGGAGTAATGGTGTGTTCCTGAATCCTCGGACGTCAGCCTTCCGAGTTGCACGTTTGACGTCTCTTCCTGTCTCGGAGCATTCATAGCGTTCCTGTTCGTCTTTGTGATTGTGTCATGAAATTGGCTATCGTTGTTTATTGTTAGCTACATTAGCCTCTTTAGCAAACCAGCCCGAAAACAAACAACACAATTTTACATTGCATTGCACGCACAGCAAGACCATGCAATATATAAATTGGTGACCGGAATAAAGTAGCAATGTAATCAAGTGTGTAAGAGCATTTAAAATCAACATTAAAATGAACAACGTGGTACAAATTCAAAAAAAATATCTCTTCACGGGCGCAGCCATTTTGTTGAGAGGGTCATAACTGCTCTCGGTCTAATCTCAGATTTTCGAAAGATGAAGACAAAAAGGAGGCATGCCTTCGAGAAATGCCGCAAGAAAGCACGGAGATCTTCGACTTTCGACTGGAAAGTCTGGCGTTCGAGGATTCAGGAACACACCATAACCCCCGCATTTCACGTAGCTGTCGTCAATGCGCGCGCAGCCAGAACGCTAACGCTAAGTAAAACGAGCTGAGAAAACGAGTCAAATTGTAGAAAGTGTCAGTTATTAAACTGTATAAAAAACAGAGTGGAAGTTGAAAGGAAACAAAACCGAATTGAGAGAGAGGGAATTGATGACTAAGCGCCGGGAGTTTTATTATTTTCGGCGGAGTCTTGGTTAGATTTTTTTGGAGTCCTTGGAAACCCTTTAGGATCTGGATCGAATTCCCATTGACGAAGGGGTGGCGAGCTAGCTCGTGAAGATACCTCCTTATCCAAAGGAGTGGACCGATATCACCTGTGCCGAGGAGGATACCAATCTTCCTTTACATCCATAACTTGAGCATATCAGGCGAAAGCGCTCTGAGTGCCACACATGACCAATTTACTTTTTACTTTTTGACTTCTGACTTGACATTTGACTAAAGTAGGCTGAACTGGCCGAACCAAGGAAATTAAAGGAATACTTGCAAGGAACTTATTTTTGTTCATGTTTTATTATTTCCTTATGGAAAATTTCCAGCCATTTTATGGTGTTTAAAGATAATTGTTTCTGACCTAATGTTAGGGTCTAAATTGTGAAATTCCTAAATATATTTGATTGCACTTAGATCTATTTTTTTATTTTTTCTACAAGGTTGAATACAGTTAATCTAAAAATAACCTGTGGCTCCAGTTAATCATTGTGTTGTCAATTTATTCTTTCCCTCCTTACGAACCTAGTGACTAGTCCATATCTGAATACTCTACTGCCCACTAGGGTAACACTTAGCTAAACATTTGCATTCCCGCGCTTATGATTTACCAGGTTAAATAGCAAAAAAGCAAAAAGCAAAAAGAAGCGTCTCTCCACCTTACCTGGGTCTAGAGGACCCGTCCTCCAGCCTTTGTAATCCGGACTAATGCCTCCTCTCAAGCTAAGTGAATAAATGCCTTGTGTGCTTCTCTTTGGCTCTCCATTTACCAGTCCTCCATTGTGATAAGTGGGGCCGATGGGCTAACCTTACCGCCACCCCCCATCCTTAATCCATCCTGGTAGTAATCATCCCAATGTAGACCCCAACACAGGCCCTCATCCCCCCATCAGTCAGGGGCGAGAAGCTTGCAGATTCCCCCTCCACAAGGACAGAAGCAAGGTGACTTATGTCTGCTATTAGGCTCACCATAACCCCGTTCCCCTTGCCCATGTAAGTGGTGCATGTGTGTATGTGTGTATGTCTGCCAGCGTGCGTGCGTGCATGTGTGTGTGTTTAAAAAAGCAACTCTGGTACTGATACTGCCTGGCTTTGCACTTAACTAACGCGAACACAGAAACACACACACACACACACACACACACACACACACACACACACACACACACAGTAAATGGTACAGAGAGCTAGATTGAAAGTCCATCTGCTTTAATTGAGCAGCATAATGTAAGAGGAGTGCTACACTTCCAATCCAAGTAATGAGGGGTATGGCTTGGCCAAAGATTTAGGCACGTTTTAGAGGTTTGTTTCTTACAGAGAGACACACACCAACTCTCACTTCCGTTGTCTCTCCCCCTCCCATACATTTTATGTTCATTGTAATTAACTATTGTTGTTATTACAGTTTCATGTCATATTTTGCAGTTAGAGCATTCCCTTAATATTTGAACAACAGCTAAAAGCAAACACTTTGTCTTCAGCGTGATGCTAATTAGTGCTTAAATTCTGTCCATAAGGAGCAAATGACTTATCAAAACTCCCCAGTGAGGAGATGTTTGGGACGGGAACCCTCTTGAACATGGGGCCAGATGTTGAGAGTTAGCCCTTGACTTCTGGTTCTCAAAGAAAATAAATCCTGTGCAGCGTGTAGAACGCTGCGTACATGGCATCTACGGCACGGAGGTGGCGGCGGACCTGCCAGCTCCTCAGCTGGGGAACATTGGCGCCAAATGATCGCAGTCACACTCCCAAGTGATGACATTGGTGCGTTCACATAGATTGCTTTTTTGAGCATGTAGAGACCCCATGGCGACAGGTGTTGCTGCCCTGGCAATAAATAGCCTTAATGTCTCAGAATCAGCGGTTGTCATGGGGAGTAAAATCAAAACACAGAAAACCCTTTAGCTCTGAACTTGACGTAGGCTGTATGGATTCTTTATCCATCACAATTATCTCTCTGCTGATCTCTGTTGCCTGTTCTATCTGCCAAAAAACCGAAGTATTGTAGTTTGGAGGAATGCATAGAAAATAATTAAAGGCCTATGTCAATATGGCTTGACTGTTGCCTGGCTACAGGAATTCTAGAAAATATGGAGTTCCTTCTTGTTTCCAAAGTTGTGTTGCTAAATAGCTTAAGAAAAGTAAGTAAAGTTCATGCAAACAACACAAGACATGACATGTTAATTTATCAAATGAACTGAGTTTTCTGCAACCTCTTATCAGTTAATCTATCACTATTGCACCGACTGGTCTCTATGGCGTCTTTGAATTTACATTGGCCAAGAAAAAGTTTGGACTTGCTTTGTTGTGAACTAATGAAAAATTGAATGTGCTTAGAAATGCATGCTGTTTTGTCTTCCAGCACTGGCGAAAAACTTGAATGTATAATTTTCTCAGCTTCAAACACTCAGTTATTTTTTAGGTTTCGGCCACAACCAAACAGAAAAGGGGAGCTTGGCCAGACCAGGGTGTTACATTAAGTAGAAGCACCAAAAGGTGATCAGATGCTAGAATATCAGTGTTGAACAGAAGTATGTAAGGATTACCCAAAATACAATTTGTGACATTTTGAGCGCAAACATTAGTTTTGACAGCAGTCACTATGGCTACAGCTCCTCTTGTAAGCGCAGTGGCCATGCATCCCCGCATGGCCACTGCGCTTGTGTTCTCTCAATCTTCCAATACTGAGCTGAGAATAGGATGCCATTAACTTGTACTACAGAGATATGGTGTGATTTTGCAAATGATAGGAACAAACTTATATGTTTTGATATGTTTTTTATTATATTGTAATGCATACACACAAAATTAAAAAAACAAAACAGCCCAGAAGAACCAAGGAATTCATTCTTTAGAATAAAAGTAAGATTTTGACTTTTTTTTTTTTTTGTATCTTTTTCAATTTAGTTATATTCTGCGCTCTATTTGTATACATTTCCACATTTGCACCAGTGAACCAGTATTGTTTTATTTTTGCCTGCAAAAATCTAGCCAGTTTGTTCCATTGTCTTTCCCATTAGCTGAAGTAGCAGCACTTGGCCATCGCCTTAAGTACTGCTGTTGTTTATCTTCCATTTAAAACTTGCCGACCAAGCAGGTTTCGCCATAAGTAGTCGTCCTGCATTTTTAAACAAAACAAAAAATTAATGTTTGCCTCCAACATTGAATGCCTCCGACCAGCCTCCCATTTTTGGAAAATCACTCCACTCATAATTACTCAACACATCCGGATTGTACTTATGTAGGCCGAAACTTATGCTGACTTTTCCATAAAAAGGGCCTTCACTAAAACAAAGCATTCCTGTTCAAGGGTAATCACAATGCAGTACCGCTGTGCAGGCCAATAGAAGTCAAGCACAACGCCATTAGTGGCCAAGCACTTAGTTAAGCTCAGTGAAAACCAATGTTCAGAGTGGACGTATGAGTATTAATTTACGTGATTTATGCATATTTTGTTTGAATAATTTAAATTATAGTTTTAATAACCACCCCTGTCCTTCTTTGGGCTCTATTGATTTTGACTCTTTGACATTTCCGTCCATGGTTATGGACATGAGTAGGACATGAATGAGAATTAGACATTGAATGTCAAATCTGAGCGATATTTATCGTCTTGACTAATGCCTCCTCTTCCTGGTGACCAGGTGCTATGTCTCTGCGGAGGTCCTTAGAATGACTGAGAGAGAGAGCAATAAACATATGCCATTCATTTCACACTCTTCCGGAGGACAGCGGCTCATGCCGGGATCCTCCTGGACTCGTGCATGTGCAGGATTACACTGCATGTGCATTTCTGCAACCATCATGCATGTGTTTTTTCATTCTCTAATGTTAAAGTCCCTTAAGAAAAAAACATGTGTTTATTTAAAATATACACATGTATTTAATGTTGTCATACGTTATGTATGCTCTCTTCATGTGCATATTTATCCCTAGAGATCCTCAGGGTCTTTTGTTTCCAGGGGCCTATGTAACCCAGACATAAATAACAGAAAATGAGGCTTACACTTGAGGGAACTTATCAAATGGTTGAGGAATCATCAAAGGGCAGCTTAACTCCTTAGGGAAATTAGCCTAGTGTACATGTCTTTAACCAAATTTTCACACTTAACGTTAGTCTTCTCACTGATATAAAGAACATGATACCATGACATAAGTATCGGATTTAGTGCAGGGAGATCTTGAACACCTTTTTCTAGTTTTAGCTGTGACTGACTGACATCTCACTGCTGAAATGTCAAATTCCAATTCAGTGATCTTGTTCTAATTGAACATTGGCAAATTTTAGAGACCTCCAAATCAAATTGGTTTTGTTGGGTTTTTGGAAGCCTTATTCCAATAGAAACAATACAAACAATGTTTTACCATGAAACGGGTCGGATTGGACCCGAAAACAACTGGATAGTTAATGGCTGAAAACAGAAAATGTACCTGGGGGTACAGCTAAATATGAAGCTTGATAATTTGTCGTCGTAGATAATGTTATTCAGAGGTTGTCTATTCTCCAGGTATACAAAGTGAAATCCCTGCCACATGAGCCACCCAGGCAGTGAATACAGTAACGACCCGTCATTAGCTGTGCCTCTGAGCCCTGCCACACCACTGTGTTGTCCAATACACACAGTGGACTCAATATACTGGGGAGAACTTTCACTTTCCTAAATGCAGCGGTTTCATCCAATAAAAGCACAAAATCAAAGTCAAGGTGCTCCATCATTTAGTCAGGGCATTCCAACATGGTCTTGGTTTCGCAGCATGCATTGCTATGAATGCTGTGAATATTGCGTTACATTTGTTAAGAAATTAAATTTTTCAGTTAAGGCCGCTTAACAGTTATATTATCCTGGCCAACGGCTATCCATCTGGGACACAACAGAGAGAGAGCTGAGCCCCAGGCCAAGCTGGATACATACTTCATCCAAGCCACTTAATGATGGGACATGATGGAAAAACCCTTTTGGGAGAAGGCGTTTCAAAATAACATCATTATTCTCAGGATTTGTTTTCCAGTGGTGTGCAGCCGCCTTAAATTATCGGCCCAGGAAGGACCCGCTAAAGTACACAGGATTAACGCAGACGGCTATGTCCTTTATTTTCGCCCCATTGACAGAAGGCAGAGAGCCGGTCTTTCCAGCCGTCCAGCAGCGGGGGGAAGGGTCTGCTCGCGCAGCCCATTCATAGCCTAATCCAGGGATCAACTCAAGCAAACTGTTTATAACGACAAACATGAAGCCTACAGCGGCTCAACGACGCTTCCTCGCCCCACGATCCTCCTCGCATTGACATATTTATTCGGTCTCAGGTTCGCCGGATTCTGTGATCTGTTCTGTGTTGCCGTCAGCTCTCCCCTTTCTCCTTCCTGCGGGTCACCACAATAATGGGAAGGTCTATGGTTTACCCCTGTGTTCCTGCAGGTTTTCGAGCGTCTGCCCAACGCGGAAGGGTCATGTTTATCTATTGATCATCATTAACTATGTATCAGTAGTGGTACAGCAGTTGTGATACAACAAATGTTATATTTTCTCTTTGGAGGCAATGTATATTCTTAATATTGTTATGCAAAAAGGAAAGATGAATGTAATTTTCACAAAAAAAAAAACATGAGTCAATTTTATTTGTATAGCACTTAATAACCCCTACAGTCTCAAATGGCAACATTTTGGACACTATTTAAACATAATACGTTTTTGTAGGAAATTCCACCAATAAAGCTATCTCACTAACAAATAGCTATCAAGCCCTAGTAGCTAACTGTGTCTCAGCCCATGAACACTGACTGGTTGAGAGGTGCGGCATCTGAAGAAACAAAGCCCTCCGGCCCCAGTTGTGCGGCCCCATTGCTCTCCCTACCAATCAAAACCTCAGAGCGTCTTCTCCTAACAGGAACACACCGGAGCACATTGGTAAGCATGCTGCGCTGCTCTGTAGCTCCCTCAGGCTGGTCGCTGACTGATCCAGACATTGTCTTAACCTCGTCCCCGCCTCCTCCTCCTCCTTTCCTTCTCCAACCTTCGCCATCCCCCTTCGAGACTCCCAATGCTATCAGAATGAACAACCAAACGCGTTTGAACCGCTGACGCAAACTATTAAACAAGATGGACCACTGCACTGAACAGGGATCAATCTCACTTAACGACCATTCAACATCAGATGTGTAAATACTGTGTGAAGCTTGTTTTGATTATGATGATGATGGTTCACATATGGTTAGGAGGAAAACAGAAATATGCATCATCTCATACTAGGGTTGTTTGTCCCATGAACAACACAGTCAAGATTCCCAGCATTCCTACTGCAGATAATATGTAGATCCATAGGGTCAGCTTGTTCCCACGAGAGGACAAACTTGTGGTCCCATTATGTCTACTTAAGCAAAACAAACAGACAGACAGACAGACAGACAGACAGACAGACAGACAGACAGACAGACAAACAAACACACGGCCAGGCAAACCGATCGACTCAGACACTAGGCAAACAGACAGGCTCGGACAGACACACAATGACAGAATTCAGAGAGCTGGACAGACAGATACTCTGGCCGACCAACAGACTTCTTCAAACAGACAGACAAACAGGCAGGCAGACAGATATGTAGGACAGTCGCAATGCTATACAAAGAAAATGCATCAAAGTCGGCAGGGTGCTGCAAACTACTAATCAACGATGACCTCGTCCAAAAAAAAACACAAGCCCTCAAATATTGAAATGGCGAAGAGGAGGGGAGACGGGGAGACGGGGGGCGGGGGGGGCTACTAGCCACGCCCTCCAGCAGAGGAAATACCAGGAGAGCCATGCATCATCATCACCATCATCCTCATCATCACAACAACAATGCAGACACAGGAAGGAGAGCAGAGGAGCAGCAGGGGGGTTAGAGGAGAGACATTGTCCCGTGCACAGCTGCCCCCAGAGTCACACATCGCTTATATCCACACAAAGAAACAAACACAACTCACCAAACACACACCAAGGACCAATGAAATACACAAACCACCAACGAAATACACAAACCTTTAACCTATTAACCATGCTTTAACCAAAAGACACTCGAAATCAGGAAATATTTACAAACCCCTGCACCACCGCTTGATAGATAAATACTATAAAACATCCAATCTGTAACAGCTGATAATAACACACCGTGTTATTGCCTGTTTCTGATCATGATTCATGAATTGTGTTTGCATGAGATCAGCCAAAGGTGCTCTCTCTTTGGCGTATAAAATGAAGGGAATATCAACCAATACCTGGCCATCCATTATTAACAAGCTGCCCACAGTATGAACCGGTCCCCGCACCGGTGACGGCTCCCAGAAAGAGACGCTTGGTTACTGAACCTCTCGTTAAAGATTCTCCTCACAGGCACAACGAAGGGTCAGTCCAGTATCGGCCATGTCTTTCGAATAGATTTCCAACGGCAGGAAGTGCACAGCCGGAATGAGGAAATGATGTTATGATGCACAGGGAAATTTTTGTTTGGTTGCATATCCTGATCATCAATCACTTTCCTTGTTGTCTTGGTTGGTTGGAAGAAGACACAAGAAGTTAATGATGGGTGTGTGTATGTGTACGTGTGTGTGCGTGCGTGCATGAGTGTGTGTGTGTGTGTGTGTGTGCCTTTAGATTTTTTTACTTATAAATGTGGGACAAATACTGCAAGAATAGAAGGTAATTGCACACAGAGAACTAGAGGGGAGAGAGAGGCCTACGTGTGTCTGTTTACAGTGGAGCAGGATGTGAACCTGTGCTGGTGTGTTTGTGACACAGCTGTCTGTGTTCAGTCTGGTCTTGTTAGCCACCCGCTGAGGTACAGACGGGCGGTAGACCCTGGGGGGTCCAAACACAACCTGCCTGTTTTAATGCTTTACTCATTCAGGAGCCTCTTATGATGCTTTTTAAACCCGATCATCCCTTCTCCAGGATACCAGTTAAGGACTTATTTTCAGGGTTCATTGAAGGGTTCTTTAATGGTTACTTGAAATGTTACATTTAGGGTTCTTTAAAGGCTCTCTAAAGGTTCTTCCAGGGTTATTTTAAGGGTTACTTCAAGTCATGCTTCAAGACCTATTTAAGTATTACTTTAAGTGGTTCTTTAAAGGTTATCTCCAGTGGGGCCGAGCTCTCTGAGTGGCCAACGACGTGCGTCGCGACGTACGTCGCATTGGTCACTGTGTTGGTCGCTCGTCTGGCTGCTTTCAGTCACTGTGGTCGCTGGCTGGCTTGGTCGCTCAAAGTCTATGGGCGGTCGTTAATCAGTTAATTTGCATGTTATTAACGTTTTCGTTGCAACAGTTGAAGTACCAGAAAGCCATCCTCTCTGGTGAAAGCTACCTACAGCTCTTTCTTGCTAATATTAATTTAATATTTTTCTATTGAAGTACAGTTGTAAGTGATGAAATCGTTGCTCTATCTGTCAAAATAAATAAAATATATTAGTGGTAATTTGGGGCGCATTCAACTAATGTATTTAATACATTATATATAGCCTATTTGTTTTGTTAAATGTCATTAAGCCTAATAAGGTATATTATGTACAAAGTTCTTCGTTAGGCCTATAGAGTGATATAGTTTAATATAAGTGTAACAATTAGAAGTCAATGCTACAGTGGTACAAGCCTTATTGACGCCAGGTTTGTAATGAAGAGGGCGGGTGTTCGATTCCCGCCACACTCTGTTATAGTTTTGCTCTTTTAGTCAAACTTATGACGCAATCTGCCTCTTCCATTTGAACATTTTAGTATGATTTAGTACGATGGTATGATAATTATACGACGTAATGACGGGCTGCGATGCCTGGTTAGTATCGGCTGGCTGGCTGCGACGACAGGCCAGCCACGGCTGGCCGCTGGCCACTGGCAGCTGGCTGCGGCTGGCTGCTGGCTGCTGGCTCTGGCAGGCTGACCGACTAGATCGCGACCATAAAAGCGTTGCGACCCTTTTGGCGGCAAATAGGTCGCAACAAACCAGAGGTATGGCTGAATGGGCGACCTGTGGCAGCCAGCCATTGTCACCATGGCTGCAACCATAACCAAAAGCCTATGTTATCAGTCAACATCTCATTGAACAGAATAAATAAATGTGCGTCAGTATAATAAAAACGTTACAGTTATATAAAACTATATCTCTCTATAACAAAGAACTTTAAAGGCTACAAACTATACCTTATTAGGCTTAATGACATTTAACAAAACAAATAGTCTATATATAATATATAAAATACATTATTTGTATACGCCCCAGATTACAACTAATATATTTTATTTATACTTATAGAGCAACGATTTCATCATTTTAAACTGTACTTCAATAGAAAAATATTTAAATAATATCTGACGCAAAAAAAACTGTTAATATCATGCAAATTAACTGATTAACGACCGCCCATAGACTTTGAGCGACCCAGCCAGCCAGCGACCACAGCGACTGAAAGCAGCCAGACGAGCGACCAACACAGCGACCAATGCGACGTACTTCGCGACCAATGCGATTTACGTCGCGACGCACGTCGTTGGCCACTCAGAGAGCTCGCCCTACCTCATTATTTAAGCGTTACTTGAAGTGCTTCTTTAAGAGAGTTTTTAAGGGTTATTTACTTTAAGGGATCATTAAGGGCTCTTTCAATGTTACTTCAAGGGTTTCTTCAAGGGTGGTTTGTGGGTTACTTTACTTACCCTGTCATCAACAGAATGGAGGGATCTTTGTCATCGTGGTCCACGTTAATATCCTTAAGAGCAATAGCAAACAGTAGAAATGTTGGATCAAAACACAAGATAATTACATTATTCCACATGCAAAACCAAATGAGAACTGCTTGCTGCAAAACACTCATACACTTGAGTATGTCATGCCCCAAATATTACACTGCAGAAACATAATCTATCATTCTTCTATCATCCATCTTCTATCATCTATTTTCTATCATCCATCTTCTATCATCAATCCATGCATGGACAGACAAGCAAAGTGAAAAAGCAGGGGTGAGTGTGTGTGTGTGTGTGTGTGTGTGTGTGTGTGTGTGTGTGTGTGTGTGTGTGTGTGTGTGTGTGTGTGTGTGTGTGTGTGTGTGTGTGTGTGTGTGTGTGTGTGTGTGTGTGTGTGTCCCAGAAAACAAGGCAACAGTTAGTGGATGTTTAAGTAAAGGACACAGAACAGAAGTGTCAGAGCATCATATTGAAACGGTGTGGCTGAGTGGGATAGAGAGAGAGAGAGAGAGAGAGAGAGAGAGAGAGAGAGAGAGAGAGAGAGAGAGAGAGAGAGAGAGAGAGAGAGAGAGAGAGAGAGAGAGATCAGCTGTCAGCCACCTATACCTTTTAGCCCCTACTCTCCCAACAGGGGAGAGTAGTTCTGCTTCCATTGTTTATTGGCAGTATTGTCGGGTTAAAAATGGAAATCTCTGGGCCCCTTGCCATTCGATGGTCTGTGTTGGTTATTTGAAAGCAACATTTTGCGTAGAGTTGAAAGCTGTTTAACCTGTGCTGTCCCCAGATGCTCCGCAGCTAAAGAGCTGAGCTAACAGGGCTTTGTTTGGACGTTCACATGAAAACAACCGTGACACGGACTGTGGAGGAAGGTTTTACCTGCCCATTTTGTCCCCAAATACCCTGCTGGGGTTTTGTTCCAGTGACAGTAATGGTATCATGACATTTAGGGGAACAAGTTAGCATTCAGAGATAATACAGAGAGGGGATCTTGTCTTTGAAACCACCAGGATTATAGAGATGCATCGAGCTCCCCTCACCTATCAATCATTGCTCATTAATAATTCATGGCAGACTGAAGACAGATTCATAGTTTGCTGTATGCCTGTGTATATCCCTTATGCATATAAGGGACATTTTAAAAACTGTAAACACTAACCCTGTAAAAGGATAGACTTTAATGAGGTTGACGCTGAAGAGAGACTTGCTCCTTGTTAGCTGGTAATAAAAGGCATTCTCAATGAACAAATGTATAAAGAATGTTAGGAGCTGAAGATACCCATGCATTGGACAGCTGGAATCCAGGAATCAATTTCAGCATTCGACTAGTTATGTCTTAATAAATCTCTTTAAAGCGCTATGTGGACAGCAGGCTCCTAATGACCCAGATAACCGGGGGATTTCCTGTCGTTAAAACATCACGATAACTGTTTCACCAACAGCATGGATATTCCTACCTATAGGTGGACTGGAGGAAAGAGAAAGAGGAGTAAAAAACCTTAATTAAATCATTAAGTAATTAAGTCGTCATTATAGAGGCTGAATATTTTAATAGGTTATGAGTCATCCAATCAGTTAATTTGGGCACAGGTGTCAGAGCGGAAGGATCTTGGTCTGAATATCTAATCAGCTATTATAAATACGCAGAGGCCTTACCGCACACAAGAGAAGTACTAATCAATTAATCATAGTAATAATGATATCCCACGTTAAATGTAATACACTGATTCTTTGAGAGGTTGAACTTGCAGGCCATAAGCCTTTTCCCTTTCTCATGCTTTTATGGGTTATTATGAAGTTCATGTCTCATTACTGCTTTGATCTTGAAGTGCCCATCCTGGAGGAAGTAATACAATGTAATCTCTTTTAATAGAAAGGAAAACATAGATTGCATACAATGCTAATATTTTACACTTTGTACCTGAATGAAATGAATGAAACCAGTACCCCTTCAGAATATAGGACAGTCTGGTCCCTAATTAATTATAATTTCCCTATAGGTACGCTGTGCAATATCCAATCTCTATCTCTGCTGAGAGTCAAGGGGTTTTACAGGAGCAGGGAGATAAAAGTGCTTGTTAAAAGTATTTTTTGTTTTATGGCTGTGATTAAAGGACCATAGAGGTCTGCGTTATTAAACGATCCTAACACCTCTGCTGGCTTCACTTAAACATCTGTTACTAAACAAAACTTACGTACCAAATCTGTCAATGAGTAATAAGCGTAAGCGCACTCTCACCACAGATGTAAACAATAGCAATACAGCACCTTCGTCTTTTGGAGTCAATGCAGTTAGCTTGAGTACATATCTTGAGATGTTTGTGGTACAAGAGTACAAGACCACGGTGCAGCTGCTCGACACAAAAAAGTAATTTACTATGGTTTAATCTGAGCACCATGATAAGCTATAGAGATGGAATGTAGTATTCCTGTTACTAATATTACATGTAGAGACTATAGATAACTACGTTTCAGAAAAGGACAGCAAACTATAAGGCGTATTATATGGTTCAGTGGTGTCCAAGCAACACACAACACACTTCAATACGGAATCCTGCTCCACTTCCAATGTCCTTAAATGTCACACACCCTTTCTCTCTCTACAATCCTTCCCTTTTCTCTCTCTCACACACACACACACACACACACACACACACACACACACACACACACACACACACACACACACACACACACACACACACACACACACACACACACACACACAGTGGTTGAGTTCCTTGGTCCAGTATGTTTATTAGGGGAGTGATCATACAGTAGAGAAAGTGCTGCATACAGTGTATTTAGATCGAAACTGTATGGTAATGCATTACTTTGCCTTTTGTTTACTCACAGATGCAGACAAGCCCTTGTTGATTGCGACATAGATGTACCTACACGCATGGCTTTGGAGCCCTCTCTGTGTGGCATGTATTGGATCCCTACCTGTTCTTGAAAACATGATCTTTAAACCTAACACTGCAATATGGAGTTAGCAATGAATACATAGGATTACTTCTGACCTATATGAGAAGCGCACATATTTTGGCACACTTGGTATAGGACTCTACAAGTGTAGTGGCCTTGCTTGCTATAGCAATTTTTTTTTTACACGGATCCTAAAGCACTATGAGGCATCTTTTATTAGCTGGTGTTATTTGGCAGGCATGCTAAAAGATGAATCTCTTTTCTTTTGTTCTCACACAAACCCCACAAGCCCAGTTAATCACGGCAATGATGTACATACAAGTGCAGTAATCTGCATGGCTTTGTAGCCTAACGAAGTCTTCTCTGAGAGGAGCACTCAGACAAATATATATATATATTTGCTTGCAGTGAATCAACAATCAATTCACGGATCAAATAGATTCCATTGAACGAACATGCACACAAACACAAACAAACACAAACAGACTTTACACATAAATAATGTATTTGACGATGTCGGAATTGGCTCTTCAACCTTCTACTGGATTTATGGCCATAGATATAAGCCTTATTTGTATGAAGAGTGACACCTGGCAGTGTCTTTGTGCCGGTCGCTTTGAGTTGAAACACTGCAATTACACAGAGAGTGTGTCACGATGGCTGCCGGGGTGGAGGGAGAGGAGGCTGGAGAGCGAGGGAAGGGCTCTTGGCGAGAGCTATTTCTCCTCCGAATGTCCATAATGGATGGAGCCATGCTGTATGCAATCACAATGAAGGTCTATTTATAGCTGCCTTCAGCCATCCCTCTTCACCACCACCTAACTTGGAATGAACCTCCCTTGCACCTCCTCTCCCTTTCTCACTTTTTAGATCTACCTTCTTCTCCCTCCATCCCTTTCTCTCTTTCTTTCTCTCTTGTGCTCCCTCCTCCTCTCTCCCAATCTCCGTCCTTCCCGCCCCCCCCCCCTCTCTCTCTCTCTCTCTCTCTCTCTCTCTCTCTCTCTCTCTCTCTCTCTCTCTCTCTCTCTCTCTCTCTCTCTCTCTCTCTCTCTCTCTCTCTCTCTCTCTCTCTCTCTCTCTCTCTCTCTCTCTCTCTCTCTCTCTCTCTCTCCCCTGCTCTTCCCCTCTCTCTCTCTATTGTGCACTTTCTCAGTAATCGACTTCACGCACACAGACACTCACACATAATCTGCCTCTTTTACCTGCCTCTATCACTCCGTCTTAAGACGTATCAAACACTATCACTGCAAACGGACAAGGAAGTGATTTAAAGTGAGAGTGAGCGAGTGAGGAAAGAGTTACAACATCGGTCAGTTCAGTAGTGATGCAAGTCAAATATCTCCAGAACAGAGAGACGCACACACTCACAAGGTATAAAATAATGAGAAAGAATGAAGAAGAGAATCAAGTGTAAAAGCAAGTGAGCAAGAGCGATAACTAGGAGACCTGACAGCGGTGTTTCCTCTCTCCTCTCGCTAACGATTGCACTTGTGAATACAGGTGTAGAAATATAATGAGGACACAACCTTCTATGTCATCTATGACCATAACAAGGCATCTTTAGTTCAAAAGTTCAAAACCTCTCGAAGAAGTGAGAACTTAAAGGCCCACTATGCAACTTCGGGCATTTCTTGGCTGTTTTCTTGGTTTTGGCACGCACATTTCTCTACACAGCGCCCCCTACAGCTTCGTAGTAGATATTTCACAACACTGTCGTAACAACTCGTTGACGACCCTTCCCCATGCACTTCTACGCGAGCCATGTGCATTTGTTTTCAAAGAAGCCGGCGAATGCGTGGAGCCATGTCCGAAGTAGATGTTCATAAAGTGTAGGCAAGGTTATACATTTTTAAAAAGGTGTATTTGTATTGCAATAAACATAAATCCATCCTTTTTTATAGTTGACGGGGAGAATGTATATCCTAGATTATAATTGTTATATCTTAGGTTGAACAGAACAATCAGTGTAAGAGGTTTGGCCAACATAATAATCTAAATAAACAAGAACCTGGATTCGGGGATTCAGTCTGTATCTCGGGGACAAGACGGACGAACAGCAAAACATCCATGGAAACAAAGGTGTTTATATGGTTGCAACCAAGCAAGCTAGAAACATACAGGGCTCACAACAAAATGGTCGAGAAAACAATTTTTACAGGGCTCACAACAAAATGGTTGAGCAAACACATTTGTACAGAGACTATCAACATCAAGAATACCACGAAGACAAAGTTCACCCAAAGGCACTTTCAATTTCAAAAGCAACACGGCCGAGTCGGCGTCTGATTTGCAGTCTTCTTTTTCTTTCAGTTCACACTATTCCTGAAAAGCTTGCTCAACGTTTACTCGTGTCTGGCCTCTCTGTCGGTCAGTCTCCCTTTTCTCTTCTTCTGTTCCTCCGACATTGGGTTTCTCTGTCTCTTTTTAGTCGGCTGATCTATGATGAATATAACAATCCCTTAGTTACTTGTGTTTATATCGAGCCGGTTCCGCGTTTGGGGGTCTGTGCCGTAAAGCACCAACGCCCGGAGTTCAGAACTTTCAACGCTCCCACGCGTGACGCTTAGCCACGATAGCCAATCAGCGTGGAGCTTGACCCGACATCACCGACAGAGAGTAGTGACCCTTGCACAGAAGCATACGGCCGACATCTTTCTTTATTCTGGGGGTGGAAATAGTAACATAGTTACGCCATTAAATGCGTTTATGGAAACATTTTTAGCGAGAAATGTGCATTTTACTTTCATAATGTTCGCTCGGTGAATGTGAAGGATGTTTGGTTTGATAGTTATGACGAAGAGTGAACGCTCCGTTCACTTGCATAGACAGAGTCTCTGGTTGCTAAGCAACCTCAACGTCTTGGCGGACTATTTCTCTGCTGATCAACACTGCGAATGCTGGAAACACACCAGACACACCATGTGAAGTTATTTAACCCGATTATCGTTATTTATGAGTCCTTAGCCCAAGTGAAGGAGTTCAAGTACCTCGGGGTCTTGTTCTCGAGTGAGGGTACTATGGAGCGTGAGATTGGCCGGAGAATCGGAGCAGCGGGGGCGGTATTGCGTTCGCTTTACCGCACCGTTGTTACGAAAAGAGAGCTGAGCCGCAAGGCAAAGCTCTCGATCTACCGGTCGATCTTCGTTCCCATCCTCACCTATGGTCATGAGGGTTGGGTGATGGCCGAAAGGACGAGATCGCGGGTACAAGCGGCCGAGATGAGTTATCTCAGAAGGGTGGCTGGCATCTCGGGATAGGGTGAGAAGCTCAGTCATCCGTGAGGAACTCGGATTAGAGCCGCTGCTCCTTTACTTAGAAAGGAGTCAGCTGAGGTGGTTCGGGCATCTGGCAAGGATGCCCACTGGGCGCCTCCATTGGGAGGTGTTTCAGGCACGTCCAGTGGGGAAGAGACCTCGGGGAAGACCCTGGACTAGGTGGAGACCTCGGGGAAGACCCTGGACTAGGTGGATAGATTATATCTCAACACTGGCCTGGGAATGCCTCGGGATCCCCCCGTCAGAACTGGTCAATGTGGCCCGGGAAAGGGAAGTCTGGAGCCCCCTGCTTGAGCTGCTCCCCCCGCGACCCGACCCCGGGTAAACGGATGACGATGAGATGAGATCGTTATTTATATCCGAGATTATTTAATCTAACCCGATCTAAACTCTATCATGCACCCAAACACGGCGGCGTTTGGGTTTCCTACCTCGGACTCTAGCGCAGCCACAGGCGCGTTGGGCGCGTTGAACCATTTTTGTGACACACAATGATCAAGCGTCAGGTTAGGCGCGTTACTCGCGTTATCCAACGCGAGTAACGCGGTTGGTGTGGCCGTACCATTAGTCGATTGATCCATGATGAATGCAACAATTGCCTCGCAACTGGCTGTTTATATCTAGCCGGTGCCATGTTTGGGTGTGTGTCTGTGCCGTAAAGCATTTTCGAAACTACAATCTGACTACATTTTCGAGGATACTTCCGTTGCGTCACATCCGGATTGTGTCGGTCCGAACAGAGCAAGTTGCATATGCGCTTTTTCACTGGAGAGGCGACATGGGCAAATGACACACCCACCAATCGACCCAGAAATGGATGCAGAACCATCAGCATAACTCTCAACCTGCATACTTAATGTAATTTTGGCTAAAAAAGTTGCATAGTGGGCCTTTAATAGCATCGCTCAAAATCTATTGGACAAGACTACGTCATGTTCTAAACTGTTACCCATTTGGAAAGAATCCCAGACCAATAGGTGAGGAAACACATTAGGCTTGATCTGGATGAACGACTATTGTTTGGCTAAACTTCCTGCTCTTCAACCTTTTCCCATAGTCAAGCTGGAGTTATTACACATTATTACAGTTAAATCATTAAACATAATACCAGTTTAACAATTACGCATAATACCAATTCAAGTAGTATATATAACACCAGTTTAATCATTAATAAACAATACTTGTTCTACAAATGCAACATTCTATCCGTGCCATATACATATACATAATGGCAGTTTCATAATCAATACATAATATGAGGATGTAAAGTATGTTGCAACAATTAGTTGAGCCCTACTGTTTGGAGAGAGAGAGAGAGAGAGAGAGAGAGAGAGAGAGAGAGAGAGAGAGAGAGAGAGAGAGAGAGAGAGAGAGAGAGAGAGAGAGAGAGAGAGAGAGAGAGAGAGAGAGAGAGAGAGAGATGTTTATTGCATTTTGCTGATCAGGAATAATTTTCAATTACTGCTTGGATAATAAAAACCCTGGAAGACAATTTCCCCTTGACAGACAGACAGACACAGAGTTTGGGATTTTGCATTTTAAAGTTAACCGAATTACCCAAATAAAAACTGTCTCCCCCTCAGTTTTTTCTTATAGGCCAAGAGGGTGCCTGCCAGCTGATAGGCTGAGAGTGTGTTTGCCAGCTGGTGATGTCACTTACCATTGCATCAGTGGTCCTTTACATCACCTGGATAGTTAGTATCACAAAGACGTAGGAAATAAAGATCCTTGCCATCTAATGTGTGCTAAACACAGCAGCACAGAGTTTCCTGCATTAACCTTTAAGTAACTCTTGATTCTAGCAGTACACACGATTATTAATTCCTTCCAACGACCGCAGATCACATTTTATGACCAAAATAAATAGTCAATATATTTTTGTACACTCAAACCAAGGATTACATATAAAAGAACAATGGCCCCGGGTTTCGAACAGGCAGCAGTGGAACTGTATGCAGTGTTGTGATTAGTTGTGTTTGGCAGGCGTCTCCAGAATATGGTAGCCCACTGGTTTTACAGCCATAGAAGCAGTGGCTCTGGGCCTGAGATACAGAACAGCCGTCTATGAGACCAGACACAGTGGCTCGCGGCTAGAATCACTCACTCACTGTGGGAAGAGTTGGAAGGAAATGAAAAAACACACCGTTCTAGGACGTGACTGGATTATTACATCATCAGGTGAAGCGCCTTTAGAATACAGATAAGTAATTCATCACCTATTTTGTGCTATCTAAATATTGAGCAGATGCTTCTCTCTAAAAGTAATACCAGTGATTCCAGATGCATGAGATTACCGCTTAAAATGTGCTTTAGAAATACAAAAACTTACTTTAACCGGACTACCCCTACCTAATCCTGCCCCTGGGGTCCATCAGTCCAAATGACTCGTAGAGAGCAATCAGGAACCAATCAGTATACAGCCCCATGTGGTTGAATGACACCACAGGCTATTTTCAAATCCCTAGTAAATATCCTGACTGAACTGTGTGGTCGTGTTTTGCCCTTCTTTTGTTTCTTTTTTTTTTAGAGCTGTGGGGAGGGCAGCCGGTAAGTTTTTAATTGAAATTAACCCCCCCAGCACAGAAGGCGATTTTAGGGGTCTCTGATCTCAAGCCAAGGATAAGCTGTATCCCTGGTGGATTACGGCAGCAACAACAATGCATGTTGCCCCTACTGAATTCATTCTTGTTTCCAGCCTTCCTGTATTTAGCGTTGTTTAAAACACGCCGTTCAAGGTCCCGCGATATGTTTTGGATTTAATATGAACTGGCTTCAGGTTAGGAACGAATCATGATCCACAGAGATGCACCCATTTCGTTTATAGCCTAGAGGCTTCTGAAATATTTAAATAAAAAACAAATACATATTGTGCTATGACCATGAACATCTCATGAAGTATTGTGTTGCGCTTGATACGGTTCAAAGGATGTTAATACGGTGTAAATATGTAGATCAGAGAAATGTGTGTGAATATTAATTTCACTGACTTCAGTCGAACTCACCTTGGCAGGTAATTTCAAAATGGCCGACAGCCTAGGTGTGCCACAACAAGGCTTCGGATGGAATTCCACAGAATTGATACATATTCTCCATTAAAATGTTTTGATTAAAGAAAATGGGGTGTATCCTCTGGAACACGTCCGGGCATCTTTTGGCACATGGGTATGCAAAGGACTCATCAAGGGTTGTGACGTGTTTGAGCAGGATTTAGCATTTATTTCCCAGGAAGAAATAAGCCTACCCTGAGTAACAGATGAAGAGGTGCTAGTTCTGGCTCAGATTCAACCATCAGTATGCAGTACCCTTCAGGACTCGGAGAGAGGGAGAGGTGGGGGACGGACGGACGGACTTGTGTCGTTTTTTTTTTTTACCATCCGTGTGTGAGCAATTCCGTGTGGAGTAGAGACGATGCCTTTAGCAGAGAAGGTGAAATATTCTCACACAAATTGGCAGCCAAAAGGTGCGGGTTATGATAGTTGAGGGGAGTTGGCGGTGGTGGTGGTTTTGTACGTGTGCACTCGGGGTGGGATTGGGTTGTTGTCGTCTGGTAACTTCATTCACATGTGATATCCCTCCTCGACCCAGCCCCTCTCTCACACACACTGTGGAATGAGTGCCTGGAAAAGTGCAATAAAAATTCAATGAATTATTGTTACCTTATCATTGTCACGCAGTAGCCTGTTGTTGTTTTTTTGCTGGTTTTGCCAAGCAGTGTATTTAAATAAAACAAACAAATGGAATTAGTAATATATTACACTTTAAAGTTATAAATATCTAACTTTAAAGTGTAAAGTTATGCATTATAACTTTACACTTCTCCTGTCACTGTCCCTACCTTTAAAATGTGATTGTGAAAAGTTATATTTAGATCAACGGTATATCAATATTCTGTCATGTCTATATTATTTATCTGACTCGTCACTTTTGTTCCATTTATTTCTCTCCTGTATTCTCACTTTCTGCCTGTCTTAATTTGTTGGTCTTTCTTTGTGTCAGATCCACACACACACACACACACACACACACACACACACACACACACACAATCCCCCCCCACCCCCCCCACACACACACACACACCGGGATACGGGACACACATGCAGTGTAAATATGTCCTTCAAGTGACCCTTTAATCTCAGTTGATTGCTGAGCATGATCCAGAAGTGGTCTCTAGCGTACACACTGTGTGTGTGTGTGTGTGTGTGTGTGTGTGTGTGTGTGTGTGTGTGTGTGTGTGTGTGTGTGTGTGTGTGTGTGTGTGTGTGTGTGTGTGTGTGTGTGTGTGTCCGCCCTAATGCAATGGGACCCTTTCTCACGCCACTTTCGGACATGTGTGAGAGAGAGAGTGAGAGAGAAAACTAGAGGAAGACACAGAGTCAAAGAGAGGGAGAGGGAGATCTCCAAGGTAGCAGAGAGGGAGATATGTAGGGATGAAGAAGAAGGGAGACATAGGAAGAGAGAGAGATAAAGAACGATGGAGACAAGCAAGCAAAAACAAAATTAATCACAGAGCATCTGGCTTTCATTATGAGGGGGTCAAAACCAAAATAATATCCTTTGTTATTACGCATGTATTCCTTTCACTCGATTACATTACCTAAGATTACATCAGATAAAATGTATTGTCATTACGCAGAGTACAGGTACAAAGCCAATGAAATGCAGTTAGGTTATAACCAGTAGTGAAAATATAGCATGCAACTAATGTGAGAGCTACAGTAGTGCTTCAGTTAGATAATGCTGTATCATCTGTGTGTGTGTTTGTGTTTGTGCAAACACATGAAACGACAATAAAGCACATACAGTGGCCGAAGATGCTACAATTTGGCAGGGAATCATAATAAAACAAGATGCAGCGAGACCACCACTGAGCATAAGAAACACTGGTACAAACCTTCTGATTATTGCCCTGTGTACTAATGTACATGTGTGTGCATGCACATGTGTGATTGTGGTTTTATTTGAGTGTGTGCATGTATGTGTCTGATTATGTTTGCATCAATGTATGTTTGTTTGTGTGTCTGTATGCATATGTGTGTGTGTGTGTGTGTGTATCAATGTACATGTGTGTGTGTGCTGGACGAAGGTCTGAATGATGTGACCAATAAAAAAGGTTGAAGCTGGAAAAATCGTCCAAGTTAGAACTCACACTGAGCTCGTGTTTGTTCTGCAGTCTGCTAGTTTCTGGAACATTCTCACCATAGCTACCAAACACACACAGACCCCCCCCCCCCCCCCCCACACACACACACACAGCTTCGCAGGGTTCCAGAGGAATCCCAAGATGTCTGAACAATGTGTTCCGGGTTCTCTGCTTGCCCCCTTAACTCCATCCAAGGAGGTCGTACCCGGCAACACGCATAACCGCCCAATAACCTGTCCAATTACCCTTTTATGGTAATTGAAATTCGCTCCCGAAAGATTTATGAGCAAAATGCATGTTTCATAGAGTTTTCTGCGATTCCTCTTCAGTCATGAGGAACCAACAGTCATTAGCTAATTTCAGCTGATGGAGCACAGGGAGCCGTAACACGCAATAGTTCACCCTCAGGTTAATGCGTGGAGCACAGCTGTCCAATCAGGACACAGCGCTCCAGGGACGGCAGGAAGTGTTGCCGTTGGTTCGCCCTGAGGGTGAAAATAGTCTGTAAGTACTTTGAGTTTCACCGAAGCGCGACTCAATGATTACAAAGATACAACGATACAAATTAGTCCCATCAATAAGCTAGAAAATATGAATTACGTCTCAATTATGTCTCAGCCATGACAGCTATTTGGTTGGAACTAAAAGAGTTTCAACTGTCACAGGATTCATGTTATCAACAACAATATCAACATAATTTGTTTGACAAAAAATACCAAAAATAATCTTTACAGAAATTGACAAACACAAATACTGCTACTTATACATATAGTACATACCTATTGGATATTACAATGTATATCCCCAGAAGATATATAAAATAAGACTTGGAGGACATATGTACAGTAGGTTATTTCCATGTAGTAAACCATTTAAATGTCTCCAGTCAACAGCATCCAAATTAATCTCCCAATGTCCCTTTTATGACAGAAAGAATAATGATGTCAGTACATTAAAGAGATGAAATAAAAAAACACTCAGAGATGGACAGGTAGGAAGACAGACAAACAGACAAACACAAACACAGACGTACACACACACATACACACACACACACACACACACACACACACATACACACACCAAAACACACACAAACACAAAATCAACCACAACCAAAAAAACAAACACACTCACACACACAAACATGAAACACACAAACGCAGCCAAACAAACACACACAAAATCAAACACATCCAAAATATAAGCACAAACACACATACACACAGACATACACAAACACAAAATCAAACACACATAAGCACAAACATACACACAAACACACACACACCCAGCCAAACACACACACACACACACACACACACACACACACACACACACACACACACACACAATCCCCCCCCCCCCCCCCCCCCCACACACACACACACACACACCGGGATACGGGACACACATGCAGTGTACACACAGACATACACAAACACAAAATCAAACACACATAAGCACAAACATACACACACACACACACACACACACACATACACACACACACACACACACACACACACACACACACACACACACACACACACACACACACACTGCTCCCTCAGGGAGAGTTGATCAATAGAGGCTGAAGAATGCCAAGTGACAGCGGAGCCATGGCCAGCTGCTGCTACAACTTGCGGGATTGGGATCTCTTCCCTGTGGGTTAGGCTGCCCACACCTCAGAGCACGTCAAGAGATGGCCAGGTGTAGCATCTCAGGCTCTCAATCGGCTTCGGTTTCCTCTCGCTGAATCAATAGGAGTTCAGTCTCTCAAGACAGATGAGTTCTTATATTAAATTTCCAGATGCTGGACATCTGGACCTGGCTACACCGGATCCAGAAATCCAGAACGGGTTCCGACCAATCATGACACGGTGTCAAACTATGCATGATAATAGCCTGCTATGTGTTGTGATGAGTGAGTGTCGTGATTGGTCAAAATTGCACCTTGGACCTTGCATCCGGTTCTGGAGTGACTTTATCTGGCTTTAGTCACTTTACTCTGGCTTGATTCATAGCTCCCTTGATATCAATTTCAGACGACAGAGAATGAAAAAGTGGACCAAAATAAAACGGATGACATTGCGTTAATAGGAATAGTGGAAGAGCTGCACAGCTGTGGGTGTGACCCGGGTCTGGACGGGTTCTGGGACCTGGAAGGTGGCTGGTCACAGTGGCCCCAAGAGAGGGAGGACCGGTCCCAGCGACAGACTGCACCAGATGCGGGCATGTAGTGGGCCAAAATAGGAAGGATTAGCCTGACCTTCCACAGAGTTGGAGATGAAGGAACCTGGCAACCAGGCTGGAAGTATTTTCACAAAGAAGTGGGAATACAATTTGTTAAAATATGATGAAAGCAAAGAATCGAGTGATGAGAGAACGAGATTTGCTTGCATTACCGGAGGCATTCTGCAAAACAGTGGGGTTGAATCTGGCTCCCTGCAATTTTCTTTGGAATGAAGTTCATTTGAGGATGTAGAATTAAATCTGTTCTGCTAGCACAGAGACTAGTCACAACATGGAGACGTGTGTCCTTGGAGGTAATACATGAAAAAGGGAAATGTCCTGCAGTGTATGAATCTTGGACTCTTGGAGATGCCCTTCTTCTAAGACTCAGCTTTCAGCAAGCTTTGTTGGGGTGCCCTGAGAATTCAATAACAGCAGAGTCTATCCTCAGCTGAACCTTATACCCTGTTCTTTCATTCAAAGTGGAGTCTATCTTCAGCTACCCCCATTCATAGTGGGTTCTATCCTCCACCTCTCCCACTCATAACAGAACATACCCTCAGCTGATCCTCAAACCCTGACTCCTCACTCATAATGGGGTCTATCCTGAGCTGATCTTTAAACCCTTGATCCCTCATTCAAAGTGGTTCCCTCATTCATAGTGGAGTCTACCCCACGCTTCTCTCATTCAACCATAAGCTTCTCTCATTCATAGTGGCTTCTATCAGCTTCTCTCATTCATATTAGAGTCTACACTAAGCTTCTCTCATTCATAGTCGAGACTAACCTTAGCTTCTCTCATCATAGCGCAGTCTACTATAAGCCTCTCTCAATCATTAAGGGGACTACCATCAGTTTCTCTCAGTCATATTTCAGTCTATCATCAGTTAATCCTTAAACACTGTTACTCTTTTGGTTTTCCTCTGATTAACATCCGATCCACAAAATAAATAACAGATGAACCAATGAGTGAATGTGCGTGTGCATGTGAGTGCGTGCGTGCATGCGCGTGTGTCTGTGTTACCTTGTTACAGTGTTCTGATCCTCCATCTTGTGGTTCTGTCTTTAATCTCTACGCCTTCTAACATTTCTTGTTTTTCTCACTCTTGCACTTTCACAATCTTTAATCTTCTTCCGATCGATTTGTTTTCCATCCTGTTGGGCTTCTTCCTATAGCTTATAGTGAAGCGCTGGTAGTGTCTAGTACATTTATACATATTATTTCATAGCATTATTGTTATTAGTAGTAGCAGTAGTATTAGTAGATGTATTTACCTGACATACAAGTGATTTTGTATATCAGCACATGCATTACTGCCTTGTTCCTGACTACTTCTAGTGCAGCTACTACATAAAATACCACATAGTTCATTGTATTATATGCAGCATATAGAATGTTGCTTCTTCACCTGTTTCTCACACACACACGCACGCACGCACACACATACACACACAACCTTCATTGTCTCCACAAAAAATCCATCAGCTTTCCAACACCACATCATGTCATAATATTCTAAAAGACAGTGGGCAGGTCAAGCAAGCCTCCTGAGTTTGCCAAAACAGGAATTGAACCGGGTCCTCTCTCCTCCCACCAGCACCCACCGGCATTCAACGCAGAAACATGATCCTTCTACCACCAGGAAAAAGACAGACTCAAATACCTCTACCAGTAGGATAACTACACTATAAAGTACCTCTTCCACTTGGAAAACCACACAATAAATGACCTCTACCACTAGAGTAACTACACATAAACTACCTCTACCACTAGGCCAACTACACTATAAAGTAACTCAACCATTTGGAAAACTAAAAAAAATACCTTGACAACTAGGAAAATAAAGAACTTTATCTATTGTGTCTTGTCTTAAAAAAAACAAGAAAAAATAGGTAGAGTAACAGATATTTGTAATGTCTGTATCTAACAATATATAAAAGCTTCAAATGTGTTGTTAAGTAACATGTTCATCTAATACGTTAGGTTTATACATTTGGTTGTGATGATACACATTGACAATCATTATTAACAAATCAAATTGGATGAAAATACAGATTTTTCTCCCCTCCTGCAATCATAGCAGTTATTTCAGAATATAAACGGTTGAACCTGTAGTACTTGGTCCACTGAAAACAAATGAGTTGTCATTTCCTTTGTGTGTTTATGTGTGTTTGCTATTTGCATACAAAAATGAATCAAGATAAGAAAGAAAAGGCCCAGAACAATATTTACCAAAAATTGCCATAATAGAACAGTGGTGGTTTAATCAGATCGCCCAGGTAATCAGAGAGGTGGCAGATCACCGTCCTCCTATGATTACAGATCAGGTTTTCATGATCAAGGAAGAAAATATGTTTTCTTCAATTTTTTTTTTAAATGTAGTTTAATTTATATTTTGTTACAGTGATTGAATCAAGATTCAAACTTGCCGCAATCGAACTCTGTGACCGATTCCTCAGAACTCAAATCCGACAGGCAAACAGAAACACGTTGGTCCGTTGGGTTTCAAAAGACCCTTGACCTTTGCCCTCTACGACCCTGCCTCTCGACCTCTGACCCCAGGGGCCCCAAGGACACATGTCACCAGGGCCCCTCCCAACGTGGGGCCCGCTGTGTACATCGAGCCTGCCCGGGGACTGCAGCTGCACAGCGTCACTGGACAATGTTCACAGCTGCCCCCCCTCCTGGCACATCAACAGCCAGGAGCCAGCAGAGACCACAGCCATCCATTGGCGTTGGTGCTGCTGTTGGCTCTGAGCTGCACTTCCGAGTCCCATCTGTTTGGACTGGTTTGTGTGTCAGCTTACTACCACTTTGAAGGAGCCAGGCATGCTAGGCTGTCGAGTATTTTTTATTATACGGCTAGTCGGCATTATAGATGACATTTTCTTATTTAAATTTGTTTTAGGATTATGATGTAGGTATTTGAAGCTCTAGATGCTGGTCTCACTAACTTTCACTATAGGTTAGATAAGATCTAGGACTACATTCTAGATACTATAATGGTAGCCACAGCAGCAAGCACAGGACAATATTATACAAGAAAGGAAGAATAAAATAGAAAAATAGAAATTGGGATCGAATTTATTTTGGAGAAAATATTTCTAAATACAATATGAGTATATTGGGTTGTATGCCAACAGTAGGCCTATACAAACTATCGCCAAGAGCCCCATACATGTCCTGCGTCCTACTACAACGAGCGGGAGGCTATTGAATCGTCCTGATGTTGAATCAGAGTAGATCTCCATGCCGCGCGTCACCACCGCTTCTTTATGACTCTGCAGGCTGCGTGACGCGCCAGTGGATCCACTTGGCGGGGAGGAGCGGACTTCAGGCACACTGTGCAGGCGGTGGTAGTGTGGGGAAATGCGGGGAGAGTTGGACAGGGTGCTCAGGACGCCACCAGCGGTGCGTCTGTGTGAGGACTTCACCGTGGCATTTTCCTGACAATCACAATTATTTTTCTCTTTTTTGCCCAAAAATGTAATATTTATTTTTTTACTACTTCAATACTGAGGCCTATTGACCTATTTTTGGACCTTACAGTTAAAAAAAAAGAAGATGAAAACTTGTTATCATTCGAAACGCATGCGAAGCTTTGCCTGGTGCCGTTCTTTGCTGGAGACAATCTGAGGGAAAAACAATTACATTCTCGTCGCAAGAAGGCCTGCACGAGTGCGTCAGTGTGACTGCAAGCTATATTTCTGGAGTAAACACTCAGGACTCGTACTATGATGTCAAGCACCGCGCTGTTTTCAACGGGTAACAAACTTTGACCACCTCTTCATGGAGTTTCAAAATGACCCATTCTAACTTCACGGAAGACGGAAGCGACGATGGGATCTACTCGGGCGAGGCGCTCAACGCCTCCCTGGACAACCAGACGCATGCGGGCGGCAACCGCACGACCTGCATACCCTCGGAGGTGGACTCCCAGGTCATCGTGGTCGGCGTGTTCCTCGCACTGTTCATCCTGGTGGCCATCGTGGGCAACATCTTGGTCATCCTCTCGGTGCTGTGCAACAGGCACCTGCAGACGGTCACCAACTACTTCATCGTCAACCTGGCCGTGGCCGACTTGCTGCTCAGCATCATCGTGCTGCCCTTCTCTGCTTCCCTGGAGGTACTGGGTTGCTGGCTGTTCGGCCGGGTGTTCTGCAACATCTGGGCCGCGGTGGACGTGCTGTGCTGCACCGCGTCCATCCTCAGCCTGTGCGTGATCTCAATCGACCGCTACATCGGCGTGAAGCACTGCCTCAAGTACCCCGCGATCGTGACAGAGCGGCGGGCGGCGGTGATCCTGGTGGTGGTGTGGCTCTCCTCCATGGTCATCTCCATAGGACCGCTGCTCGGCTGGAAGGAGCCGCCGCCGGAGGACGAGCGCATCTGCAGGATCACGGAGGAGCCCTTCTACGCGATCTTCTCGTCGCTCTTCTCCTTCTACCTGCCGCTCATGGTCATCCTGGTCATGTACTTTCGGGTTTACGTGGTGGCGCGCCGGACCACCAAGAGTTTGGAAGCCGGCGTGAAGCGGGAGAGGAACAAGTCGATGGAGGTCGTGCTGCGGATCCACTGTCGCAGCGTGCTTGGCGACGTGCGTCCGGACAGCTCCAAGAGCAGCAAGCAGCACCCGTTCAGGAGCTCGCTGTCGGTGCGCCTCATGAAGTTCTCGCGGGAGAAGAAAGCGGCGAAAACCCTGGCGATTGTGGTCGGCATGTTCATCCTGTGCTGGCTACCCTTTTTTTTCCTTCTGCCACTAGGTAACGATCACTTTCATTCTCTTTTATACAAAGGCTATACTGACTATACTGTATAGGCTATTGGTGTAATATTTATGTGAGCGATGGTGATGGAATTCTTTAAGTTATCTCCGACCGGCAACGGTAATGTAATGACACAAATGACATCCAATGAATCTATATTTATATTGTATATTTAAATGATAGGCTTACATCAAAACACTCTTGTGTGTGTACACACACACACACACACACACACACACACACACACACACACACACACACACACACACACACACACACACACACACACACACACACACACACACACACACCCATACCCACACCCCCACACACACACACACACACACACACACACACACACACACACACACACACACACACACACACACACACACACACACACACACACAATCCAACAATCCATGCAGCCAGGAGAAGATCTTCATCATAACTTAAAATGGGAACATCACTTAGGGTCATTGATTGAGCTTTCAATGCAGATCAGATTCACAGAGCTGAGCATTTAATTGTTCCACTGATTCAAATCTAATGCCCTAAGCAACCAATAAGCAATTTCACGCTTGCTTAAGGATTTGGCCCAGATGCGTTTCACCATCGGTCAGATGTGATCTTGGTATCTCACATAGAGCTCTTCCTCAACCTTGAAGATCCAACAGTAGGCCTAGCATATTTAGCAGCTTAATCCCCCCCCCCCCCCCCCCCATCTCCTCATAGTCTTCCACACGTGCACACGTATACACAGCAGCAACAAATACAACGTGATGTCCCAACCCCAGAATTTGACCTCTGACCTCCACACTCCTACCACCTCTCTGTTTTCACTTGTTATGGTGGGAGGGGCCTCCTCCTGGGTCAAGTCCCCCCCCCCCCCCCTGGTGTTTTATAAACTGGTGATTTATAAATTGGCTTAATGACAAGAGTAATTGACCCAAATGAACCAGCCACTTTCCTGGTATTCTTCTCAGTGAGAGGCTGAAAGAAAAAAAACGGAGATGAGGAGCAAAGAGGAAGGAAAGGGAGTATGTAGCTCCGCTCCACGCTTCAAAGATAACAGCACAATTAGTGATTCAAACTCTGAGCTTCAAAAGACTTAATACCCTTTCTGAAAATTACATGATTGTTATTCCTCATAGACGACAATTCTCTGTTTGATATTCTCTATGTGTGTGTGTGCGTGTGCATGTGTGTGTGTATGTCTGTGCGTGTCTGCGTGTGTGTGTGTGTGTGTGTGCATGATTCAGAGTGTTGGTTTAAAGTGCATTGGCGGTCATCATCTTAACAAAGGTGCATGCAGCAGGTCACATCATTTTCTCTAACTATTCCCTGTCCACATGAGTGTTCCGTGCTACCCTGTCTTGGCATCGCTACAGAATCACTGCCCAATATCTAGCATTCTCTATGGAGAAATTAAAAAGGAGGGAGAAAAAGGTTTGTTACTTTGGTCCACCGTTATTCCCATTTCCTTTTAGATTGTGTTAGGCAGGAACAGAGGAGAAAGGGAAGGGGGGCTTTGTCAAAAGGAAATGCTTATCTGAAGAAAATGGCACTTAATCTACAATATATTCTTTTTTCGTTAGATCTTAGGGGGTTTAAAGTTACAGACGAAGGTTTGCTTGCATATTTTAAATAAAGATTCTTCGGATCCTAAATGAATCTGTTATATATTCAGTCAACACTGCAGGATTCTGACTTACAGGGTTGGTTAAAACTACAACTATCCAATAGTGTTCCTGTTACGAGCAATTTGCAATAAGCCCCTCGCTTTCAATACAGGTAACAATATTTTAGTGGGTGTCGTGGGTGAAAGTCAAACACCTATGTTGAGTGTTGAACCTTTCTTGAAATGAGAGTCCAAATCATGTATTTTCAACATGAGAAAATACACATTGTATGTAGCTCTGTGGCTGACTATTTAGCCTAAAAGGTCAGGGTTTATTATTTACAATATATTTCTAGGTATAGAGAAGAGACCCTAATGGGGGAACGCAATGCTCCTCGCTCGATCTCACCATGCCAAATGATTACAATGTTTTTTTTCGTTTTTTTGTGAATTAAATTTTTGTTAATTTGTCTGATTCCAATGTGATGTAATTTGTGAAGTCCCAATATATTGACAGTGAGATCTAAAATCCTGCTGCATGTCATGGCCAAACAACAAGGTTCTGCGTGTGTACACAACAACATGCAGCCCTCCCAGAGCCTAGCAACATGTCGGCCTTCTCTGCTGAGGCTCACGTCGTCACACAAATACAAAACCCCTTGTTGGACTCAACAGCCTCAACTCAGACTATGGAGTCAGAAAACATTCCTACGACCGCGTTCTTGTGCAAGCACTGCATAGTTCCATGGCCAGATCTATAGGCTGGGAAGGCCCCAGTATGCTTAACATTGAATATAAATCAGCATGCATTGGCTGTTGAAAGTGTCCATTTTAACAGGGTGCAATGTAGTCGTAACAAACAATGCAATTTGCTTGATTAATGAAATGAGTCGCCGTGGGAGACGACGTGGCCCAGGGGACTACAGACACAACTGCAGGCAGCGGCGTATAGAGGAAGGGACATGTGGGAAAAAAGTTAGATGAGTTCAGTACCCTCGCGCACACTAAATTGATCGAAGTCCAATGTGCTGCTTTGATTTGGTGCCAACCCTGCCATTTCTGTCAATGCAAAAACTGCTACTTTAATATCCTATCGAGTAGACAATGACATTCATTGTGGACTGTTGTGCAGTTGATTAGCTGTGATCCTGCTCGGTGCAGGGCGTCGTATCCATCCCACCACATCGCCACAGCAGAGAAAGAACAGGCCGTGAACCAGGGTGAAGGGAATAAATTTACAATGGCCTGATTGGCTTCGTCATTATTGTTCAAGGTCCTCCATTGCCAGCCCTTTCAACAATTGGCCTTTCTCGGTTTGAGCCTGACGGCCATTTAGAGATACAGTGGTCCATTCGGGATCGGGATCTTGTACTGACTATTTGTCGTATGACTCACAGATGAAAAGCACTGGGTGAGATTCCCAGTGTGAACAGCTTATCTGTATATCTACTTTAAAACACCGTCCTTTTGGATAAAATAACAATATAACTCAATAGTAAATTCAGGGAAATATTAACAGGACAAGGAGCATAGCAAGATCTGCTAAATGACTAAATATGAATTAAATTATGTTTTGTACTGCCACCAACAGACACTGTTTGCTGTTTGATTTGAGTGCCATAGAGTTTCGGTTGTTGTCCCACATTACATTACAATGTAATGTTCCTTTGATCCGCAGAATTCATCATATTGTCCAACATCCATTCAATTTGTGCATTTTTGCCCAGCATCCATCATACTTGTACTTGTTTCCTGTCTTTTGGATAACAATGGAAGTTATGGCGTTTTGCCAATTTAACGTGTGTTGGACGGACATCGTTTTAGATCCAAACACAGAAATCTGGATGGTTTCGGCCATAAGAAGTCAAAAGAAGATGAGACATGCTGGCCTTGTTATTGAAGGTAAGCAATGCAAGAGGGATCATTTGAACTAGAAGAAACACAATGCGTTTTTTTAAATATGTGTTCAATCTGAGTCAGTCTTCTAGTCTGCTTTGATCCGTGACTATATGCAACATTTTAAAGCAAAAATGTATTTGCAGAAAACGGGCAAAACCCATGCACATTTCCAACCCATAGAAGATGTGTCTGGATTGGTGCATGCTGTGCATAGGCTGTGAGGAAGGGATTTTTGGTTTGCACCAGCTTGCATAGTTCACTCACTACAACTTTAAAGGAGGTTTGAGTCCCATGAAAGCATTTGGCTAGCAGTGCTTTACATTTAGCTAGTCTCTGCTGCACCGATAGCATGAATTACCCTTGCGTCCCCGAACGTGCATAGGGACGATGTCGGAACCTCAATTTAGTCGAGGAGGTTTCTCCCTCACCAACACAACACTCTTACTTTAGGCCCCCCTTTCTTCCAGGCCACGTCCTGGCTACAACATAGAAGATGAACCCATATATATTGCATTTGAAAAAGTGTGTGAAGCGGCCAACTCATCTGAGCCCAATCTATGTCAATCGAAAATAGCCTTCTCCAAAAGGCTGGATCTTGAAAACACGCACACACACACACGCACGCACGCACGCACACACACCTTCATTATCTCCCCAAGTACCACTCTCCTCAAAGCAATCAGCTTTCCAACAACACTGGATAAAAGTGTAATAATATTCTAACAGACAGTGGGCAGGTCAAACAACTACTTACAGCCTGAGTTCCCCACAACGGGAATTGAACCGGGTCCTCTGTCCTCCCACCAGCGCCCACCGGCATTCAACACAGAAACGTGATCCTTCTACAACTAGGAAAACTAGTACCTCTTCCTTGAGGGAAACTACACAAAAGTACCTCTTCAACTAGGAAAACGACACAATAAAGTACCTCTTCAACTAGATAGTAAACAATGAACCTATTGAAAAGCAACATTTTTTTTTGTGAACTTGAATTATGACGATGTATGTTGGAATTTGTATTATTTTGGAGCAGTGTTCAGTAGAAGCAGAATAACTTATGTCTATCATTAAGTATTTATTGACATGCTGTGTTACCAGACAGTTGAATGTATTTGTTACAGTTAGATTATTGAGCGCTAAATATTAAATGTTATATATTAAATATTAAATGTTCTTTCACACACAGTCCCAATTTTCCTAGAGTTCATGCACATGAGTTCTCTCTCTCTCTCTCTCTCTCTCTCTCTCTCTCTCTCTCTCTCTCTCTCTCTCTCTCTCTCTCTCTCTCTCTCTCTCTCTCTCGAAAGACGGGGCGAAAAAAGGGGCGAAAGACTAATCGAACCATCTAGTAGCTGGTTCCCTCCGAAGTTTCCCTCAGGGAAACTCTCTCTCTCTCTCTCTCTCTCTCTCTCTCTCTCTCTCTCTCTCTCTCTCTCTCTCTCTCTCTCTCTATATATATATATATGCACACACACCATTTCATTTTCCTTTTGTGGACATTTATGGATCTAACCAAGAATCTAAGTGCTTGGAATAGTGCAGATTAAGCACTACACTATCCCATACCCCTTTGACATCTCAGATGAAGATGGTAGGGGTGGTGATGCAGAACAATGAGTATGGGCCACAGAGGCATGGGCCAGTGGTCCCCAAAATGGCCAGGCTCCAAAGCTCCAAACCTCAAGGTAACAGCTTTGGAAAGGTAGCTTCTCTTCTGTGTGTAAGTGTGGCCATAAAGGTAACTGTTCTCTGGAGGACAACATTCATAATCCTATGGGTAATGGGTAGCAAGTGAGAAGTGAATCACTCTGATTCTGTTGGGCAGGGTAGTGTTTTAATGGTGGATAGGGCTCTCCCCTCCCCTGTGGGGAATGGGGAATGGGTTTTATTGCCGATTTGCGCAGCCATAGCAATCTTTAGCGAGTTAGCAAGAAATACATAAATATGGGATTCCGCTAGTGGAGCGAATGCCTACAAAGCCCTTTTTATTTATTTATCCAAAAATAATTTGGCTAGCCAAAAGCCTAAGCTTTTTTCTTCATGTTAACAGTATTTTATCATCCCGTTCTTGGGGTGGATCGTGAGTGAAAGCTTATACTGTAAAATCATCCTGTCACCATTCTGTCGTGGATTTGCGCAGCCATAGCAATCTTTAGCGAGATAGCAACAAGTACATAAATATGGGATTCCGCTGGTGGAGCGAAAGCTTACAAAGTCCTTTTTATTTATTTAGACAAAAATAATTTAGGTAGGCCTGCAGAAAAGGGATTCCACCAAACAAAAATATATTTTTGAATTTCTCCATAGGCAGTTTGCAGACGATGCGTGCATTAGTTCAACGCCTGGCAGAAATACGAACACAGGGAACAACACGGATAGAACCGTGAAAAGTCATGAAAGATGACTACACGATGGGAAAAAACACCAGTGCCTCAGGTGAACTGGAACTGCGGGGTATTTAAGGGAGTGTAAAGGGATTAATGAAACAGCGAGACACAGATGCCAGTAATCAGTTGGCTGGTGAAGTGGAGCTCTGACTCCTCCTGACATTCATGTAACTCATATAATCGTCTCACAAATCAGAAAATTAAAGTCTGATTGCAGACGCGCTCACATCTGGGTGAGTCACTTTTCTTTCACTTCATATTTGTTTGGACTAATCATGTTGTTTGAAGCGGGGATCCGTTAGCAGATAATTGGCAAACACAAACTCAGCCAGTACTTGTGTACTGTAACAAAGTGTCTGTAAACGTTTCACAATCAACAACGTGTTGACTGCAGAAATACACTCACCAAATCCGCTTCTGAAAGCTTCATCCACTAATCACATGCATAACTTTGCATGTAAACAAGAGTAACGCCACCGTTGGTTTCTTGGCCCAGACTCTGTGCCATCTGCCCCCTAGTTCTGCTATAACATAGTAGGACTCCTGGATCCAAGATTATATATATTAATACTTGACCACAAATGAGTCACCAATGTCTGTTTGCCTTGTTTGACACTAACATGCAGGATATTCATTAAAGAATACTTTGTATAAATGCAGCTGCAGCAGGATCTTTATTAGAGAGCTAAAGGTCTTCATCACACGGGTGTAATAATAGAGGAGAACACAGGTGTATCTCATGACCTTAGTTAAGGCCACTGGCATGCCTAGCCTATAATGAACTAAATGAGCTACACCTGTTTTTGCCCCCACTATTACACCTCTGTGATAAAGGCCTCTGGACATTGTTAGATAGCCTACAACCTTAGGCCCCGTTTACACGAGGACGCTTGCGGGTAAAAACCACAAAATATTTTATCGGAAGTGCCCTTCGTTTAGACGGTGACGGCGTTTTTGGGGCATGAAAACGCATAAATCTGAAACCACCCTCCAGAGTGGAAAAGTTGAAAACGCTCCGCCCAGTGCTTAATTTGTCCAGTGGGAGCTCCCGGAGCGCTGAGGACGGGGGAGGGCGATTGTTGACGGGGGGGGGGGGGGGGGGTCCGTAGCAATTGTTGACGGGGGGGGGGGGGGGGTTCCGTAGCGATTGTTGACGAGGGGGGGGGGGGGCGTTCCATCTATACACGGGTGTACGCCTGCAGCACGGGGCGCCAAAGTACCTATTCCCCACGCAATGTTATATCGTACTTCATTGATTACCGCTACGCAGCGCATTTTTTTTTTATACTGCTCGTGGCGGAGCTGGCGGAGCGCACGTCGGAGCTTCCGGAGCGAGCGTCAGAGCTTCCGGAGCGTGCGTCAGAGCTTCCGGAGCGCGCTCCCCCTTGCTCCCCCTCAAATTAAGCACTGGCTCCGCCATAGCGTTTCCATCTACACTGCCAAGACGCAAAAACACTGCTCAGATCTGCTTACGTTGCGTACACGTTTACGTCACATACATGTGCCAGTACAAAGAAATAAACAAACATGTCAGAATACCGTAATTTTTGGACTATAAGCCGCGCCTTTTTTCACATTTTTGGATTCTGCGGCTTATATAAAGGTGCGGCTAATCTATGAATTTTTAAAGCTAACGGCCACTCGGAAAATTAGTATTCGAAGCTTAAATCAGTATTCGGAGCTTTGTTGTTTTTTTTCCACGTACGAGACGTTACCAGAGCGAGGGAGGCAAACTATAAGCGTCAGCGACACCAAGCAGAGAAGCGAGAGAGGTGGAGGAAGAATAGATATCTTGTTTCCCTTTACTTTATAACACAACATTAGCGGGATCTCGGAAGGAAAAGTAATACTTAGCGAAATGCAAACGTTTGCTTAGTTGTTTGTTTACGTTCGCTGTACAGCGCAGCGCCAATCAACTGGGACTGGCTTGCTGCAGAGCGTGAGCATCTTGGGAATACCAGGACAATATAATGGATATAATATGGACACAAAAGACAATCAATACTCGGTATTTGTTATGGATTTATTGTACAAATTCCCTGAAAAGATGCACGTTCCAGGATGAATTGAAAAGCTCCCGTAAGGGCTGAGATGGCAGAGGACAGCTGATTTGGAACGGAACAACAGCTGTTCGCTTTCACAGGGGAAAACTAAGGAACTTCAACCTACTTAGGCCTACTAATTAAGGTTCAAAAGCTATTAAATCTTCAACAAAATATGCAGATACTGTCAAAATCGGTTCCAGGGAATATATAGGGATTATTAGTATTCAAAGTAGTATTCGAAGCCTGAAAAATGGCATTTGGGCCAGCGCTAATGGTAATTAAACATTAAATCACCTGCGGCTTATAGTCTAGTGCCGCTTATATATGTACACATCATTCAATTTAGCTGCTGCGGCTTATACTCTGGTGCATCTTATAGTGCGGAAAATACGGTATTTCCATGCGTCGGACCTTCAAGCTGCTCTGGCAGCTCTAACAAGCGTACAGGAGTCTTTCCACGAAATGTACAGGATATGTACAGATAGTATTACTGAACAGTGAAGGATCTTTTTGGTATTTGCGGCACGGATAAGAGAAGAAGCAAGATTCTACGCATGCGCTCAGACATGGCGGTTTTGTGTGATAGTGTATCACAGCACCACCTAGCCGCCTGGCATGCATACCCAATCGAATTCCACACACTTTTGCGTCACCGTATGCACACAGATTTCCTCCCGAAAACGCTCGTCTAAACACGGAATAAAAAGTGAAGACGCGACGCCACTTTTGCGTCTTCTGTTCAGACTGTCATCGTGTAAACGTAGCCTAAGATACATCTTTCCAGCACAAAGAGTGTGTGTGTTTGTGTGTGTGTGTGTATATGTGAGTATGTGCTTACTTGCGTACGTGTGTGAGTGTGTGTTTGTTCTGGGTCAGCCGGACGGCACTCATAATCATGAGGCTATTTCAGATCTGCAGAATCTTGCTTTCATCTGGGAGACGCAATTATGAGCAATTACCTCCCACTGACGTTCGCCAGGAAACAGTAGAGCTACTAGGCTTTGGGTAAACCCAGCATGCTAGCACGATGGCTAACCTAACAATGCTGTGTGGCAGCCTTTCCCAAACCCTCAGCCTCTGGGGCCCACTTAAACCAAAAACAAACTTGAAAAGATTTACAAAACTAGAATGACCAAATGAACACAAATCTCTTAATCAAGTTGATTTTAAGTTTTCAATCTGCAGATGAAGTGCATGTTAAAACAATATAACAGTGTTTTGGAGTGTGGCCCAGGAGCCCTGATCCACGGCTTGAGAAGCGCTGCAGTGTAGGAGAAGTAGCTCTGCACTATCACATCATGGGCCACATTAATATTGAGAGAAATGGCTCTCCATAAACGGCAATTCGTTTTTTTTACTGTTCAGCCAAATCGCAAAAACCTTCCAAACCTTGTGAGGGAGGTTTATTTGGGAATCAACAGCTGATGTTGAATTAAATTAAGTCTTCAGAGAATAACAATATAAAATTGAAATCCCCCGGATTGGATTCTTAGTTGACAAACTGTATAGTAAACATCCTCCTTGACCTTGTACCCACTAAACATTGGACATTGGATAGATGTGCAGAGCATGTCTATGTCTGGTCCATCGGTCCATGACCAATTCTGGACATCTATTTTACGTCCAAACTAGGTACACTTGTACCTAGGTACATTTGGATGTCAAACCATGAACCAACTTAGACGTCATATTGATGTTCAACATTTCACCTTTGAGCTGGGTACATTTTTTGGACGTCATTCGGACGCCTATGATAATGACAGGTGCAGGAAATGCATACATGATCCCACTGCGCAATGTGACGTCGGATTGGCGTCTTTCTGTGTCATTATTTGACGTAAAATTTCGGTCTGCTGAAGGCGGTTATTTTGTAACGCCAAGTTATTTTTCAAGCATATATTTATTTTGGTTTATTTATTTGGAAATGCAGTTTATGGGAAAAGTTCAGTAAATAATGGCCTAGGCATGTCTTCTTTGTGTGTGTGTGTGTGTGTGTGTGTGTGTGTGTGTGTGTGTGTGTGTGTGTGTGTGTGTGTGTGTGTGTGTGTGTGTGTGTGTGTGTGTGTGTGTGTGTGTGTGTGTAAAGACGTCACTCCGACAGCACATTGCGCAGTGGGTATATAATATAACAATACTATGAAGGTCAGTGGATGTTACCATTAGCTGAACCCACTGCAGGGACACAAGGTGTGAAATGTGAGACACATTCTGGGAGCAACTAGTTTTCAAAAATTCAATTTATATATTCATGGCTAATGTAATAACATGTATAAAACAAATGTGCTATCAATATACACATCTTGCATTTATACTGAGTTGAGATGAATCCCCCGCATATCAGTCAAGAAGAGAGGTACCATGGATACAGTAAAACGTTTGATTATGAATAAAATCCAATCAAAGTTCATTCCCCCAGGCAAAATTATTCCTCTGTTTGACAAACCATGCCAAACCTATTTTTGCTTAACATTAAAATTGAATCATCTCATTTTCCAGCGTTTTTCTGATTGTGATTTGCCTTTGGATGATGGATGTCCCTTTTGCCAATAACATCATTCCCCACATAAATTACAGGCTGCAAAGTTTCAAATAGGACTTTTAATGTTGGTTGTTTGATCAAATCAAAGCATGTATTAGTTGCGATAAATAGGTTTTTTTTTAAACGTATCTCTTTCTTTATGCATTCATTTCATTATACACATTAACAGAAAGTGGTTAAAAAACAAAGGAACTTAGTTGCAAAAATCCATCCTGATCCAGCTTGACGTGTATACATATATTTGTGTGTGTTTGAATTGATAAATAACCTTTAATAGCTAAATGTCATATATTTGTATATATATTGTTCTTATCTCAGCCGCTGCATATATTTATATCTTATAAATATATATTTCAGTTCATATAGGACTTTGTTATGTATATATACAATAAAAATCATGACATATATGTGTTCATAAATGCCATGCTTAGATTAGCTTATTTGTCTTCCCGTAAATCCTGGATGAATGTGCTGTCGTGTTCTCATCCTGCCCCCCCTGGTCCCCCCAGGCTCCCTGTTCCCGGCGCTGAAGCCATCCGACACGCTGTTCAAGGTGGTGTTCTGGCTGGGCTACTTCAACAGCTGCATCAACCCCATGATCTATCCCTGCTCCAGCCAGGAGTTCCAGCGTGCCTTCACCCGACTGCTGCGCTGCCGCTGCCAGCGCCGCCGCCGCAGGCTTCGCCGCTTCTACGACCAGCGGTGGCGGACCGCCGTGAAGGGGATCCAGAGGGAGCGCATTGGGAGGGGGGGTTACGGGCCGGCCGCCGCCCTACACGGCTCCACCGACGGCGGCATCGGCGGCGTGGGCGGGTCGCTGGTGTACCCGACCTCGCCGTCGACCGGGAGCTCTCTGCGCTTCAAGGGCTGGCGTCTGTTCCCGCCCCTGCGGACCTCGTCCTTCCAGCTCAGGGAGAAGATGAACAGCCTGTCGAGGAAGATCACCACAAGGGGTGGGGGCTCGGCAGGCGGGACCGGGGGCAGCGCCGGCTCCTCGCTGCACAGGAACGACGTCGATACAGTGTCCATGGGGATGTATGGCGAGTGCGAACCGGGCAGCTATCAGGTGTATGACTTCCCAGACTGCTACGACCTGAAGGAGACTGACATTTAAAGACTCGGGTGGAGGAGGAGGTGGGTAGTGCTGATGGCCCTGAGACGGGGCGCAGGGGGGAGGGTGGGGTATGGTGGGAAACCTGCAGAGCAACACATGGGGATGTAGGTCCTTGATGGTAGAAAGTAATTTACACTGTGACTTTGACTTGGGGTTTGGGGATGAGCTAATTTGAGCTGCAACAAATGCTTATGTTATTTATTACGGGGGAGAGGAATGTTTAACTGCTGAGACAACCGCTGTTGGTCGACGGTTAGCAGTGAGCTCAATTTGACTGTCCTTGTTATGTTAAAGTATTTTGTTATTTCTTACAAAGCATTTGTCAATCCTGCTCTGTCAAATAAACAACAAGGGGATGGAAAAAAAGAACGACCATGTTATATATATATAAAAGGTGTGTCAGCTTTGAATAGCAGTGGAAGGAATTTATCAAGCTTGAGGCTTGTTTTCCACGTAAAGGTCTGGCCTGGGATGAATGTGCTGCAACATTATAATGGATTGAATGGGATTTTTGCGTGTGTCGGGTGGAGATATCAGAGGGAATTCCTGCTACTGTCCGTTTTATGGGACACCAAGCTGCATTCACCTATGATAGGAGAACTCCAATAACCCTGTAATTTTGTAAATATGAGGTGTGAAGAAAATAGAAAATTAAAATGATAAACATTTCATTCTGCACTTGGATTTCATCGTCAACTGTTTTCGATACTAACACATTGCATCTATCTATCACATTTAAACGGCGGTGCCAGTCTGGCTGATCAATGCATCTTAACCGACTATCCTAACTTTAGTAAAGGACCCGTTACCAATATAATTAGTCAAAATCACTTCCTGGCGCCGATTCTTCCTTTGATAATTTTGCATTAATGCACCTGCCACAAAGGTTATCATTGCAATGCAGCACGTTTGTCTTTGTGATACACTATTTTGTAAAGTACTTGGATGGTGATTCACTGTTATTTTGTCCACAAACTCCGTACTGACCTAAACACATTGATTCTAGTAGAGGAAAGTGCTATATGGCCATTGTTTACATTTGTGGCAGGGGTGCAAACGCTAAATTATCGTCAGCAGAATCATTACTTACAAGTAGGCTACTTTTGAAGATTTATATTGGTTACAGATGCTTTAGTGAATTAGTGTGGGGGATATCACTCATCCACTATTCACTTTAGAAACATACAGTCTTTATTCAACATGAATATTAAATATATTATCTAAAACAATGAAAGGCTATGTCATTCAGAGCAGAGCTTGGTCACCTTGGCCTGTTGGCACACCAAGGTCAAATTACTGAAGTGTCTTGTCTAGCGAAGTTATGATTAATGAAAAATTCTTTGAATGATTGTACTTAAGAAATCAAACAGGTTGACATGAATTGAAACTCGGAAATACTATAGAGTAGTTCTGGGTCTAAATTCTTACTGAACTTACCTCAGTGTGTCTCTGTGTGTTTGTGTGTGTGTGTGTGTGTGTGTGTGTGTGTGTGTGTGTGTGTGTGTGTGTGTGTGTGTGTGTGTGTGTGTGTGTGTGTGTGTGTGTGTGTGTGTGTGTTGGGGGGGGGGGGGGGGGGTGCATGCGTGAGTGTGCGTGAGTGTGTGCCTGCATGTGCTGTGAGTTTGCCATAGACAGGTGTTAGGGAAACCATACTAGTAGACCAGCAAGCGATTTGCCATCACCACAGATTAAAAATGCAAAATATAACTTATATACTCTTAGGTTCTTACAGTTGAACTGACTTGGCACAATACCCACTAAACCACTTTGCCCTGCCCTTCTTATCTGAAGGGTTCAGCATTCTTCAATCACGATATGTTACATTGACACCAAGCGTTTCCAATGGGTAATGCAGTCCAAATTCCTCCTACGGGAGAGAGGTGTCTCCGCCCACACCCTCCTCCCCAGACTTGAGGCCCAAGTGGGTTGCCAGGTTGAGAACAATAAACAAATTGAGCGTAACACAAGCCGAGCGCAACATGATATTTTGACACAAGCAAAAAATATATTTTTTGATTATGACAAATGACAAAGAGTAGAACAGTCCAGTTGATCAGCTAATGTATACATCTACAACTTATTTGTCGGCAAATGATGAGCTCATGTTGCATTTGCCTTGAATTGCACAATTGAACAATTGCATTTAAGATTAACCCGTGTTTTAGAACTGCTCTGGTCATGGTGCTGCAGCAGACAGTTTTTCTGTGCCAATTGGTTTAATATCTGGGAACCCGGAGGACTCAGGGAATGCTGAAACATAACACAAGGCCGAAACAAAAACAAAACTTCAGACATGGAACTGAATTTTCAAAGGAGAAGTTTGTTCCTTACTTTCTGATGACCAATCGTGGCCATTTTATGATTTAGTAAAGCTTATTTATTACATTCAGCACCTTTCGATAAACGATGGCAGATGGGATTAACAATGCTGATTATGTTGATATTTCTATGACATTTTGTGTATTACATCTGAGTCAGAGTCGGGCCGTCTAAACAAAGTGGCTCCAGCCCCTGTTGCTGATCCCGGCTGTTGGGTCAGAGCCACTACCTCATTGAACATCTCTTTCAAACATATTATGTAGATCATCATAAGGGGCTGACACTTGTTGTTAGGATGCTACGTTAACGTGATTTTGCCTCCAAATAAAATGGGATTTATTTAAACTTGAGAAATTCTAATAAAGATAATTACAATTTAAGCTCTTATTCTTTAAGTTATGTCAGCCTATTGTTTCCAAAGTAAGTTGACACATTGCAGCTTTGAAAATGCTGGAGACGCTGTACAAATATACAATCACATAATACATTGGTTCAATCCCTTTGAGTGGGCTATTTCTGGCACCACAAATGTGTACTTTAATGAATTCCTTCATTTTCTACTTGTGTTTACACTCCTGAACCAATCTAAGATAAGCGAGTTGCCTAAAGCCCTTGTGATGATGAACGAAACGGAATATAATGGGATCCTAAGTCCCTAAATCCAACACCAAACAAACAAAAACAACAGAAAGCGCTCTACTGCTGATCAGTGCGCTCAGCACCCTCCTGAGACTGAGAGAGGTCTATTCTGGGGGACGCGCCGGGCAGACAGATCCTACACCCCATGATCATGAGGAAGGCCCTGCGGAAGGAGCGGTTGAACAAGCCATAAAGGAAGGGGTTGAGGGAGGAGTTGATGTACCCCAGCCACAGGAACACGTCCCACACCAGTGCGTGGGTGCTGTGCTCGATGAAGGGGTCCACGATGTTGACAGTGAAGAAGGGCATCCAGAAGAGCAGGAAGACCCCCATGATGATCCCCAGGGTCTTGGCCGCCTTCCTCTCTCTCCGCATGGCGTTGCGGTGCCGCTGCTTCTTGCTCGAGTCCTTCCCCACGCCGGCTGCCATCTGGCTCTCCATGGCGCTGATCTGCATGGCCTGCCGCTTGGCCGCCTTGTAGATCTTCCAGTAGGCCACCAGCATGACCGCCATGGGCAGGTAGAACGCCACTAGGGAGGCCGTGACGGCGTAGGCGCGGTTCACCAGGAGCACACACACGTCCGGGGGCAGGGGGACATCCACGCCGACCGCGTGGAGGCCCCCCATGATGGGGCCGAAGGAGATGAGCATAGGAATGGCCCAGCAACCCACGATCAGCGCCGCCACGCGGTCCCGCGACATCACCAGCGAGTAGAGCAGCGGGTTGCACACGGCGTAGTAGCGGTCGAAGGCGATGCAGCTGAGGTGGAAGATGGAGGCGCTGCACAGCATGACGTCCAGGCTGGAGTGCAGGCGGCAGAAGAGGGCGCCGAGCCGCCAGCAGCCGTCCAGGGTGCGCAGCATGCTGAAGGGCATCACCACCAGGCCCACAAGGCTGTCGGCCACCGCCAGGGACATGACGAAGCAGTTGGTGGGGGACTGCAACTGCTTAAAGTAGGCGATGGAGAGGACCACCAGCAGGTTGCCGACCACGGTGCAGACCACGGCGGCGCTGAGGAGGCTGTAGAGCAGCAGGCGGGAGGCCTGGTGGCGCTCCGTGGTGCAGGGGGGGGCGGTGCCGTGGAGGCTGGTGTCGGAGGGCTCAGGGGTCCGAGGGTCCAGGCTGCTGTTGTCCATCTGGGTCTTGTGATGGGAAAAAATTCAGGAGTTTATTGAAGTCTTACTAGTTCCATACAGATGACGTGAAATAGTAGGCCTAGTAACAAGGTTGCACAAAAACATCCCCCGCAACCTCTGCCCCTGAGTACTGTTACTTTCGGGGCCTCAAAGCGTAGCGAGATGCAAATTCCTCATTAGTTGTGTTCACAACTGTCTAAACGTTTCCATTGATGGACACATTTATCTAAATCCCTGTTTGGTGATCTCACCCAAGTGAGACCATAAGCCTGTCGGACTGAAACGCTGCGCTCTTATCTCAAACTTGCACTGTCTTGTTTGGTTGTCGAGGGAAACCAGATTCTGCTCCGTTCTATTCGATTGTCATTATTTTGATACAAAAGAGACGTATGATTAACTTTGGCAAGCGTATTCTAAACTGGGGAGACTAAATGCTAAATACCTGTTAATGCAATCATGGAACTGTTTCGCTGTCAAACGGTGCACTGGCTGTCATGGCCTGAGACAGCTTTTCCCTCCCTTAAGGCAGCTGCCATCAGGTTTGTTAGAGCAGAACTCATCGCCCCATCCGACAGACTGTGACAAACTTGTCATCCTCAAACTACGGGATATATTTAAGGCATTTAATGATGATTATACAGTGTATTTCTTTAGTTTACTGTTGTCATTGAGATAGATTATGTTTTGCTACTCGTGGATGAAGCATCCAATCAATGACAGAACTACCAATGAAAGGTACAATTTGAAATCATGTCCACTTTTATAAACCGTTCTTTGCTGAAAATGTTATGCTTTGTAAATATTTCTGTGATTTTGATTCAGTTATTAGATTGAAAGCAAAGTTACAAAGGCAGTTAACATGTTTCTGCTATCAGAAACTAACAGGTTTTACACCTAAAGTGCTGATTTCCTTTTGAGGAACACCGGTCAGCGGGACTTAATAAATAATAATAATACATTTAATTTAGAGGCGCCTTTCAAGACACCCAAGGTCACCAAGAGTATTAACAACATTAATAGTAATGTAATATACCATGTTAATACTTTTATATAGTTCTTACTGATAATATAATTATCAGTATGAATTTATATGTTGTATAAACTTAATACAACATAATTGTCATAGTTTTATGTCATTAGTTGTTTATTTATATTTGCCTTTGGTTTACAATAGTAATAATGATACATCATATTTTTCTTTGCTATGGGAATCCCTCAGAAGACATTCAGACATTTACGTTTTATTTTCTTTATTTATTTCAGCTTTGACATCTAGCCCATCTCAGGAGGGATAAAAGCTGTGACAGCACTGGGAGACTGAGTGTCGAAGTTCACGACCTGATCAGAAATGACACTGCATCATCATTACAGAACTATGTGTGTGTGTGTTCTGTGGGCCTGTCTCAACACAGCAAGCAGAACCCAGCCCCCACACACCCTGAGGACCACTGTGACCAGTGTGTGTGTGTGTGTGTGTTCATGTGTAGGTGTATGTGTGTATGTGTGTGTGTGTGTGTGTGTGTGTGTGTGTGTGTGTGTGTGTGTGTGTGTGTGTGTGTGTGTGTGTGTGTGTGTGTGTGTGTGTGTGTGTGTGTGTGTGTGTTTGTGTGTGTGTGGGTGTGGATATTTGTTTGTGTGTGTGTGTGTGTGTGTGTGTGCGGATATTTGTGTGTGTGTGTGTGTGTGTGTGTGTGTGTGTGTGTGTGTGTGTGTGTGTGTGTGTGTGTGTGTGTGTGTGTGTGTGTGTGTGCGTGGATGTTTGTTTGTGTGTGTGTGTGAGAGTCTTATCCGTGCTGGTGTTTGTTTGCTGTTCACTGACTGTTAAGATGTCATGTTGTTTGTCTTATCAGTCTGCCCGTCCCCGTAGGGATACTATGTCTCATGTGATAATCAATTCTTCAGTCTTTTTCACTTTTTTTTAATAACCTTGATCAATAAGAGTTCTAAGGATTTGGTTGTAAAAGGAAAACAAAAATGCACTCAATGAACCACCAAACAATTAATCATTAAACATTTTAAACGTGCCGTTGATTACTTTTCCTTATCCTAATACAAACAGAAATAAACCTGATGAATTATTAGTCCCAATGTCAGCTCGGTCAAACTAAACTTGGACACAAATTAATACTTGTATATGGTTGAGTCTGTTTTCGTAAGATTGCCTCCGTCCAAATTTCTCTGCCTATTATTCTCATTGTGGCACTTCAAATGTAGAATAAAAAGAGGAGAATGCCTTCCACTCAAATCATATATATTATGTGGAAACAAACAAATCAACTCCACCATTCAACTATGCGGAGCATATCACCATCGCCTTGTCAACACGGTGTGAGATCAATTATGATAATCCATATTATTGTGACCACAATAATTTAAGGTAGGTTATAATTCATGGGGTTGAAAAATTGCCTGGTTCACAACATAATGCAAAAAGAAAAAAAAAGATTATTCAACGGCATTTTATCATGTCCAACTCTTTTGAATTGAACAACATTCTTATCAGTCTCCCATACCACAAACCATTATCTTTACCCTCTCCAGGACCTTGGTGTTATTTGAATCAAAGAGGAGATTGCATTTTATCTTTTTGATCAAAAGGTAGGTTTTACTTTACTTAGTAGTTTTGGGTACCATTTTATAAATATAAAAAAAAAAAAAAAATGGTTGGAAACAAATAAAGTGAAGAGTTAAACAAATTCTGCTGTAGGGAACAAAATTCTGACTTTGACTTGCATTGAAAAAAATAATATTTCAAACGCAGAATATAAATTTGAAATGATAAAAAAATCTGAAAGGAAGCGCGATTCTAAGATAATCTGAATCTTTTAAAATTGAATGAAGCCACTAGGAGAAAAAAAATGGAAGTAGATGGGTCCCAAAGTTTGTAAAGAAAGAAAGAAAGAAAGAAAGAAAGAAAGAAAGAAAGAAAGAAAGAAAGAAAGAAAGAAAGAAAGAAAGAAAACTTAAGAAAACTTAAGAAGAACAATAGTTGAGCGCTGCATGCAGCACTCAGAGCTCCCGAAGCATTGAATAGGGGTGTGTTTAATCCTTATATTATACACTCCATTAACAGTTCACATCAAAATAAACGGAATCATAAATTGAGCAAATTGACTTTTAAACATTAGGGACTTACACGACAACAAACAACATGTATCAACCAACATATACTGTTAAATAATAAAAATCCCTTTCTTTCAGCCTATCACAGTTTTCAATCAAGACATCACAAACGCAGTTCATATAGGCCTACCCAACAACTTATTTTAATCAACTGACCTGCAAGGATGAGACACGATGGTTTGTTTTCATGATGGCGTCATCTCACAGCCGTTTAATCTTTCATAAGGTTCTGTAAATTGAGAGAACCTCTGCTGTAGGGAACAATCGCGATAACGCACGCAGGAGCAGAAAGCGACGTGCTGGTAGAGGAACTGCCTGGCACAATCGGGCAGAACCTTGCACGCCCGCGTGTGTGAGCGAGTGTTCAAACAGGCATCAGTGCATTGGAGCCGATGTGCAGCGGGCTTTTGGTCTCGCCTATCGCTTTGTGTCTGAAATGTTCTGTTATGTAAAATGCTGTTATTAGGGTTATTAAAGACCATTGACAAGGTTGTTTTGAACACAAATGTTGGAACGATTTTATAAATTGTTGTTCAGGAAAAGAGATATGATGTTAGGAATAACAGGACTTGCACTTACAAAAAGAGATGCACTAATGATAGGCTACTATCTAGTTTAATAAACTAAATGAAATATCAAAACTTCAAACAAGGAGCGATTGAAGATATACACTAACCATGAGCAATATTATACTACTATTACTAGTATTACCATCCCACCACTGCTAGTAAAATATAATAATTACATTAATCATGCTCTATAAAATATATCACATTACATATAGTGCTCGAGCTGTGTGGCTGAAACAGTAAGCCTACCTGCAGTGTATTCCGCCAGCGAGCATCCCTGATCGCTCTCTTTCATGTGTGTCACAGTGTGCGTTGGAGCACGGCCAAGTGCACCAGGCCCTGAATACCTCGGGTCCGGGCCAGATGCATCTCAAGTGTGGCAAGTATGCTTTAATTAAACATCCAGGGATTTACAAATGAAGGAGGATGCATTAAAAGGCACGTTGGGTTGCGTGGGCTTTGTGTCATTTTCATGTCTAATGCCCACACACTCAATGGCTGATGGACGACTGGATGCACATCTGTTGCATTGTCCTGTGAGCGGCGAGCAAGTGGAGGTCGATCTCTGGCCTTTGTTTACCATTGGCTGAAGAGGGGCAAAAAGGGTCTTCTTGCAGGATTAAACATATCATTAATGACAGAGCCCCCTGTTTGCTAACAGACGGTTGATGCTTCACTTATAAGACGAAGCGAAGCAGAGAGAAAGCGTTTCTCTTGAGTGTCAAGCCTCTTTTTAGTGACCATACCGATTGCTTTTTAGGTTTCCATTTAGATGTTTATGTGTGATTAGGTTTGCTTTGATTATTCCCAATCGTACTTGGAAGTAGCTCTGGTCTGTCAGCGTGTTAATATATAGATATTTAGTCATTCATAGTTAGTTAGTTATAGTTAGGTCATCTTTTCCTTACTTGCAGCTACTTCATTCCTGAAATGAGCTGAACTATTTATTGTTGTTGTTGTTGTTGTTACACATATTCACCATTAACTAGGTGCTTATTAATATGCCTATTAGAAATGTACTGGCCCTTTATTAGTAATTATTAGATACATATTAATACCTTATTCTGTATAACCTTATTTTACCCTTACTATTCCATAATTTCACCCAATATAACCTCCTAATTATTGTTTAATTACTGTAAATAAAGCTGTTATTGGGTACGAGTAATGATGCTAATAACCACGGCATCATTGGGGCCTTTTAAAGGGGCAATAGCACAAGAACAGTCATTCTCTCTTTATTAATCTGAATTAGTATAGTCTATTCTTATGGAGTATAACGCAAAAATACAAGTCGTAATATTACCTGTATTAACTATTAATTAAGTCTTGTTAACTCAAAATATGTTCCCTATTCTAAAGTGGGGTCTTGTTCATATTTAACTCACAAGTACTTTGACCCTTATTAACCAAAACATGTTCCCTATTCTAAAGTTGCAACCTCTTCACATTTTTTTAAGTCATTACAGCGTACAACTAGTTAGAAGACATCCAAGTTATCACAAATGCAGGTTTATTTATTTTGAATAGCAAACAATCATCCATACAGAAAAGACTCAAAATGGCATTCAGGTTACTGCACTCAACCAAAAAAACGTACAAAGACAAAACCAGGTCCCCAGGGCAAATATTTAATTTTAAGCATAACATAACTATAGGCTTGTGCATCAACGTCAGTAACAACACAGAGCTGCTTACAATGCATTACATGAGCAAACAAAAAAAGATAAACATTTAACATAAATTGATCTCTGACCATTTTTTTCGTATGTCATGGAAAAGCGTCCCCAGTTGTCCAGGTCTGTGGTGGTTACAACGCCAGTAGGTCCACTCAATAACATCTCTAAGGGATCTTAGATGTTGAATAGTTTATTTTGTTTACAGTTTCCTTTTAGTCTCCATAGAGTTGATTGCACACTCCCCAAAGTTGCTCCAGGCTTTGTGTATGTGCACCTGTAATTGGATCAACAGAATATTCTCTATGGTTAACAGTTAGATGATTGTAACCTTCATCATGAAGATGGCAGTTTGAACTCCATCCATCTGAAAGGATGGAGCTTCCTTGACGAATATGCTTATTTATGATGGGGAGGAGATGACTGGTTGAGCGGTGAGACACTATCTTGAAAATGGGTCTCCGCCTGTCCTCCGTGATGCCCGACATTCCAAACACTCAGGAACTCTGGTTGCTTGCCCGTCCTCTGTTGTACTGAAATTCACATAACCCTTCATCATTATTGTTATGTCAAGAATGTGTATGAAGTACTGAAACAATAACACCAAGTCAATGACAACCTTAATAAAAAAGAGAATGTTGCTGCAATCATAGTTCAAAGATTAGGGAATAAATCAAGGCTCAATATTTCAAGTGTTTTCTCCAGGATGTATCTTAAGGAAGAGCAGCACAGGAATAATATCGTATAATTTCTTGAAATGGGCCTTATTCCCCATCATCATGATGACTAGATCTGATGAAAAAAATCTTCTCCCTGTAGGTGGTGCTCTCTGGGGTTGACGATCACATCGAGGTGGACGACGACCTCTCCATGGACGACATCGTCTTTGCCTTACACAATACAGATAACGGATCTAGCGATCCGTTATCTGTATTGTGCTATTTCGTCCTTGACCTGCTTTAAACACTCAGTTTACTAGCTAAAGTTGATTAAACAATTAAATATTAATAATAATAATAAATAAATAAATAAATAATACAAATATAAAGTAAAAACAAGTGTTATCTAGCGATCCGTTTTCTGTATTATGTTATTTCGTCTTTGGCAACATGAGCGCGAATGTTTTTTGAAACCCGCTTTAAACACTCAGTTTACTATCTAAATTTGATTAAACAATTAAATACAATACAAATATAAAGTAAAAACAAGTGTTATCTAGCGATCCGCTAACTGTATTATGTTATTCCGTCTTTGGCAACATGAGCGCAAATGTTTTTTGAAAACTGCCCTGCAACGGACAACCCTTACGTAATCAGCTGTCCGTTGCCTGGCAACGGACAGCTGATGACGCGCCCGGTACAAATTTGGCACCCGGTACAGATTTGGCGTGACAGAGCCCCTCCAGTGGGGACCGGGAGCTCAGCTCCTAGGGCTGGCGGGACCACCTGCACCGCCTCGCCGGAGGAGCTCCGGGAGTCCTCAAACGGCAACAATCCCTTTCTCCTCCATGTCTTGTTTCACTCTGGACTTCAGATTGATGTGGAAGGACAGAGACGTCCGAGAACCCGACGCAGATTCATGATTTCATCCGGAGGCGGACACAGCTTCTGGCCGTTATATTATATATTATATTATATTATATTATACAGATGGATAGAGCTCCAGGATCCCCCGCCGGAGCTCCCGGAGTGTTCTAGATTAGAATATTTTATAGAACGGATGATATTATGAAACCTAAACGACTGCGTCGGTTTCTCCGACGTCCCTGGTACTTCCACAACACGTAGAGACTGGCCATGGTTGAGAATGAATTGGCGGTCACAAGAGGAAGCCTCTCTCAAACTCAGGTGACCACACGAACAGGCGACCATTTTCTTTTTGGTGCGAACGCAGCTTAACAACATCGGTGGAGATTCAAGAGTGAAATGACGGCGCAGTATTTTGAGCGCCAGAGCTACCGCCTCTTCTGTCAGCCTATCAGGAACTGAGGAATCAAATTCACTTCCATTTCATTCAAACTCATTTCCTTTTCATTCAAACTCTCTTCCGTTTCATTCAAACTCACTTCCTTTTCATTCAAACTCTCTTCCGTTTCATTCAAACTCACTTCCTTTTCATTCAAACTCTCTTCCGTTTCATTCAAACTCACTTCCGTTTCATTCAAACTCTCACACACACTACTATACTCTCTCACACATACTACTATAGTCTATCGCATTAACAACGATACTCTCTCACACACACTAAAATATTCTCTTGCATAAATATATATACTCTCTGACACACACTACTATATTATCTTACATACACTACTAATCTCTCTCACACACTGCTATACTCTCTTGCATAAACAACTATACTCTCCCACACACACTACTATAATCTCTTGCATGAACAACTATACTCTCTAACATACACTACTATACTCTCTCACATACACAACTACTGTATATGCTCTCTCACACACTACTATACTCTCTCACATACACATCTATTCTCTCTCACATACACTACTATAATCTCTTGCATGAACAACTATACTCTAACATACACTACTATACTCTCTCACATACAGTACCTTACACTCTCATACATACAGGTAAAAGGAGTATAATACTGTGTGTGTATGAGTATACTGGTATTTTGAGAGATTATAATAGCGTGTGTAAGACCAAGCATGAATTCTGTCCCAGGCGGCCCCTCGTGTGTGTGTGTGTGTGTGTGTGTGTGTGTGTGTGTGTGTGTGTGTGTGTGTGTGTGTGTGCAAGATGTGGTTAAACAGACAGATATTTGTTGTTAAACCATCACTTGCCCTAGCAAGTTATTTATTCACCACAACAGGGTTACTTTTCTACTACAGATCTCTTCAGGGTGAAGTTCATGCTGGTAGACATATCAGAGCTAGGAAGTTTTCCCTTGCAACATCCTAGTTGTTGGGGTAATGTCTGGGGGCAGATGGGGAACTCAATGGTTGGGGAAAGTAAAAGTCATTTTTCTTGTTGTTAATGAACCATCTGGGTAGGCCCCTTGGAACTCCAAACGAGGCATGACGGCAATCAGCTACAGGGAGCTACACAGAGCTCAACAAGGAATTTGCTGAAACTGGAATCGTATGCAACGACATTGGAGCAAAACTTGAGGCTAACATACAAAAGAACTGTGATGGGGAACATCCTTTCCAGGGAAAAAAGGTTAAATGGGGGGACAAAACAACATATCTTAATTTCTTCTTTGATCTACTTTAACCCACACTTTTAAAGGCGACTATTTGGCATCACTTAAGACTGCTCACTTTGGCCAAACAGACAAAAACTGTGATTCTCTTGTCTGTCTGACCTCCTTCCTTCTCCCTCTTCCTCCTTTTCACTGTCTTTCCGCTTCCTCTCTTGTTTTTATGAATGCTATGAATGTATTATAATATAGGAGCTATTTCTGTTTGTTTGGGAGGGAAGGCGAAGTCTGGGGGTAAGAGTGTGACCTCCCTCGCGAGAGTAACTCGATCACATAAGTCCAGAAGTTTTGGACAGTCTGTAAGGTACTACAGCCCTCTTCTGGCCTCTCTATTATACTGCAAGTACCCTATATAGAAACCTAAATCTGAAATCTTAACTCAAGGGCAATTAGTCCCACGCACAAAGGGACATTTAAAAAATATCTGATGAACTCCAGGCCTACCTTATGTGTTCCTTTAAAGCAGCTGGTAGCCCACTGGAGCCACTCTTACATTTCAATTCAATGGTCATTATCTTCACAAAATAAAAGTTAAATTAAATTACTTGCAACAGTTCAACAGGGTAGGTTATAGTCTAATGTGTAGGAATGGAATCGGTAATAAGAGGTAAATAAATAATGAGAGGTGGACCACTTCTCATTTTATAGCAGTTATACCAATGTGTGCATTGCAGGGTGTTCTGTTTACGTTTGAATAAGCCAATTTTTTTTTAATTGAAGAAGGGCATAATATTGATTACAGCATTCCACATGAAGCTATATGATGCAATATGTCACACAACAAAGAAAAGCAATGTCATAAAACCAAGCATATTCGTATCAGAATGAAGCCTTATACTGCATTCCTGGTGTATGTTTACCCATCTACGTCATCCAAGGACTCTTGTTCTCTATATTGAACCCTGATGTCTTGTATTACATTGAATGTATTTAATTAAATAGTTGTAATGCATTCATTGTGTCTACACTTGAGATACATATTTATAGTTTTCTTTTGTCACAGAAACATATATCGCAACATAAAGTTCAGACATGAAGAAGAAACAGACAGAACCATAGCTTTTTTGGACATAAGAATCCACCACACGATTGAAGGAGACATCAAAATAAAAATCTATGGGAAACCGATGCACACAGACAAATACCTACTTTGGACATCAGAATACCCAATAGCACATAAACTATCAGTGGTTAGAACACTGGATGAACGGGCAGCTTTAACAACGGATCCCAAGGACAGAGCACAGGAGGAGCAACATATACAGAATGCACTGAAAACATGTCAGTATCCACAATGGGCAATACAGAAAGGAACACAGCAGGTAAGAGAAAAAGAGGAAACACAAACAAAGAAAACTAAAAAACATATGGAACAAAAAAAGGAGAGCAGAGGAGCAGTGACAATGCCATACATCAGAGGTGTCACTGAGCGCATCCAGAGGGTCATGAAAAAGCACCAAATCAACACACCGGTAAAACCACACAACAAAACTACCACAGCTGCTAGTTCACCAAAAGGACGAAAAAAATAACATAAAAAGATGAAAAGGAGACACCTCAGAGACAAACAAGAGCAATAAAGGACAAGGACCAGCAAGAAAACCTCAAATCAGCCATAACGGAGCATTGCAAAAGAGAGAACCATATCATGGATTGGGACAATGCCAGAGTCATTAAGCAGGAAATCAACCGATACCTCCATTGGATAAAGGAGGCGATTGAAATAAGAAAGTGGAGCCCGAAGACGATGAACAGAGATGAGGGAGCATATATAATCTCCAATACCTGGAGTGCCGTCCTGGGGGGCAGCGGACTGACAGCAGGAGGTGTGGTTCGCTAGTCAAAAAGTGACAGGTGGATCACCTCTCCGTTAACATCAGCTAATAAGAACGCGTCACACTAATACACCCATGCAGTGGCGGCTTGTGAAAAATATTCTAGGTGGGGCTGTAGGTGCTAGAAGCTTTCGGTAACCATCCCAATAAAAGATGAAACCAAAAGATACCATTGTTTTAGGGATAAACAATAATTATTTAATTGCCCTTTAAAAACAACAGTTTGACCGATAATGACCATGATATGAGATGAATATTAGTGAATACTCTTAATACAAAATTCAAGTTCTTGAGAGACATTTACAAGTGGATGATGATTAAAAATAACTATATACAAAGAAAAACTGTCAGGGACATAAAATGTAACAATTGGTTTAAATATATTAGTGAATACTCTTGGTACAGATTACAATATCATTGTATATTATTGTAATATTTACAGGTGGATGATTAAAGTTAACTATACACAGAAAAACTGTTATAGGAACATAGAATGTACCAATTGGAGTCTGATCATCATTTATGTCTCACTCCCTTGAAACCTGGGGACTGTGTGTAAATACTGAGTTGTATGAGTGGGTGAGTGTGTATATGTGAGTGAGTATATGTGTGAGTGTGTTTGTGAGTGAGTGAGTGAGTGAGTGAGTGAGTGAGTGAGTGAGTGAGTGAGTGTGTTTGTTTGTTTGTTTTTTTGTTTGTTTGTTTATTTGCGAGTGAGTAGCTGTGTTCGAAATCGTTCCCTATACACTCGTTCCCTATTCCCTATATAGTGTACATGATATAGTGCACTATATAGGGAATAGGGAACGAGAATTCGGACACTACGCTGAACATTTCTAAACGTCATTTTCGTCAGTAAATGCGCCGGGTATTTGTGTGACACAGACAGATGCGCCCTCATCAAGTAAACAAACCGGGCACTCACGACGAAAGCTGGAGGTTGTATTGATGTTGAATGTTACATTTCCTTGTTTAATTCATTTTGAATGTTTAATATTCTATGTTAAATCCCAAATAAATTGTTGACATTTCTAAACGAAAGCCGGAGACTCGGTCATTAAATGTATTCGTTTTCGCGGTTATTCGGCTTCTTCTTCTCCCCTGGAAAAATACAACCGCATTGCATTGTGGTATACGGGAGTAACATGTAGGGAACATCGTATGTACCCTATTTTAAGTCCACTATATAGTGCCCTATTTTCTAAACGTCATTTTCGTCAGTAAATGCGCCGGGTATTTGTGTGACACAGACAGATGCGCCCTCATCGAATTCTCAGTGGTCCACTATATAGTGCCCTATATAGTGGACCACTGAGAATTCGAACACCCTAGAAAATGGCGTGCACCCTATTTAGTGCACTACATCCATGATAGGGAACGATTTCGAACACAGTGAGTGGGTGAGTGAGAGAGTGTGTGAGTGAGTGTGTTTGTGAGTGAGTGAGGGAGTTTGAGAGTGTGTGAGTGTGTGAGTTTGAAAGTGTGTGAGTGAGTGAATTTGAGAGAGTGTGTGTGAGTGAGTTTCAGAGTATGTGTGTGAGGGAGTGAGTGCTCTTATTTGTACATTAACTTTGCTCTTCTGTCTTTCTGAGTGGCAAACTTCTCAATGACTTTGGTGTTAAAGTCAGGAATGTTCTGTATCAGGTTTTTCTCCATGGAGAGCATAGCCAGTGCGTTCAGGTGGTCTTGTGCCATGGTGTTCTTAAGGAATGTTTTTATCCTCTTTAAAGTAGAGAAGCACCTCTCTGATTCTGCTGTGGTCATCGGTGTGGTGATGATAATCTCTAAAAGACTTACAGTCTCGCTGAATGTGTCCTGAAGGTTGTTTTCCATGAAAACCTGGAAGAGAGCCAATGCGCCACTGCAAGTAGGCTTCCACAGTGGTTTCCAGCGCTGAATCTGGGAACTTTACGCTGTAATGGGAGAACAAGTCTCCTTGCAGCAGAGTGGCACTGATGAGGTGCTTGGTGAAAGAATACCTCTCCTTGGCATGACTCAGAATGGTATCACATACCTATGAAATGCAGCCTGTCCTCCTAGAAAATACGACCGCATAGGTCGTTTGTACCGCCCCAAATTACGACTCACTGGAGCGTATCAAAATGTAGCGCCTCTAGCGGTCATGCAAATAACGACATTCTGAAGTCTCGGGGCCGCTTGTGGACGCTCGTGGTTGCTCGGGACGCGCGTAGCCATATTAATCGTTATTATCTGAATGGGAAATGCAATATTTTAGGACAGATACACCATTAAACGTGTTTCTAATGACATTTCTAGCGTGAAATGTACATTTTCCTTGCATAATCTTCAGTCAGTAGTTAGTTTTATAGTTATTAGGAAGATTGAATCGTCTCGCTCGCATGTTTCAACGACGTCAGGTTGCTAGGGATGCTGCTTTCGCTAAACTAGCAGCTCACGTGTTTCCTGCGTTTGTGTTATTAAACCGTTACTTTATGTAACTTTTAATGATATTGTAATAACCACAGGCGAGGTATTGAGCGAAGTAAGCTTGATAGCAGGTTTATTGGATTCCACAATCGGACAGGCAGGCACAGCTCCACTGGAAAACTACAACAACCAAAACTCCCGCCCGGAAGGAAACCCCCGGAACTATGCCCGGAACCCCCTCTCAGAAGGCCCGCCCCTTCCTCCCAAACCCTGTGACGCTAAAATATCATCTTGTTAGAAACCCGTTTATCTGAGAGCCAACCCAGTCGCCAAAAGCATACGTTGACAGTGTACGTTTTCGTGAACACTGGATTACGTTGCATTTCAACATAAAATAGCGTGCTAAGCACATACACACACACACACACGCACGCACGCTAACACACACACACACACACACACACACACACACACACACACACACACACACACACACACACACACACACACACACACACACACACACACACACACACACACACACACACACACAATGCCTTTCGCTGCTAAAACAACAACTTGGGCTGCTTCTCGGACATTTGGGTGGATTTTGAACGGTATGTGGGCAGGACGTTTTTTGCAGGCAGGACCTGGCAACCCTGCGCTGTTGCCCGAGGTGCAGAAATGCTCCGGAGCAGATCTGGATCCACCATGGCCAAAATAATTGTCATGAATAGCATGAATAGATTCATGCATTATCATTCAACTTGAACATGTGTTTTTACAGTATATAGTGGTGGAGGGATGACGTATGTTGGCCAACCCGGAAGTGAGCGTCGACCTGGGTTTCCCTTGACAAAAAGCCAACGGGTTTTTCCATTGGATTTTGGATTATTGCAGAAAAATTAGCATCTTTGAAGCACCTCCACAAAAATTGAAAATAAATAAATAAATAAAAATAACTGTGCTCCAAAGAACGAAATGTAAACCAATGCATTCTGAATGGGAGTGTTTCTCCGATTTTTCCATGCTACACAGAACGAAATGTAAACCCATGCAAATAAAGACTTCATGGTCATAATAATTTAAATATCATTATTCTCCTCAGTGTGTAGGGTGGTATTCTATTTTTTTCAATGGGGTTGCATCCAGTCACTTGACCGTCATGGTTGCTATGGCGGTTGCTATCGACCAGCCCCTCTAATCCTTACATGGCTCTAAAAACCACGCGGCAAAGGAGCTGCCGTCCATTGTGTTGTTTTTGTCGTAAACTAGGGTCCGATGGTTAAAAAATAGACAGATATTCCAAGGTATCCTTAAAAGGCAGCTTGGATGTTTTTATTTTTCTGCAGTTTAGACTTCTTCTAAAACCTATTTTTGAAAGCAAAACACCAAGCTCAATGATTTAACGAGGCAGGGTTATTTGAAACAATTTATTAAATATATATTTGTCATTCCTTCTCCTGAGTTTGCTTCCTATTTATGTCTAGTGTACAACCCTACTGTCCACAAGCATCACCCCCCGCTCCCCATATGGATTTGGAGAATTGTTGCCACGTCCCAGTGGTGGAGGTATATATATGAAAGAGGGCATTCAATTATACTACAATGATCAATTAGGAGGCCGAAGCCCTAGGAAGTGATGCAATAGGTGACTGCAGGCCGACAACATTTAAGTAAGCTGTACTTTGAGGTCTCATATATCAAAGGGGGTCTCAAAGGACGCATACGCTTCCACTCAACATCCACCCTCCCCACTACTCTGGATCCATACCAATTTTCCTACCGCCCCAAGCGCTCCACTGATGACGCCATAGCAACAGCACTCCACCTCTGCCTGGCTCATCTGGAGAACAAAAACAGTCACGCGCGGATGCTGTTCATAGACTTCAGTTCTGCGTTCAACACCGTCATTCCCTAACATCTGGTGGACAAGCTGAGTACAATAGGCATCAGCACTTCACTGTGCAACTGGCTGCTGGACTTTCTTACAAACAGACTGCAGACAGTCAGAGTCGGAAACAACTCCTCAGCGACCACCATCATAAACACGGGGGTGCCGCAAGGATGTGTGCCATCCCCCCTGCTGTTCACGCTGATGACCCACGACTGCTGTGCCAAATTTTAAACGAATCACATCATCAAATTTGCAGATGACACAACAGTGGTGGGCCTCATCAAAGACAATGATGACTCAGCATACAGAGAGGAGGTACAGCTACTCATCAACTGGTGTGAGAGGAACAATCTGCTTCTCAACGTCAACAAAACAAAAGAAATTACTGTAGACTTCAGGAAGAAACAACCAACACACATCCCACTCATCATCAACGGCAGTGCAGTAGAGTCTGTGAAAAGCACAAAGTTCCTGGGAGTGCACATCACGAATGACCTCTCATGGAATACCAACACCACCGCGCTGGTCAAGAAGGCGCTGACACGACTCCACTTCCTGAGAAGGATGAGAAGAGCTGACCTCCCCACTTCTGCCCTCACCACCTTCTTCAGATGTGCTATTGAGAGCATCCTGACCAGCAACGTCTCTGTCTGGCACGGCAGCTGTCTAGCTGCAGACAAGAAGGCACTGCAGAGGGTGGTGAGGACAGCAGAAAAGATCATCAGGTCACCCCTACCAGCCATTCAGGAACTGTACACTTCACACTGTTCCAAGCGGGCAATGAACATCATCAAAGACACAACTCATCCAGCATACAGTCTGTTCTCCCTTCTACCATCAGGGAAGCGGTACCGCAACCTGCGGTCCCGCACAAGCAGACTGAGTAACAGCTTCTTTCCACAAGCCATCAGACTCATCAACACACTGAAGAAAACCACATGAACATTCCATAGTCACTTCACCATGCCACTGGCACTTTACTGTTGCACTTTACTTTACTGTTGCACCTTGTGACCACTGATTGTACTTCTGCTGCTATGTGTGTGTGTGTGTGTGTGTGTGTGTGTGTGTGTGTGTGTGTGTGTGTGTGTGTGTGTGTGTGTGTGTGTGTGTGTGTGTGTGTGTGTGTGTGGGTGTGTGGGTGTGTGTGTGAGTGAGAGTATTGTCAATGTCTTATTTAAATGTTTTTAGTTAAACTGCACATTGGAGACTGGTCAAACGCAATTTCAAACTTCTGTGCTAACCCTGTAGATTTTTGACAATAAAGTACACTTGAACTTGAACTTGAACTTGAACCTATGGCTCCAGCCCTACAGGAAATGACTCAGCAAGTGCTCCATCTCGTTGCACCTGCACCCAGCGGCTCGCTTGCAAGATTTTGGCCTGAAGTTCTTCCCAGACCTACACCCTAGCCATCCAACACGCATATCTGAGAATCAGGCTTCTCTTTAACAATGACAAAAAGTTACGAGAGAAATACACATGAACTTTTTAATATCTCATAAGCGGCGTGGTGCCGGCTCCTTTTGACCTTTTGACCCCAGACTTCAAAAACGTGGCCACAGGCCAGCTGTGTCTACACACCTTAAGCCACAAATGTACACCTCCATCCCACAAAAAATGGGGACTATAAACTAACCTCTGTCTTATGTACATTTACTGTACTGTTGGAGGTCGGCCCCTCAAAAAAGTTTCTCATTTGGACAAAGCCCCTCAGAAGTGTTACCTGCAAGACCTAATGGTTCAGAATGTGGTGGAAAAACAGTTTTTGAGATAGGAACGTCCTACCGCCCTGAAATTTTAATACCTTATTCTAAGGCCTAACTGGGACCCCCGCATCGAAACTTGGCCCAGTCGGACCCCGAGTGCAGGAAGGGGGGGCCTGGACTTTCATAATCCTCGCTCGGTGACTGTAAAGGATGTTTGGTCGGATGTTATGACGAAGAATCATAATGTGAATGGGAATATTCTATAAATGTCTTGATATCATCTTTCGTCTCAACACTTCTGCTGCAGCCGCTTCAAGTCTCACTCCGAGAACCTTAAAATATGAATCAATCCATTAGAAGTATGAAAATATCTTCCCGGTGCGTAACGGGGCAAACAAGGTGTCCTTTGACATCTACGTTTCGAGGCGATTCGACAGTGCCACACATGATCATATTTGAATATGTTTCGGGGTAGTAATTAGCTGTCGATTTTGGAGGCCTTTATCAATAATGAACAGCTATAGATTTGCTTCCCGATGGAGATTTTTGACAAATTACATGTTATTTAGCATCTACACGTTGAGCTGACTCCAATGAGATCAAGCTCGCCCTCTTGCCACACCGAGATCATGTCGTAGACCATAGGTGTACCATGTCAAATAAATGTTACAATTTGCTAGAGTGTCATGCTTGGTGTCATTGGACTCAGCTCAACGTGTAGATGCTAAATGACATGTCATTTTTCACAAATTTCTATCGGGAAGCAAATCAATAGCTGCTCATTATTGATTAAGGCCTCCAATTTCGACAGCTAATTACTACCATTAAACATGTTCGAATATGCTCATGTGTGGCACCGTTGTAATCGCCTGGAAGCGTAGATGTTGAAGGACACCTTGTTTGCCCCGTCACGCCACCGGGAAGATATTTACATGCTCCTGATTGACTAATGAATTGATTCAGCTATTCCCCCAGAAGTCTGGGGTCAAAAGGTCAAAAGGAGCCGGCACCACGCCGCTTATGAGACAAAAGTTAATGTGTATTTCTCTCATAACTTTTTGTCATTATTAAAGAGAGGCCTGATTCTCAGATATGCAGGTTGGATGGCTACGGTGTAGGTCTGGGAAGAACTTCAGGCCAAAATCTTGCAAGCGAGCCGCTGGGTGCAGGTGCAACGAGATGGAGCACTTGCTGAGTCATTTCCTGTAGGGCTGGAGCCACAGGTTGAAGCGCACACACACACACACACACACACACACACACACACACACACACACACACACACACACACACACACACACACACACACACACACACACACACACACACACACACACACACACACACACACACACACAATGCATTTTGCTGCTAAAACAACAACTTGGGCTGCTTCTAGGACAGGGGGTCCTTTGAGACCCCCTTCGATCTATAAGAGACCTCAAAGTACAGCTTACTTAAATGTTGTCGACCTGCAGTCACCTATTGCATCACTTCCTTTCGGGCTTCGGCCTCCTAATTGATCATTGTAGTATAATTGAATGCCCTCCTTCATACATATGATACCTCCACCACTGGGACGTGGCAACAATTCTCCAAATCCATATGGGGAGGGGGGGGGGGTGATGCTTGTGGACAGTAGGGTTGTACACTAGACATAAATAGGAAGCAAACTCAGGAGAAGGAATGACCTCTCACAAATATATATTTGATAAATTGTTTCAAATAACCCTGCCTCGTTAAATCATTGAGCTTGGTGTTTTGCTTTCAAAAATAGGTTATAGAAGAAGTCTAAACTGCAGAAAATAAAAACAACCAAGCTGCCTTTTAAGGATACCTTGGAATATCTGTCTATTTTTTAACCATCGGACCCTATTTTACGATAAAAAAAACACAATGGACGGCAGCTCCTTTGCCGCGTGGTTTTTAGAGCCATGTAAGGATTAGAGGGGCGGGTCGATAGCAACCACCATAGCAACCATGAAGGTCAAGTGACTGGATGCAACCCCGTTGAAAAAAATAGAATACCACCCTACACACTGAGGAGAATAATGATATTTAAATTATTATGACCATGAAGTCTTTATTTGCATGGGTTTACATTTCGTTCTGTGTAGCATGGAAAAATAGGAGAAACACTCCCATTCAGAATGCATTGGTTTACATTTCGTTCTTTGGAGCACAGTTATTTTTATTTATTTATTTATTTTCAGTTTTTGTGGAGGTGCTTCAAAGATGCTAATTTTTCTGCAATAATCCAAAATCCAATGGCAAAACCCATTGGCTTTTTGTCAAGGGAAACCCAGGTCGACGCTCACTTCCGGGTTGGCTAACATACGTCATCCCTCCACCACTATATACTGTAAAAACACATGTTCAAGTTGAATGATAATGCATGAATCTATTCATGCTATTCATGACAATTATTTTGGCCATGGTGGATCCAGATCTGTTCCAGAGCATTTCTGCACCTCGGGCAACAGCGCAGGGTTGCCAGGTCCTGCCTGCAAAAATCGTCCTGCCCACATACCGTTCCAAATCCTCCCAAAATGTCCTAGAAGCAGCCCAAGTTGTTGTTTTAGCAGCGAAATGCATTATGTATGTGTGTGTGTGTGTGTGTGTGTGTGTGTGTGTGTGTGTGTGTGTGTGTGTGTGTGTGTGTGTGTGTGTGTGTGTGTGTGTGTGTGTGTGTGTGTGTGTGTGTGTGTGTGTGTGTGTAGTGTTCACGAAAACGTACACTGTCAACGTATGCTTTTGGCGACTGGGTTGGCTCTCAGATAAACGTGTTTCACGTCACAGGGTTTGGGAGGAAGGGGCGGGCCTTCTGAGAGGGGGTTCCGGGGGTTTCCCTCATGGACATAATAAAGGATGGACCACGGACTGGAAAATGGCCGCCCATTCATTCCTATGCAAACCTGCTCAGTGGCGCATGGCAACATACAGGAGCGATTTGCTTCCGCGTTATGTGGCCAAGACACGTGACCTATTCCGTGACGTACCGGATGCAGAGATCTTCTTCTTCTTCTAGTTTAGTGGCGGATCATAGTTTTTCCCCATATACCGCGACCTACTGGACTACTACACAGGAGTTTGTGACAAGGACGTTGACAAGGACAAGGACGTTGGCAAATCATACTTTAAATCATACAAATAAATTCAAAGAAAAAACCAAACTAACGAAACAAAATAAACAAAATAAAACAAACTAACAAAATAAATGAATAAATAAAAATAAGAAATATATATACTTAAGGTTAAATTCTTCTAATTAGGTTAGTATCTTTTAGCTAATTTATCAGCAATTTCATTGCCATATATTCCATGGTGGGCTGGAAAGTTAAGGGAGCCGTGCACTTCAAAATAGGTCCATAGCAAGGAGCCGTTTGTTTCAGTACGGCTCCTTTCAGCTGCCCACCCAACATCAACTGCTAATAAAACGCTTGAGGAGGCGTTTTGAAAAGAAAAAACTTACATTTTTTTAGAACAGGGTAGAAAGATAATTATGGGCCTTTGATTGATATCCAGACATTTTTTGCGGAGACACAATCCTGTTCCCCACTTGTATTGGAGTGGACGGCGATATCTACTTCTGGGCCACATGAAATGACGGACCCCCGTCCACTCCCAGCTAAAACAGCTGCAATACCAGGTTTGGCCTCTGAGCACGGGTGGATTGCGGAAGTATATGGCTATCCTGGGGGCCTGGTTTCCCTCCGGGCGGGAGTTTTGGTTGTTGTAGTTTTCCGGTGGAGCGGTGCCTGCCTGTCCGATTGTGGAATCCATTAAACCTGCTATCAAGCTTACTTCGCCTGTGGTTATTACAATATCATTAAAAGTTACATAAAGTAACGGTTTAATAACACAAACACAGGAAACACGTGAGCTGCTAGTTTAGCGAAAGCAGCGTCCCTCGCAACCTGACGTTGTTGAAACATGCGAGCGAGCCGATTAAATCTTCCTAATAACTATAAAACTAAAGATCAGACACAATCACTGAAGATTATGCAAGTAAAAAGTATATTTCTCGCTAGAAATGTTATTAGAAACACGTTTAACGGTGAATCGATCCTAAAATATTGCATTTCCCATTCAGATAATAAAGATTAATAAAGATCATACACATTCACTGAGTGAAGATTATGCAAGGAAAATTTACATTTCTCGCTAGAAATGTCATTAGAAACACATTTAATGGTGTATCTGTCCTAAAATATTGCATTTCTCATTCAGATAATAACGATTAATATGGCTACGTAACAATTTCACCAAATGCCCTGTTGGTCATATATGTGGCATACATACCTCCCGCGACCTGTAGAGGCGCTTGATACGCTCCAGTGGGTCGTAATCCGTGGCAGTACAAACGACCTGTACGGTCGTAAAATTTTGGACTTTTCGCACTTGTTGATGAAATGATACATCATTTAAAAAAAAGGTCACTACACATAATAAACAGTAGAATTAAATGTTCATATATCACCATGTAAATATTATTATTATTATTATTGTTAAATATCATAAATATGAAATAACTACATCTAAACATTTTAGCGTGTTTGCTTTTTTCAGTAGCTGAATGGCAAATAGTTAATAATATTTAAATGCATAGGCTAAATGTTTTATACAGGAATTTAAGACAAACAAAGATACCAAAAGTAAAACACATCATGTCCTGTATATAGAACAATGTTACAGCTTACCTCTGTAGCTAACCGGTGCTGCTCCTCTTGGCCTAGGGCCTTCCGTTTCTTTGTGGATGGCTGCTGCACAGATAGAGGAACTGTTATAAAACAGATGATTCATAAATCGCTGTCCACAATTACAGTTTCAGAAACCTGCTGGAGATATAAAATTAGTCCAGCTCTGTGTATTGTCACTACATAAATACATTTTTACTAGCTCATCCCAACTGGATGTCTTTAAAATTGTGAAAAATGGCTTAGTTATTATTATCAAAATTATGAGTTATTCTACTGTGTTCTGACATGTAATTAATGTTTGTTCCTTTCACAGACATTTTATCAGTCAATGTGAAAAATGACATTGCCTACCTGATAGCTTGTATGCTGTTGGTGAACCTCTGAATGACTCCTGTGATGTAGACAGAGTCGATGTTCCTCTTTTGCAGCTGGTTAAACAGCATGTCTACATGATCTTATGAAAAAATGCAAGAAAAAAACTAAAATCTTCATCTTCCAGCAACCTCTCAAAACCCCCAGCCTCTCTCACAGTTGTTGCATCAAATTCACCATTCTCTCTGATGGTCCGAAAATATTTCAGGAGATCGTCCTTGTGCTCAAAAATGGTGTTAACAGCACGACTGTGAAAGTTCCACCTTGTTGATGAAGCTCTAGGACAGGGATATTCAATTCATTTGGAATTGGGGCCGGTTCATGAAACTGAGGCAAAATAAGGGGCCGGAGAATATGAGTAATTAATTATGGTAACAAAGAAATTACAACAACTTACTGAAGGAGTCAATATAATCTATTTTGTAAATGCAGAACAACATATGTGTTAGGGGATGCTGGAGGTGCAGGCAGGCAGGTAGGACCCAAACGCAGACGGTATTGAGGGAAACGGCACTTTATTCAGACCTAAAGGCTAAGGCACAGGTATCGGGGAACTCGGGAGACAACTCGGAACTCGGGAGACAACAGGGAACTCGAAAGGGAACAAGGAACACGGAACACGCAGGACTACAACCAACACTAACCACAGCAAACCACACAAGCAAACCACACACAAACCACAATGACAGCAACACGAACAAAGGAAAGACGAGGGCTTAAATAACAAACACAACGAGGAACAGCTGAGACACATTAGGGGAGGGAACAGCAATCAACACAGGAGGGAAACACAGGGAGACACCCACACCCTGACAGTACCCCCCCCTTAAGGGTCGACTCCCAGGCGACCCACGACAAGCAAAAAACAAAGAAAGTCAGACCCAAAACGGGTGGGTGGAGGGGCGCCAGGAGGGGGGAATCAAAAAAAATGGACTGCGGCAGAGCCGAGGGACGTCAGGCGGGCGTCCAGAAAACTGCCCCAGGGCATGGCAGGGAGCCTCAGGCGGACGGCCTGGGGGGCAAGCAGAGGCAGAGTGAAGGCGGAACCCTTCAGGAGGCCGGCGGCAAGGACGATGAGGGCTCAGTCCCTCAGGAGACCTGCAGTGGCACAGAACCCCCTCAGAAGGCCGGCAGCGGTGAAGGCGGAACCCTTCAGGAGGCCGGCGAAGGCGAGGTAGAGGGCGGGTCCCCTCAAGAGGAAGGCCAGGTAGAGGGCGGGTCCCCTCAGGAGGAAGGCCAGGTAGAGGGTGGGTCCCCTCAGGAGGCAGGCCAGGTAGAGGGCGGGTCCCCTCAGGAGGCAGGCCAGGTAGAGGGCGGGTCCCCTCAGGAGGAGGGCCAGGCAAAGGGCGGGTCCCCTCTGGTGGACAGGGTAGAGGGCGGGTCCCCTCTTGTAGAAGGCCAGGCAGAGGGCGGGTCCCCTCTGGTAGAAGGCCAGGCAGAGGGCGGGTCCCCTCTGGTAGAAGGCCAGGCAGAGGGCGGGTCCCCTCTTGTAGAAGGCCAGGCAGAGGGCGGGTCCCCTCTGGTGGACAGGGTAGAGGACGGGTCCCCTCTGGTAGAAGGCCAGGCAGAGGGCGGGTCCCCTCTGGTGGAAGGCCAGGTAGAGGGCGGGTCCCCTCAGGAGGCAGGCCAGGTAGAGGGCGGGTCCCCTCAGGAGGCAGGCCAGGCAAAGGGCGGGTCCCCTCAGGAGGAGGGCCAGGCAAAGGGCGGGTCCCCTCTGGTGGACAGGGTAGAGGGCGGGTCCCCTCTTGTAGAAGGCCAGGCAGAGGGCGGGTCCCCTCTGGTAGAAGGCCAGGCAGAGGGCGGGTCCCCTCTTGTAGAAGGCCAGGCAGAGGGCGGGTCCCCTCTGGTGGACAGGGTAGAGGGCGGGTCCCCTCTGGTAGAAGGCCAGGCAGAGGGCGGGTCCCCTCTGGTAGAAGGCCAGGCAGAGGGCGGGTCCCCTCTGGTGGAAGGCCAGGCAGAGGGCGGGTCCCCTCTGGTGGAAGGCCAGGTAGAGGGCGGGTCCCCTCTGGTGGAAGGCCAGGCAGAGGGCGGGTCCCCTCTGGTAGAAGGCCAGGTAGAGGGCGGGTCCCCTCTGGTAGAAGGCCAGGCAGAGGGCGGGTCCCCTCTGGTAGAAGGCCAGGTAGAGGGCGGGTCCCCTCTGGTGGACAGGGTAGAGGGCGGGTCCCCTCTGGTGGAAAGACAGGCAGAGGGCGGGTCCCCTCTGGTGGAAAGACAGGCAGAGGGCGGGTCCCCTCTGGTGGAAGGCCAGGTAGGGGGCGGGTCCCCTCTGGTGGACAGGGTAGAGGGCGGGTCCCCTCTGGTGAAAGGCCAGGTAGAGGGCGTGCCTCCCCTGGACGGTCTGGAGGGCGGACCCCCTCCGGTGGAAGCAGAGGCCGGTACCCCTCTGGAAGGAGCAGGGGGCGGGCCCCCCGAAGGCAGGAGCGGAGGACGGACCACCTCAAGCAGGCGAACAGGCCGGTACCACGCCGGAAAGCGAGGAGTGGGCTCAGGAACCGGACAGGGCTCGGGGACCGGAGTCAGTGCGGGAGCTGGAGTACCAGGAGGAACCGGGTGGTTCCCCACACCCTCCCAGCGCTCCATTGTCTTATTTATTTTGGCTATCAAATCCTCCAACTTACGGCCAAATTGAGCGTCCGCTGGGTCCCATCGTGGTGCTGTCATTCTGTTAGGGGATGCTGGAGGTGCAGGCAGGCAGGTAGGACCCAAACGCAGACGGTATTGAGGGAAACGGCACTTTATTCAGACCTAAAGGCTAAGGCACAGGTATCGGGGAACTCGGGAGACAACTCGGAACTCGGGAGACAACAGGGAACTCGAAAGGGAACAAGGAACACGGAACACGCAGGACTACAACCAACACTAACCACAGCAAACCACACAAGCAAACCACACAAGCAAACCACACACAAACCACAATGACAGCAACACGAACAAAGGAAAGACGAGGGCTTAAATAACAAACACAACGAGGAACAGCTGCGACACATTAGGGGAGGGAACAGCAATCAACACAGGAGGGAAACACAGGGAGACACCCACACCCTGACAATATGACCATTGTGATGCAGTAAGACACATAGGCCCAAGGCATTGTTACATTCAAATGGCAATACAACGTTGAAAAATCCGAGACACAGACAATTAGAGAAATGCAATTAACTAACAGAAAACATCCACTTAACAGCACATAACTGTACCAACTTTACAGCTCGTTATCCTCAATTGACAATGAGGAGATCAATTTCAGTGTTACAAGTAAAGAGGGAAATAATTCTCAGAAAAATCAAACTGTCCCCCTTCTCCACTGGCTAAATGGTAACTGAATCCAACTCACACTTTTTTCCTTCTAAAAAAATAAAATAGACTGCCCCATAATTCCACGCATGGACTACTACTGTACTCACTTTTGTCCATTTTGAACATAAATCAGACACCTTAACAATCTGTCTAGTTCAGCCATATCACAGATATTTAAGATTGCACTCATTTGAGTTACAGGCAACATCAAATGTATATCCACCAACAACAATAAAACCAAAGTGCATAGTATGGTACAGAATAGAACTATAACAACATAACAGTGCATGGCACTTTATCAAGGAAAAACAATTTCAAACTGCATTCAACAATAATACCAAATCAAGAAAAACTTTAAGAGCATAATATGGGGTGAATAACATGTTAATTGCATCATACTGTTCAAAAATTAATCCTCATTTCTTGCTTGACTAACATGCCTGTTACCTTGCATGTAGTTTGCCAACATTTGCCATCTAATGAGAAATATTGCATTTTTTGGACTTGGCAAGAGCAGTGAACTCAGGTGTATATGTTGTCAGGGCAATGCGCAAGCACTGTTGCAGATGCTGGTCAGTGAGGGATATGCGATTGTGAGTTTTAATGGCATTCATGTGTGAGAATGACGACTCACAAGTGTATGTTGAGCCAAACATTGTCAGAAGAAAAAGTGCAAGACCCCTTGAATGTGGAAATTTCTCTCGGCTGACCTCATGGGTCCAGAATTTTTCAAAACCTGCCTGCTGCAATGACTGTCGCAAGTCATCTGACGACCGAATGTCAATGAGTTCCAGTTGTAAAGACCCCTCATCCGATGACGATACCAGCCCCTTTCCTTTCAACGCAAAGTCTGCCTCAACATTCACACAGAAAGGGTCCTTCACAAATCTAATCACTTCACTGGAGATGCTGAAATCCTCAAACCCAGTGGCAAAATTGTTTTTCAATGAGTCAATAAACCCTGACATCACCTCGGTAATTTGCAGGCCGGATTTCTTCAATGTGGGGAAGTTGAGCATCTTGCCAGGACAAAGATCCGCAGAGAAGAGTGAGAGCTTTCTTTGAAAAGCATGAAGTTTCTCCACAAGTTCTGCGACTGTTTTATCTCTGCCCTGCAATTCCATGTTGAGTTGGTTGAAATTATGGAAATCGTCGCTCAAAAAGCAAACAGCGGCATTAAACTCATCATTTTCCATCAGAGACAGAAACTTGCCAGCTTTTTTCAATTTTGAAGACCGGAGGAACCCCAGAATCTCCTCTCTTAGTTAACAAAAACGTTTCAAAGCGTTTCCTTTGCGAAGCCAACTAATGTCATTGTGAATGAGCAAGTCTTTATATTCAGCAGACATGTCAGGCAACAGCTTGCGGAAAAGGCGGTGCTGTAAACAGGAGGTACAACGGATGAAGTTTATAATTGCGATGACGGAGTCCATGGATTCTTTTAACTGACCACTGAGCTTGGCACACCGGAGGCTTTGGTGGATGAGGCAATGTAGCGATCTCACCTGCGGAGCCGCTGCTGCCATCCTCCCGGCGAGCCCCTGATCCCTGCCCACCATCGAGGGCGCACCATCCGTCACCAACATGTTGACGCGCACCAAATCCAAGTTATTCTCCTCAAAGAATGAAGCAACTTTGGTGAACAGAATCTCACCAGTAGTGTGCCCCTCCATGGGAATTAGTCCTAGCAGATCCTCACGAAAACATTCCCCATCAAAAAACCGCACATAGAGGAACAGCTGTGCAACATCACTGTTATCAGTCGACTCATCCACGGCCAAAGACATCACCTCTGCCCTCCTCAGATTGTCCAAAAGCGTCTCGAAAACGTCTGATGCAAGGGACTCAATCTCCTCATATTTGACGTGTCGGAAATTGGAATTTGTTTGATCGAATCGATAATGTTTTTTCGGGTTTTCTCATCAGTAACCACCTCCTCAATGGATGCCAGCATACACTCCTTGACTGTCTCTGAGTCTGTAAACTGCTTTTTCTTTTTGCCCAATATCCATGCCACCCGTAATGATGCCGCAGTTGCTCTCTCTTGATCCGTACAGGCCCGAAACAAAATGCGACGTCTTTGCTCATAACAAGATGTAAGGCCCGTTATCTTCTGCCTCCGAGCAGCAGAGCCCGGTGGGAAAGTAGCATCAAAATTAGCATGTGATGTCTTGAGATGCCTTCTCAAATTATATTCTTTGCACACGGCGAGGCACTCGTTGCAGATTAAGCACACAGGATTCGCATCAACGGCAATAAACGCATATTTCTCTGTCCATTCATTGATGAACTGCCTGTTCTCTGAGTCAACTTTTCTTTTTTTTAAGGTAGAGAGAGACATTTTTAAATCAAACTTCGTGCTTGGCTTGAAAGAAAGTCAGCGCGGCACTAGAGCGCAAATGGGCCTCTTTGATTGGTCATGTGTGGTCCCCCAAAATATATGTCCGGCCGAAACAGGTAGATATTCTACGTGTTTTGCCACCGGCTTAATTGGGTGCATACTGCCTCCTATTGCACGAAAGAATGTAAAATTAACCATAGTATATATTTATTTATTCGACCCGACCCCGGATAAGCGGACGAAAATGAGATGAGGAGATGTATTCATTATTTTTTGGATATATTTTTTCATTAGCAATATGTAATAACTGCACTTCACTCCAAGAGCCGGTAAAAAATCCCTCAGGGGCCGCCAATTCAATAGCCCTGCTCTGGGAAGTCTGTGTGCCACCATTTTATCAAGCACAGCGGTTCGCTTGGATGAACTGGAGAAAAACGCAGCAAAACCACCCAGATCTGAAAAAAAAGCACAGACCTTGGTGATGTGGGATGTTGCCTGCTGCATTATCAGGTTGAGCTGATGAGCATAACAGTGTACGTAGTGGGCACTCCCGTACACGTCTTTAACTTTGCGCTGCACTCCACCTGTGGCTCCTCTCATCACAGCAGCTCCATCATAGACTTGGGCGATTAATTTCCCCCATTGTCCCTCAGGAAGAAAAGTGTTCAGCCTTTCCAACACCGCGGTGGCGACTGTGTCCGCGTCGAGTTTGGAAGCTGGATGAATTCATAAAAACGCTCTTGGACTTTGGGACTCTCTAAATCGACGCCACTCTGCCCGGGACAGGACTTTACATCCTACGTCACTCGCTATGGGTGTGCATGAGTGCGCGTAGACGTTTGTCTCAGGGATCTGTGCACAAACTCCCTTGCACTACAGGATTACGAGCGTCAGTGTCATTCGCGATGGAGGGTGGGCGGCAATCCTACAGTCTGTGATGATAGCCTATATTTCTACAAATGACTTACTATTACTAGCGATTAACATGACGAAACAACACGTACTAAGCTAACATTAGACTATAGCCATACCAGATAACGCCATACCAAGCAAACACTTTTGGCGGGAAAAGGGGAAATTGACTTCAAAAAGTCAACACTGTCAATGGTGAAATTGTCCAGATCATTAGATTAACATTAATCTTTACTCTTTTTCTCGAACATCTTATAGATCCACCATGGGTACTGTCGTATTTTAAAATAATAAATATAAGCAATGGATTCATTTCTGGATTTGTCCAGACTCAAAAAGAATTGGAGAGTCTGCTGGAGGTCCACTCAAGGGCCACACTGACATCGTTTGTCAAATGGTAGGTGTAAGACTAGAGTGTGATGTATGAAGGAAAAGGCATTTGATGGATGGTTTGTGTTGTGTTTATGTTTTTTTTAATTCCATTAACATTGAGAAGAACAAATAAATAAATATTCATTCTAATAAATAATAATGTAGCCTAATGAAGTCTGAACACATAAAAGATGGCACCAAAGAGAGGCATCCATGGCAGGTGGAGGATTTCAATGAAGAAAACCCTCTATGTGTAAAGAAAAGAATGGTCCTTGCTTGTCAGCATGGCAAAGCTCGACAGAAAAAATATAAGGTACATTGGTAAACAGTATAGTAAACAAACCCTCCTGCCTGGCCCTCAAATCAGAGAAACTTTGGTCTGTGGGTCCTGTAGACTTATAATTGAACACCCCTGATCTAAAGTAACACACACTCACACACCCCTGTTATTTTAGATCAGCGGTGTTCAATTATAAGTCTACAGGGTCCACCGACCAAAGTTTCTCTGATTCGAGGGTCCAGACAGGCACAGGTCAACTGTTCAAATTACATGAAAAACAGAATTACATAATATTTTGTGGATTTAATATTTTTTTGCTGCAATTTCTTCAGTATTAATGGATGTCTCATAGGTGCAGGCCTATGCATAATCTACACCTGACTTGTCTTGCACTTGTACAACTTGAAAACCCACATTGTATTGAATTTTTTTTTTTACACGTCTCTCATTATTTATCTTGCCTATAGGAGAACCATTCAGCAGAGCATGTATACACAAAAAAACCTTTTCATGTCCAAAATGGGAAGAAGTTGGACTGCCCAGCTAAACTTTTCATTCGGCATGTGCTGAGGTAAGCTTTTTTCAACCGCTCTGTCTCCTTTGCAGGAGAAATCCAGTGTGAATCGATCAATAGTGAAAGTCAAAGTCAAAGTGAACTTTATTGTCAATCAGACCATGGGGAAGATACATTTTTGCTTGCTTGTTTGTTTTGCTTTTTAGATATGACTCATTCAGTGTGAGAGGGGATGCCACAAGATCCCATAAAGAAGACGCTATGAGAAATCTTAAGATAGCACTTCAAAACTCTGAAAACCCACCAACCTCTACATTCATTCATCTAAAAAATCCTCTATTGGAAGTTCACAATCATACAATTGGAGCAAGATCTTGTTTTTCAAGACCGATCCATCCAAAAATAAAAAATCAAATTCAGGTGATGGTCAGACAAGGGATAACTAATATAGCTTTTGTGAAGAGAGCCTTGAAGCAGTATGTGCTAAATGACTCGTGTGGAGAGGATCTCCAGCGACCGCACAACAACGATGTAACTGCAGGCAGTGTTTTCCTGCTCTGCGGGGTATTATATGTAATTCGGTCTTTGACCTCAAGGTGGACTCGTGTTATTTCTTGTAAATGTATCCGTGTTATTTCTTGTTCGCGGGTTTTGTCGAGAAGCTTCGAGAAGCTAGTGTCGCAGCTGCAGACAAGTCATGTTCTAAACTTTCTATGTTTCAAGCAGGCAACAAGAAAGATTTAATTTAACCCCATTGGCTACAAGCAGGCAAAGTGGTTAGTGTTGTGCTTTTGTTACCTTTTGATTGCCGTGAAGGATTTGTATGCTCTTGGGTAATTATTTGTGTGTTTAACTAATTTCATGTCTGTATTGTATTGTAGTTCTACGGTGTGATTAAACCATCAGTAAAAGGAGCCGGAGCCTCGAGTATTTCAATGGGCGTTACAAACGATGAAGCATATTTTCCATCGAACACAACTATCCAGAATCACATTCACATGGCATTAGTGGCTGGTCGTTACTCTGCGCTGGATCAGGAGAATCTTGCAAAGAAAGTGGCAGAATGGAAGGGTGAAGATGAGGGCAATCGTTTCTTCTTTAGCAAATGCACAAATGGAGGAGATGGACATCTAGAGCATCAGTTTCTTTTTATACATCAGCACCACAAACAAATACGGCTCCTGCAGCGATATGGGGAAATGGTTCTTTTGGATGCCACATACAAAACCTCAAAATATTCCATGCCACTGTTTTTTTTGGTTGTTAGAACCAATGTTGGCTACAAACCTGTAGCAGAGTTTGTATGTGAGAGTGAAAGTACAAAGTCCATTGCAGAAGCACTGGACATCTTGAAGACATGGAATCCTCAGTGGACTCCAAAGTACTTCATGACAGATTACAGTGAGCAAGAGATCCAGGCCCTCGCCCAAGTGTTCCCCACTGCAGTAACACACCTATGTGCATTCCACAGAGAGCAAGCCTGCCTCCGCTGGACTAAAGATGGTGAGATCTAGTAACGTGCAGAGATTGTATTGGAATCTTGTGGGTTTTTTGCAACGGAAACAGTGAATACTGCCTGTATGACCAAATTATTATGATTGTAGGAAAAAACAAGCTTGCAGACAGGGAGCAGAGAGACCTGTTGACACTTCTACGCAGTATTGTTTGGGCCAGGACAGAGGAGAGCTGTTTGTTAGCATTAGGGACATTGAGGGACAGTTACCTGTATAAAGACAATCAAAAAGTGAGGACATATGTTGAGCAGAGATGGCTTGCCATCAAAGAGGTTAGACATTGTCATTGATTAACTGTGTGGGGGGGGGGGGGGGGGGGGGGGGGGGTCTAGCTCAATAACTCTAAATTGCTGTAAGTGTGTGCGTGCGTGTGTGTGTGTGGGTGTGTGTGTTGTGTAATGTGTTAGGATGTGTGCATAGGTTTTGAAGAGTGGATGTGTGTAGTGACAGTATAGTCTGTATGTGAATATTAGATATAATTGTTATGCATGTAATTATTAGATAGAATTGTTGTCATCTGTTTTGTTTTTTGTTTTTTCAGAAATGGTGAAGAGCCTATGCGCCAGAGGCATTTCATGTGTCAGTCACCACCAACAATGGAGTTGAATAAAATTCTGAAGGCATTCTACCTGAAAATCTCAGGTACTGGGACTCTCTTCTCTACTGGGAACAGTTGTTCGAGAATTTATTCCTGAGAAAATTAAAGGCTACGAGCGGCTGAATTACAATCAATCCACAAGCCACAAGAGCTACAATGAGGATGTACCAGAGTATCTCAAAAACCGACCAAGAGATGTGGTCCTCCACTGTTTGAGAAGCATCAGTTCTGCTTCCCATTTCACTGCTGATGATGTTGTGGATAAAGGTGATGGTACATGTCTAGTCAGAAGTGAGCAATCTCACCTCTTTTACTCTGTCAACCTTAGAGAAAGAAAAAACCTTGCATCACTAGGGAATCGAACCCCCAATCATCAGTCTTTAAACGTTGGTCGTTGGTAACTGTAAACAAAGAGATTGCATTTTGTTTAACTGCTAACTAACAAACGGGTTTATGCGTTCACTGAACAAAGATTATGGAAATAAAAGACCACTTTTCCCATCAGAAAAATCATCAGAACCGTTTACGTCTATTGTTTCATCTGCCTGAATAGCCAGATAATCTGCCCTTTTTACATCCTCCAGAATGCAGTCTCGAAGAACCGACAGCATGCAGTCCAAAAGTTCGTTTTGAACTGTCTTTGAGGTGCCTTTAAAGAAAGTGGCGGTCTTCAGGTGCTCCTCTAACACACCGTCCAGTGACGCCACAACATCTACTTTGACTAATCCCCGAAAAATGCCAGGGTTGTTGGAGGATGCCGTCTCATCGTGGCCCCGCAATGCCAGCTCAAAAGCTCCACAGAATTTCGCACAATCAATGATCTTCGATAAAATGTGTCTGTTCTTATCAACCTCTTCGTTGTGTTACCTCACCCTAATCCTGTGTCCTTCATCCAGCTGTGCAGCTATGCTAATCCTTCCTAGCATAGCTAGCTTGACGGCGTTGTTCATGTGCACCTTCGAGCATTCATGTTTTTTAATGTGCTCGGATAAATGTTTTAGGTCTCTAACTCCTGTTACAGTCCACGTAGTATCTGTCCCCGGCATTTTAAAAAGTAAACACAGGAAGCAGAATACTGCATATGCAAAACCACAGTTAGCCAAACCTTCCTGTCATACCAGTTAAGAGAGAAGCTCCTCTGGTACGTTTTACCTTTCTCCTGTGTCTGCTGTGTTAAATTCAGGCCGGGCTTCTCAGGTCCAAGTTCTTTAACGCAGAGTTTTTCCCCTAAAGTTCTCCTTTCGAAGGGGTTTAGCAAGAGAGATTTTACAGAATTTTTGGGTAGCTGAAGCCCTGTGTGTTCTTGTTCTTGTCTACTTGACGCCGCCATCTCGATTTCCCACAATTATTTCTTGTTGCTAGGATACTTAAAGCTTGGGGCGATATTTTTAGCTCCCCAAGCTTATCAAATTTGATGACGCTCATTGGCTAATTTACTCGTTGCTATGTGTTTTTTCTTGCTCTGGACAGCCTCGATGGAGGGGAGTGAGGAACCGATGATGCGTTGCGCAGTTTTCACCACCCTCTGCAGTGCTTTCAGGTCAGAGACAGAGCAGTTGCCATACCATACTGTGACACAGTTGGTAAGGATGCTCTCGATGATGCAGCGGTAGAAGTTCACCAGGATCTGAGGAGACGGATGGGCCTTTTTTAATTTCCTCAAGAAGAAGAGACGCTGGTGAGCCTTCTTGATAAGTGTAGAGGTGTTGAGGGTCCAAGAGAGGTCCTCTGAGATGTGGACACCCAGGAACCTATAGCTGGTGACACGCCCAACCTCCGTCTCGTTGATACGGATGGGGGTGTGTGTGCCACCTCTAGACTTCCTGAAGTCCACAATGAGCTCTTTCTTCTTCTTAGTGTTGAGAGCCAGGTTGTTGTTGGCGCACCATGCAGTTAGATGCTGGACCTCCTCCCTATAGTCCGTCTCATCTTTGTTGCTGAGGGGACCAATTACCGTAGTGTCGTCTGCAAACTTGACAATCGTATTGGAACCATGTATAGTTGTACAGTCGTAGATGAAGAGGGAGTAGAGGAGGGGGCTCAGCACACAGCCCTGTGTGCTGAGCCCTGTCTGCCTGAGATAAGGCAGAAAAATCTAAATAATAAAATCTAAATAATCAGAGTCAGGCACCTTGCCTGTTGTGTTTATTGCGTTATCAACCAGCCCACCTCCTAGACCAACGTGACCAAGGAGATCCATATTAACATGGCCTACAACATAAGACAATTATAGGAAATGTTCATTGATTAAATACCTTTTCCCAAATGTTGTCATTTTTTTCTACCTCACAACTTATAACACACCCTTAAGAAATTTAGCATTATTCAAGACAATCAAATGCAGTTGTATAATGCAGAATATATCAGGAGTGGTCCAATACCAAAATTAGTATGTGGTTCAACGAGAGAGAATTAAGTGGACAATCGAAAATGCATGACTCAAGAATGTTGTTGAAATATTGAAGCACAGGCAGATCAGAGCATCATCTATATTGTGTGGGTATAGTGTTCCATAAACCTTTCTTTATTGTTTCTTTGAATCCTACCTAAGAAGTTTGAGTGTCACACAGGTATCTTCCGTTTGTTATCTATGTGTAATTATGCTTTATCATTTACTCATGTTCAAGTTTGTTAGGAATTCTACTGTTGCTTGCTATATGCTATACATTTTTCACTGCAAACATTTGTTTCAGCTTTACCCAGGAGCTAAACAGAGAATGAATGCATCATGTTGCGTCGGGTCATGAAAGGTTCTGGGTTAAAACTCTTACCTGTAGGCAGGGTCTGAAATTAATTTTCAACACATATATTTAGACTGTTTAACTGTTTGGCCCCAGAGTTTCCCACTTTGTCTAACAAAGATGACGCTTTGGTAATAATCTGGTGAATAGTTAAAAGTAAAAATAAGAAGGAAACAAAAAATATATACAATTAAAAAAGGTTCTCTAAAAAAATGACAATTTATTGACAAAAATAAGAATAAACTTAATTTAGGCCTACATATATTTTCATTGAGTGTCTACAACAGTTAGTAGATTAACATGGACATTCCATGATGTTAAGCACAAGTGAGAACATAAATTAAGCATTGAGTGAAGATTAGAGAAGTTAGAAATAAAGTGAAAATGTGTAATATGAAAAATAGGTTACTGCTGAAAGATTCTACCCCTTGATTTACTGCATTCTAGTCCTTTCCCCCCTCCTCTTCTACACAAACCGCTGCACCTCCAGTCATCAGTCAGTCAAGCTCCTGAAGTTGCAAGACAACAACAGCCTCATTGGGCTCATCTCTGGTTGACCATCTGGTGTCCTGATGAGATCAAAACAACCTGGAGTTCAATGCTTTAAAGAAAGTGGAGATGGTTGTGGACTACAGGAAGAACCCAGCCCCACCCACCCCCATCACCCTGTGTGACACCCAAGTCGATTCTGTAGAGTCCTTCTGCTTCCTGGGCATCATCATCACTCATGACCTGAAGTGGGGGATGAACATCAACAAAGAAAGGAAGCCCAGCAGAGGATCTAATGCCTGTGGCAGCTGAGGAAGAAAAAACTGCCCAAACCTATGATGATGCTCTTCAACACTGCCATCATAAAGTCCATCCTTTCCTCCTCCATCACCATCTGGTGGACTGCTCCCACTACAAAGGACAACATATCATTTGCTCAGCCGAAGACGGTGATTGGCTGCGATCTGCCATCTCTCCTGGACCTGCACCCCTCCAGGGCCCTTGGGCGGGCAGGCAAGATTGTGGCTGACCCCTCCCACCCTGGACACAAACATTCCCCTCCGGCAGGAGGCTGCGGTCCATCAAGAAAGAAAGAAAGAAAGTTCCCGCAACAACAACAGCAGTTGCCCCAACCAATACCAACCGTCGTGTAACACCCACTGACACCATACATACAGTCTAATACATAACTACTTAATCTCTTGTATTATCTATTCATCATCTCTCTATTATTTAATAATATTGTTATTACTAGTCATATTGTTTTCGCCTATCTTGGCCCAATATGTGTTAGGATTATGCACCAGGATGAATTTGTATGTATATATTTTTTGGGGCGTTAATGTTAACCTAACCAGGCTTTGAGCGCAACATACCTCGCTAACCCACTAATCGAGGTTTGTAATAGTAGACCCCACTGTTCACCCAGATCTGAACAGAGCCTTATTTACAAAAATATTCTAAGCAATACTTGCCAACAAATCCTCCTCGAAATAGATGTGTAACCACAGAATAAAGTCAACGCTGTAAATTTGATTACGTTTATTCATTTTGGTACACTGGTTTACATCAAGGTTCTACATATTTTAGAGCAGACCTTTGATAAACATAAAGAAGAAGGCTAAACAAACAGCAGTTCTGATGGTCATTTTCAGAGTTGGTCCTCCTGAGGTGGTAGCGTCACTCGATGTTGGTCCTGCAGTTGTACTTTGCCCTTGAGTAGAAGTGGGTCCTGCAGTGGTTGCTTGTCCTGAGGTTATTGTAGTTGGTCCTACTGAGGTTGGTCCTACCAAGGCAGGTCATGCAGAGGGTATGATTTTATATTGAAGTATATTATCTTGAGATGAATTAAAACTTTTACAGTACGTTTTACAGCCCACCAAATTTGCTTTGCTAACAAAGTGTTTAAACTAGCAATAGATGTGGAATTATAATTAACTTAATTGATCTAACATTTTTAAGTTGTGGTTACCTGCAGCAATAGTAGTAGTGTCCACATCAAGGAAAGTGATATGATGTTTTATTGCGTCCTTCAACACCTGCACTGCACGGCTTTTAGTGGGAACAGCAGATTCTTTGTTGAAGATCAGCAACATTTCCACAAAGACTGATCCCTTACTAGAAATGTAAAAATGAAAATGAAACGAAAAAAATTAATTTTTCTACCAGTATCGTATTGATTGGCTATCATCTATGTGATATTCATAAAGGTATTCATTAATAAATAAAGAGTATGGAAGTAATTCAATAAAATTGGTTGTGCTTACGCAAAGAATAATTCAATAAAATTGGTTGTACTTACGCAAAATAATTGATTGTACTCCTGGAATATGTTCCAGGAAAACTTGGTTTGAAGCCATTATTAACCTATGATAAAAGACAAAATGATTTAATATTCAACATATTTTATGTTTTTAATGTTCAAGTACAGGAATTCAATGTTTTTCATAAATCAAACTGAATTAAATCTTCATAACATTATCTCACCTCTGTTGTAACATTAGCAGCCAGCACCTGATAGGCAGTCGAGCTTGGATCTAAGTAGTCTTCTGTAAACGTACGTCTCATGCTGAATCTCAAATCAATCGTCCCTTCATTTTCTGTAGAGGGCTCAGTAGGCTCTGAGGGGATGGTAGTTTCTGTTACAGTACTTCTGACTGTCGGAGAGGAAGTTGTGGGAGCTATAGCCTGACTTGTTTGTCCAACTATAGTAGTTGTGGAAAATGTGGTCCTCAACATAGATGTGGGCCCTACTCTGATAGCAGTAGATCCTTCAGTTGTAGATATGAGTCCTAATTGGCTAGGTGTAAACCTTCTAGTGGTAGCTGAAGATACTGATGTCATTATTGTGCTTGTTGTTCCAGCTGTTCTTGTTGTTGTAGCAGAAGTGGGTCCGACATTGGAACTCATTTTTGTTGTTGTTGTTGGTCCTGCGGTTGTTGACACTGTATTTGTTGTTGCTGGTCCTCCCATTGTAGTTGTGGGTCCTGCTGTAGTAATTGTTGGCCCTGTAGTTGTTATTGTTGGTCCTGCGGTTATTGTATTGGGTTCCGCTGTGGTCATTGTTGTAGATCCTGCTACATTAGTTGTTGGCCCTGCAGTTGATTCTGTGTTTCTCAGAATAGTAGTTAATGGTTCTGCAATAGACGTTGTAGGTCCTGGAGTTGTTGTTACTTCAGAACTTGTCGTTGTTGGTCCTGCAGTTGTTGTTGTGGGTCCTGTGGTAGTAGCTCTTGGACCAGCAATTGTTGTGTTTGGATCAGGAGTTGTCAGTGTTGATACTGCAGTTGATGATGATCTTACAGTTGTTGTTTTTGTGTGTCCTGCAGTTGTAGCTCTTGGTCCTGCAGTTGTTGTTCTTCCTATAGTGGTTGTTTTTGTTGTTGTTGATGGAGAAGTGGTCGATGTTAGTCCTGCAGTGTTTGTTGGTCCTTCAGGTTTTGATCTTCTAGTTGTTATTGATTGTCCTGCAGTTGTTTCTCTTGGTCTATCAATTGTTGTTGTTGGATCACCATTTGACGTTGTTGGTACAGCAGTTGTCGTTGAAGACACTTGGGTTGCCAATGATCCTGCCGTTGCTGTTCTGGGTTCTGCGGTTGTAGCCCCTGATCCATGAATTGTTGTTGGTTCAGGATTTGGCGTTGTAGGTCCCGCAATGGTTGTTGCTCGTCCTGCAGTTGTTGTTGTGGATCCCGTGGTAGTAGTTAATGTTGTTGTTGTTGGTCCTGCGGTTGTTGTTGTTGTTGGTAAAGCAGTTGTCGATATTAGTTCTGCAGTTGAAGCTCTTGGTCCAGCAATTGTTGTTGGTTCAGCAGTTGGCATTGTTGGTCCTGCAGTCTTTGTTTTGGATCCCGCGGTAGCAGTTAATGTTGTTGTTGCTGGTCCTGCAGTTTTTGTTGGTAAAGCAGTTGTCGATATTGGTCCTGCAGTTGAAGCTCTTGTTCCAGCAGTTGTTGTTTTAGGTTCAACAGTTGTCGTTGTTGATTTTGCAGTTGTTGATGTTCCTGCAGTTGTAGCTCTTGTTCCATTAATTGTTGTTGTTGGTCCTGCAGTTTTTGTTGTGAGTCCGACAGGTGTTGTGGGTCCCCCCGTATTAGATAATGGTCCTGCAGTAGCATTGGTAGGTCCTTCTTTTGTTGCTGGTTCTGTAGTTGGCGTTTTTGGTCCTGCAGTTTTTATAGACCCTGCAGTTGTTGTTTTTGGCACTGCAGTAGTTGGTTCTGCGGATGCTGTTGTTTGTTCAGAAGTTGTAGTTGTTAGTCCTGCAATTTTTGTTGTTCCTGCAGTTGTTTTGGGTTGAGACATAGTAGTTAATGGTTCTGCGGTTGCAGTGGTAGGTCTTTCTTTTGATGTTGGTTCAGTAGTTGTCATTATTGATCCTGCAGTTTTTATTGTGAGTGCTGCCTCTGTAGCTCTTATACCAGCAGTTGTTGTTTGTTCAACCTTTGGCGTGGTAGGTCCTGCTGCTGTTATTTTTTGCACTGCAGTTTTTGGTTCAACAGATTGTTTTGTTTGTTCAATAGATGGCGTGGTTTGTCCTGCAGTTGCGGTTAATTGTCCTGCAGTAGCAGTGCTGGGTCCTTCTGTTGTTGTTGGTTCTGTAGTTGGCGTTGTTGGTCCTGCAGTTTTTGATGTTGGTAATACAGTTATTGTTGTGGGTCCCCCTTTAGAAGTTAATGGGCCTGTAGAGCCAGTGGTCTGTTCCGCAGTTGTTGATGGTTCAACAGTCGTTGTTGTTGGTCCTCCAGCGGTTGATGTTCCTGCAGTTGCTGTTGTAAGTCCTGCAGTTGTAGCTCTTGATCCATGAATTGTTAGTGGTTCAGGATTTGGCGTCATAGTGGTTTGTTTCGGAGTTGCTGTTGTCGGTCCTGCATCTGTTGTTGCTGACCCAGAAGTTTTCGATGTTGGTCTGGCAGTTATTGTTATTGGTCTCGCTGTAGTACTAAATGTTCCTGCAGTTGTTGTTAGTTCAGCATTTGTCGATGTTGGTCCTGCAGTTGTTGATGTTCCTGGAGTTGTACATCTTGTTCCAGCCATTGTAGTTGTGGGTTCAGAAGTTGTTGTTGATGGTCCTGCAGTTTTTGATGTAAGTCCTTCAGTTGTTGTGGTTCCCCCTGTATTAGTTAATTTTTCTGCAGTAGAAGGGGTAGGTCCTTCATTGGTTCTTGGTTCTGCAATTGGTGTTGTTGGTCCTTCAATTGTTGTTGTGAGTACTGCAGATGTAACTCTTGTTCGAGCAATTGTTCTTGTTGGTTCAATTGTTGGCGTTATTGGTCCGGCAAATGTTATTCCTCCTCTAGTTGTTGTTTTTGGTACTGCAACATTTGGTCCTGCGGATGGGGTTGTTTGTTGGGCAGTTGGCGTTGTTGGTCCACTAGTTGTTTTTCTTCCTTCAGTTGTTGTTGGTCCCCCCATATTAGTTAATGCTCCTGCAGAAGCAGTGGTATGTCCTTCTTTTGATGTTGGTTCTGCAGTTGGGGTTGTTGGTCCTGCAGTTTTTGTTGTGGGTCCCGCACTATTAGTTAATATTGTTGCAGTAGCAGTGGTAGGTCCTGCAATTGTTGTTGGTTCAACAGTTGTTGTTGGTCCTGCAGTTGTTGAGGTTCCTGCAGTTGTAGCACTTGTTACAGCAATTGAGGTTATTGGTTCAGAAGTTGTCGTTATTAGTCCTTCAGTTGTTATTTTTTGCACTGCAGTTTTTGGTCCCACAGATTGTTTTGTTTGTTCAACAGATGGCATGGTTTGTCCTGCAGTTGTGGTTAATTGTCCTGCAGTAGCAGTGCTGGGTCCCTCTGTTGTTGCTGATTTTGCAGTTGGCATTGTTGGTACTGCAGTTTTTGTTGAGAGTCCTTCAGTTGTAGCTCTTGTTCCTGCAGTTGTTGTTAGTTCAGCATTTGTCGATGTTGGTCCTGCAGTTGTTGATGTTCCTGGAGTTGTACATCTTGTTCCAGCAATTGTAGTTGTGGGTTCAGAAGTTGTTGTTGATGGTCCTGCAGTTTTTGATACAAGTCCTTCAGTTGTTGTGGTTCCCCCTGTATTAGTTAATTTTTCTGCAGTAGAAGGGGTAGGTCCTTCATTGGTTCTTGGTTCTGCAATTGGTGTGGTTGGTCCTTCAATTGTTGTTGTGAGTACTGCAGTTGTAACTCTTGTTCGAGCAATTGTTCTTGTTGGTTCAATTGTTGGCGTTATTGGTCTGGCAAATGTTATTCCTCCTCTAGTTGTTGTTTTTGGTACTGCAACATTTGGTCCTGCGGATGGGGTTGTTTGTTGGGCAGTTGGCGTTGTTGGTCCACTAGTTGTTTTTCTTCCTTCAGTTGTTGTTGGTCCCCCCGTATTAGTTAATGCTCCTGCAGAAGCAGTGGTATGTCCTTCTTTTGATGTTGGTTCTGCAGTTGGTGTTGTTGGTCCTGCAGTTTTTGTTGTGGGTCCCGCACTATTAGTTAATATTGTTGCAGTAGCAGTGGTAGGTCCTGCAATTGTTGTTGGTTCAACAGTTGTTGTTGGTCCTGCAGTTGTGGATGTTCCTGTAGTTGTAGCTCTTGTTCCAGTATTTGTAGTTGTTGGTTCAGAAGTTCTCATTATTGCTCCTGCAGTTGTTATTTTTGGCCCTGCAGTAGTTTGTCCTGCGGATGGTGGTGTTTGTTCAGCAGTTGGCGTTGTTGTTCCTGCAGTTGTTATGGGTCCCCAGGTAGGAGTTAATGGTCCTGCAGTAGCAGTGCTGCGTCTTTCTTTTGTTGTTGGATCTGCAGTTGGTGTTTTTGGTCCTTCAGTTGTTGTTGTGAATACTGCAGTTGTAGCTCCTGTTCGAGCAATTGTTCTTGTTGCTTCAACAGTTTGCGTTGTTGGTCCAGCAATTGTTATTTCTCCTGCCGTTGTTGTTGTTGGCACTGCAGTAGTTGGTCCTGCGGATAGGGTTGTTTGTTGGGCAGTTGGCATTCTTGGTCCTGCAGTTGTTGTTATTCCTTCAGTTGTTGTGGGTCGCCCCATATTGGTTAAGGGTCCTGCAGTAGCAGTGGAATTTCCTTTTGATGTTGGTTCAGGAGTTGTCGTTGGTCCTGCAGTTTTGGTTGTGAGTCCTTCAGTTGTAACTGTTGTTCCAGCAGTTTTTTTTGTTGGTTCAACAGTTGGCGTTGTTGGTCCAGCAGTTTTTGTTTTTGGCACTGCAATTGTTGTTGTTGTTCCTAGTGTTGTTTTGGGTCCCCACATAGATGTTAATGGTCCTGCAGTAGTTTTGCTAGGTCCTTCTTTTGTTGCTGGTTCTGCAGTTGGTGTTGTTGTTGTGGGTCCCGCAGTAGTAGTTAATAGATTTGCAGTAGAAGTGGTAACTCTTGTTCCATTAATTGTTGTTGTTGGTTCAGAAGTTGGCGTTGTTGGTACTGCAGTTGCTGTTGCGAGTCCTTCGGTTGTTGTGGGTCCCCCTGTATTAGTTAATGGTCCTGCAGTAGCATTGGTAGGTCTTTCTTTTGTTGCTTGTTCTGCAGTTGGGGTTGTTGGTCCTGCAGTTGTTACTGATCCTGCAGTTGTTGTTTTTGGCACTGCAGTAGTTGGTACTGCGGATGCTGTTCTTTGTTCAGAAGTTGTAGTTGTTAGTCCTGCAATTGTTGTTCCTGCAGTTGTTTTGGGTCGCAACATAGTAGTTAATGGTTCTGCAGTTGCAGTCGTAGGTCTTTCTTTTGATGTTGGTTCAGTTGTTGCCATTATTGGTCCTGCATTTTTTGTTGTGAGTGCTGTCTCTGTAGCTCTTGTTCCAGCAGTTGTTATTGGTTCAACCGTTGGCGTGGTAGGTCCTGCAGTTATTATTTTTTGCACTGCAGTTTTTGGTCCCAGAGATTGTTTTGTTTGTTCAACAGATGGCATGGTTTTTCCTGCAGTTGTGGTTAATTGTCCTGCAGTAGCAGTGCTGGGTCCTTCTGTTGTTGCTGGTTCTGCAGTTGGCGTTGTTGGTACTGCAGTTTTTGTTGAGCGTCCTGCAGTTGTAGCTCTTGTTCCAGCAGTTGTTGTTGTTGGTTCCAAAGTTGGCATTGTTCGTACTGCATTTGCAGATGTGGATCCCGCAGTAGTAGTTAATAGTCTTGCAGTAGTAGTGGCAGGTCCTGCAATTGTTTTTGGTTCAATAGTTGTCGTTGTTGGTATTGCGGTTGTTGATGTTCCTTCCGTTGTAGCTCTTGTTCCAGCGATTGTAGTTGTGGGTTCAGAAGTTGACGTTGTTGGTACTGCAGTTTTTGTTGTGAGTCCTTCAGTTGTTGTGGATCTCCCCGTAGTAGTTAATGGTCCTGCAGAAGAAGTGGTATGTCCTTCACTTGTTGTTTGTTCTGCAGTTGGTGTTGTAGGTGCTGCATTTGTTGTGGGTCCCACACTTTTACTTAATGGTCTTGCAGTAGAAGTAGTAGGTCCTGCAATTGTTTTTGGTTCAACAGTTGTCTTTGGTCCTGCAGTTGTTGAGGTTCCTGCAGTTGTAGCACTTGTTACAGCAATTGAGGTTATTGGTTCAGAAGTTGTCGTTATTAGTCCTGCAGTTGTTATTTTTTGCACTGCAGTTTTTGGTCCCACAGATTGTTTTGTTTGTTCAACAGATGGCATGGTTTGTCCTGCAGTTGTGGTTAATTGTCCTGCAGTAGCAGTGCTGGGTCCCTCTGTTGTTGCTGGTTCTGCAGTTGGCATTGTTGGTACTGCAGTTTTTGTTGAGAGTCCTTCAGTTGTAGCTCTTGTTCCTGCAGTTGTTGTTTTTGGTTCCACAGTTGGCATCGGTCGTACTGCATTTGCTGTTGTGAATCCCACAGTAATAGTTAATAGTCTTGCAGTAGTAGTGGTAGGTCCTGGTATTGTTTTTGCCTCAACAGTTGTAGTCGATGGTTTTGCAGTTGTTGATGTTCCTGTAGTTGTAGCACTTGTTCCATTCATTGTAGTTTTTGGTTCAGAAGTCGTCGTTTTTAGTCCTGCAGTTGTTTTGGGTCCCCCGGTATTAGTTAATGGTCCTGCAGTAGCAGTGGTAGGTCCTTCTTTTGTTGTTGATCCTGAAGTTGGTGGTGTTGGTGCTGCAGTTGTTGTGAGTACTGCAGTTGTAGCTATTGTTCCTGCAATTGTTGTTTTTGGTTCAATAATTGGTGTTGTTGGTCCGGCCATTGTTATAACTCCTGCATTTGTTGTTTTTGGCACTGCAGTAGTTGGTCCAGTTGGCGTTGTTGGTCCTGTAGTTCTTGTTGATCCTGCAGTTGTAACTCTTGTTCCAACCTTTATAGTTCTTTGTTCAGAAGTTGTCGTTGTTGGTCCTTCACTTTTTGTTGTGAGTCTTTCAGTTGTTGTGGTTCCCCCCGTAGTAGTTAATGGTCCTGAAGTAGAAGTGATATGTCCTTCTCTTGTCGTTGGTTCTGCATTTGGTGTTGTAGGTGCTGCAGGCGTTGTTGTGAGTTCCGCACTTTTAGTTAATAGTCTTGCAGTAGAAGTAGTAGGTCCTGCAATAGTTTTTGGTTCAACAGTTCTCATTGGTCCTGCAGTTGTTGAGGTTCCTGCAGTTGTAGCACTTTTTACAGCAATTGAGGTTGTTGGTTCAGAAGTTGTCGTTATTGGTCCTGCAGTTTTTGTTGCGGGTCCTGCAGTTGTAGGTCTTCTTCCAGCAGTTGTTGTTGTTGGTTCAACAGTTGGCTTAAATGATACTGCAATTGTTGTTTTTAGGACTGCAGTCGTAGGTCCTGCGGATGGTGTTGTTTGTTCAACAGTTGGCGTTGTTGATCCTGCAGTTGTTGTTGTGTTTCCTGCAGTTGTGGCAGTTTTTGATGACAGTTCTGCAGTTGAAGCTCTTGTTCCAGCAGTTGTTTTTTTTGGTTCAAAAGTTGTCGTTGTTGGTTTTGCAGTAGTTGATGTTCCTGCAGTTGTACCTCTTGTTCCATTAATTGTTGTTGTTGGTTCAGAAGTTGTCGTTGTTGGTCCTGCAGCTTTTGTTGTGAGTTCTACAGTTGTTGTGGGTCCCCCTGTATTGGTTAACGGTCCTGCAGTAGCATTGGTAGGTTCTTCTTTTGTTGCTGGTTCTGCAGTTGGCGTTGTTGGTCCTGCAGTTGTTATTGATCCTGCAGTTGTTGTGTTTGGCACTGCAGTAGTTGGTACTGCGGATGCTGTTGTTTTTTCAGAAGTTGTAGTTGTTAGTCCCGCAATTTTTGTTGTTCCTGCAGTTGGTTTGGGTCGCCACATAGTAGTTAATGGTTCTCCAGTTGCAGTGGTAGGTCTTTCTTTTGATGTTGGTTCAGTAGTTGTCATTATTGGTCCTGCAGTTTTTGTTGTGAGTGCTGCCTCTGTAGCTCTTCTTCCAGCAGTTGTTATTGGTTCTACCGTTGGCGTGGTAGGTCCTGCAGTTGTTATTTTTTGCAGTGCAGTTTTTGGTCCCAGAGATTGTTTTGTTTGTTCAACAGATGGCATGGTTTTTCCTGCAGTTGTGGTTAATTGTCCTGCAGTAGCAGTGCTGGGTCCTTCTGTTGTTGCTGGTTCTGCAGTTGGCGTTGTTGGTACTGCAGTTTTTGTTGAGTGTCCTGCAGTTGTAGCTCTTGTTCCAGCAGTTGTTGTTGTTGGTTCCAAAGTTGGCATTGTTCGTACTGCATTTGTTGCTGTGGATGCCGCAGTAGTAGTTAATAGTCTTGCAGTAGAAGTGGCAGGTCCTGCAATTGTTTTTGGTTCAATAGTTGTCGTTGTTGGTATTGCGGTTGTTGATGTTCCTTCCGTTGTAGCTCTTGTTCCAGCAATTTTAGTTCTGGGTTCAGAAGTTGACGTTGTTGGTACTGCAGTTTTTGTTTTGAGTCCTTCAGTTGTTGTGGATCTCCCCGTAGTAGTTAATGGTCCTGCAGAAGAAGTGGTATGTCCTTCACTTGTTGTTTGTTCTGCAGTTGGTGTTGTAGGTGCTGCATTTGTTGTGGGTCCCACACTTTTACTTAATGGTCTTGCAGTAGAAGTAGTAGGTCCTGCAATTGTTTTTGGTTCAACAGTTGTCTTTGGTCCTGCAGTTGTTGAGGTTCCTGCAGTTGTAGCACTTTTTACAGCAATTGAGGTTGTTGGTTCAGAAGTGGTCGTTATTGGTCCTGCAGTTTTTGTTGCGGGTCCTGCAGTTGTAGCTCTTCTTCCAGCAGTTGTTGTTGTTGGTTCAACAGTTGGCTTAAATGATACGGCAATTGTGGTTTTTAGGACTGCAGTCGTAGGTCCTGCGAATGGGGTTGTTTGTTCAACAGTTGGCGTTGTTGATCCTGCAGTTGTTGTGTTTCCCGCAGTTGTGGCAGTTTTTGATGACAGTTCTGCAGTTGAAGCTCTTGTTCCAGCAGTTGTTAGGACTGCAGTCGTAGGTCCTGCGAATGGGGTTGTTTGTTCAACAGATGGCATGGTTTTTCCTGCAGTTGTGGTTAATTGTCCTGCAGTAGCAGTGCTGGGTCCTTCTGTTGTTGCTGGTACTGCAGTTTTTGTTGAGCGTCCTGCAGTTGTAGCTCTTGTTCCAGCAGTTGTTGTTGTTGGTTCCAAAGGTGGCATTGTTCGTACTGCATTTGCAGATGTGGATCCCGCAGTAGTAGTGAATAGTCTTGCAGTAGTAGTGGCAGGTCCTGCAATTGTTTTTGGTTCAATAGTTGTCGTTGTTGGTATTGCGGTTGTTGATGTTCCTTCCGTTGTAGCTCTTGTTCCAGCGATTGTAGTTGTGGGTTCAGAAGTTGACGTTGTTGGTACTGCAGTTTTTGTTGTGAGTCCTTCAGTTGTTGTGGATCCGCCCGTAGCAGTTAATGGTCCTGCAGTAGAAGTGGTATGTCCTTCACTTGTTGTTTGTTCTGCAGTTGGTGTTGTAGGTGCTGCATTTGTTGTGGGTCCCACACTTTTACTTAATAGTCTTGCAGTAGTAGTAGGTCCTGCAATTGTTTTTGGTTCAACAGTTGTCTTTGGTCCTGCAGTTGTTGAGGTTCTTGCAGTTGTAGCACTTGTTACAGCAATTGAGGTTATTGGTTCAGAAGTTGTCGTTATTGGTCCTGCAGTTGTTATTTTTTGCACTGCAGTTTTTGGTCCCACAGATTGTTTTGTTTGTTCAACAGATGGCATGGTTTGTCCTGCAGTTGTGGTTAATTGTCCTGCAGTAGCAGTGCTGGGTCCCTCTGTTGTTGCTGGTTCTGCAGTTGGCATTGTTGGTACTGCAGTTTTTGTTGAGAGTCCTTCAGTTGTAGCTCTTGTTCCTGCAGTTGTTGTTTTTGGTTCCACAGTTGGCATCGGTCGTACTGCATTTGCTGTTGTGAATCCCACAGTAATAGTTAATAGTCTTGCAGTAGTAGTGGTAGGTCCTGGTATTGTTTTTGCCTCAACAGTTGTAGTCGATGGTTTTGCAGTTGTTGATGTTCCTGCAGTTGTAGCACTTGTTCCATTCATTGTAGTTTTTGGTTCAGAAGTCGTCGTTTTTAGTCCTGCAGTTTTTTTTGTGAGTCCTTCAGTTGTTTTGGGTCCCCCGGTATTAGTTAATGGTCCTGCAGTAGCAGTGGTAGGTCCTTCTTTTGTTGTTGATCCTGCAGTTGGTGGTGTTGGTGCTGCAGTTGTTGTGAGTACTGCAGTTGTAGCTATTGTTCCTGCAATTGTTGTTTTTGGTTCAATAATTGGTGTTGTTCGTCCGGCCATTGTTATAACTCCTGCATTTGTTGTTTTTGGCACTGCAGTAGTTGGTCCAGTTGGCGTTGTTGGTCCTGTAGTTCTTGTTGATCCTGCAGTTGTAACTCTTGTTCCAGCCTTTATAGTTCTTTGTTCAGAAGTTGTCGTTGTTGGTCCTTCACTTTTTGTTGTGAGTCTTTCAGTTGTTGTGGTTCCCCCCGTAGTAGTTAATGGTCCTGAAGTAGAAGTGATATGTCCTTCTCTTGTCGTTGGTTCTGCATTTGGTGTTGTAGGTGCTGCAGGTGTTGTTGTGAGTTCCGCACTTTTAGTTAATAGTCTTGCAGTAGAAGTAGTAGGTCCTGCAATAGTTTTTGGTTCAACAGTTCTCATTGGTCCTGCAGTTGTTGAGGTTCCTGCAGTTGTAGCACTTTTTACAGCAATTGAGGTTGTTGGTTCAGAAGTTGTCATTATTGGTCCTGCAGTTTTTGTTGCGGGTCCTGCAGTTGTAGGTCTTCTTCCAGCAGTTGTTGTTGTTGGTTCAACAGTTGGCTTAAATGATTCTGCAATTGTTGTTTTTAGGACTGCATTCGTAGGTCCTGCGGATGGTGTTGTTTGTTCAACAGTTGGCGTTGTTGATCCTACAGTTGTTGTTGTGTTCCCTGCAGTTGTGGCAGTTTTTGATGACAGTTCTGCAGTTGAAGCTCTTGTTCCAGCAGTTGTTTTTTTTGGTTCAAAAGTTGTCGTTGTTGGTTTTGCAGCTTTTGTTGTGAGTTCTACAGTTGTTGTGGGTCCCCCTGTATTGGTTAACGGTCCTGCAGTAGCATTGGTAGGTTCTTCTTTTGTTGCTGGTTCTGCAGTTGGCGTTGTTGGTCCTGCAGTTGTTATTGATCCTGCAGTTGTTGTGTTTGGCACTGCAGTAGTTGGTACTGCGGATGCTGTTGTTTGTTCAGAAGTTGTAGTTGTTAGTCCCACAATATTTGTTGTTCCTGCAGTTGTTTTGGGTCGCCACATAGTAGTTAATGGTTCTCCAGTTGCAGTGGTAGGTCTTTCTTTTGATGTTGGTTCAGTAGTTGTCATTATTGGTCCTGCAGTTTTTGTTGTGAGTGCTGCCTCTGTAGCTCTTCTTCCAGCAGTTGTTATTGGTTCAACCGTTGGCGTGGTAGGTCCTGCAGTTGTTATTTTTTGCACTGCAGTTTTTGGTCCCAGCGATTGTTTTGTTTGTTCAACAGATGGCATGGTTCGTCCTAAAGTTGTGGTCAATTGTCCTGCAGTAGCAGTGCTGGTTCCTTCTGTTGTTGCTGGTTCTGCAGTTGGCGTTGTTGGTACTGCAGTTTTTGTTGAGAGTCCTGCAGTTTTAGCTCTTGTTCCAGCAGTTGTTGTTGGTGTTTCCACAGTTGGCATTGGTCGTACTGCATTTGCTGTTGTGGATCCCGTAGTAGTAGTAGTTGATAGTCTTGCAGTAGTAGTGGCAGGTCCTGCAATTGTTTTTGGTTCAATAGTTGTCGTTGTTGGTATTGCAGTTGTTGATGTTCCTTCCGTTGTAGCTCTTGTTCCAGCAATTGTAGTTGTGGGTTCAGAAGGTGACATTGGTGGTCCTGCAATTGTTGTTGTTCCTGCAGTTGTTTTGGGTCGCAACATAGTAGTTAATGGTTCTGCAGTTGCAGTCGTAGGTCTTTCTTTTGATGTTGGTTCAGTTGTTGCCATTATTGGTCCTGCAGTTTTGGTTGTGAGTGCTGTCTCTGTAGCTCTTGTTCCAGCAGTTGTTATTGGTTCTACCGTTGGCGTGGTAGGTCCTGCAGTTGTTATTTTTTGCAGTGCAGTTTTTGGTCCCAGAGATTGTTTTGTTTGTTCAACAGATGGCATGGTTTTTCCTGCAGTTGTGGTTAATTGTCCTGCAGTAGCAGTGCTGGGTCCTTCTGTTGTTGCTGGTTCTGCAGTTGGCGTTGTTGGTACTGCAGTTTTTGTTGAGCGTCCTGCAGTTGTAGCTCTTGTTCCAGCAGTTGTTGTTGTTGGTTCCAAAGGTGGCATTGTTCGTACTGCATTTGCAGATGTGGATCCCGCAGTAGTAGTGAATAGTCTTGCAGTAGTAGTGGCAGGTCCTGCAATTGTTTTTGGTTCAATAGTTGTCGTTGTTGGTATTGCGGTTGTTGATGTTCCTTCCGTTGTAGCTCTTGTTCCAGCGATTGTAGTTGTGGGTTCAGAAGTTGACGTTGTTGGTACTGCAGTTTTTGTTGTGAGTCCTTCAGTTGTTGTGGATCCGCCCGTAGCAGTTAATGGTCCTGCAGTAGAAGTGGTATGTCCTTCACTTGTTGTTTGTTCTGCAGTTGGTGTTGTAGGTGCTGCATTTGTTGTGGGTCCCACACTTTTACTTAATAGTCTTGCAGTAGTAGTAGGTCCTGCAATTGTTTTTGGTTCAACAGTTGTCTTTGGTCCTGCAGTTGTTGAGGTTCTTGCAGTTGTAGCACTTGTTACAGCAATTGAGGTTATTGGTTCAGAAGTTGTCGTTATTGGTCCTGCAGTTGTTATTTTTTGCACTGCAGTTTTTGGTCCCACAGATTGTTTTGTTTGTTCAACAGATGGCGTGGTTTGTCCTGCAGTTGTGGTTAATTGTCCTGCAGTAGCAGTGCTGGGTCCTTCTGTTATTGCTGGTTCTGCAGTTGGCATTGTTGGTACTGCAGTTTTTGTTGAGAGTCCTGCAGTTGTAGCTCTTGTTCCTGCAGTTGTTGTTTTTGGTTCCACAGTTGGCATCGGTCGTACTGCATTTGCTGTTGTGAATCCCACAGTAATAGTTAATAGTCTTGCAGTAGTAGTGGTAGGTCCTGGTATTGTTTTTGCCTCAACAGTTGTAGTCGTTGGTTTTGCAGTTGTTGATGTTCCTGCAGTTGTAGCACTTGTTCCATTAATCGTATTTTTTGGTTCAGAAGTCGTCGTTTTTAGTCCTGCAGTTTTTGTTGTGAGTCCTTCAGTTGTTTTGGGTCCCCCGGTATTAGTTAATGGTCCTGCAGTAGCAGTGGTAGTTCCTTCTTTTGTTGTTGATCCTGCAGTTCGTGGTGCTGGTGCTGCAGTTGTGAGTACTACAGTTGTAGCTATTGTTCCTGCAATTGTTGTTTTTGGTTCAATAATTGGTGTTGTTGGTTCGGCCATTGTTATAACTCCTGCATTTGTTGTTTTTGGCACTGCAGTAGTTGGTCCTGCGGATGGTGTTATTTTTTTAGCAGTTGGTGTTGTTGGTCCTGTAGTTCTTGTTGATCCTGCAGTTGTAACTCTTGTTCCAGCCTTTATAGTTCTTTGTTCAGAAGTTGTCGTTGTTGGTCCTACACTTTTTGTTCTGAGTCTTTCAGTTTTTGTGGTTCCCCCCGTAGTAGTTAATGGTCCTGCAGTAGAAGTGGTATGTCCTTCTCTTGTTGTTGGTTCTGCATATGGTGTTGTAGGTGCTGCAGGTGTTGTTGTGAGTTCCGCACTTTTAGTTAATAGTCTTGCAGTAGAAGTAGTAGGTCCTGCAATTGTTTTTGGTTCAACAGTTGTCATTGGTCCTGCAGTTGTTGAGGTTCCTGCAGTTGTAGCACTTTTTACAGCAATTGAGGTTGTTGGTTCAGAAGTTGTCGTTATTGGTCCTGCAGTTTTTGTTGCGGGTCCTGCAGTTGTAGCTCTTCTTCCAGCAGTTGTTGTTGTTGGTTCAACAGTTGGCTTAAATGATACGGCAATTGTTGTTTTTAGGACTGCAGTCGTAGGTCCTGCGGATGGTGTTGTTTGTTCAACAGTTGGCGTTTTTGATCCTGCAGTTGTTGTTGTGTTTCCTGCAGTTGTGGCAGTTTTTGATGACAGTTCTGCAGTTGAAGCTCTTGTTCCAGCAGTTGTTTTTTTTGGTTCAAAAGTTGTCGTTGTTGGTTTTGCAGTAGTTGATGTTCCTGCAGTTGTACCTCTTGTTCCATTAATTGTTGTTGTTGGTTCAGAAGTTGTCGTTGTTGGTCCTGCAGCTTTTGTTGTGAGTTCTACAGTTGTTGTGGGTCCCCTTGTATTGGTTAACGGTCCTGCAGTAGTATTGGTAGGTTCTTCTTTTGTTGCTGGTTCTGCAGTTGGCGTTGTTGGTCCTGCAGTTGTTATTGATCCTGCAGTTGTTGTGTTTGGCACTGCAGTAGTTGGTACTGCGGATGCTGTTGTTTGTTCAGAAGTTGTAGTTGTTAGTCCCGCAATATTTGTTGTTCCTGCAGTTGTTTTGGGTCGCCACATAGTAGTTAGTGGTTCTCCAGTTGCAGTGGTAGGTCTTTCTTGTGATGTTGGTTCAGTAGTTGTCATTATTGGTCCTGCAGTTTTTGTTGTGAGTGCTGCCTCTGTAGCTCTTCTTCCAGCAGTTGTTATTGGTTCAACCGTTGGCGTGGTAGGTCCTGCAGTTGTTATTTTTTGCACTGCAGTTTTTGGTCCCAGCGATTGTTTTGTTTGTTCAACAGATGGCATGGTTCGTCCTAAAGTTGTGGTCAATTGTCCTGCAGTAGCAGTGCTGGTTCCTTCTGTTGTTGCTGGTTCTGCAGTTGGCGTTGGTAGTACTGCAGTTTTTGTTGAAAGTCCTGCATTTGCAGCTCCTATTCCAGCAGTTGTTGTTGGTTCCACAGTTGGCGTTGGTAGTACTGCATTTGCTGTTGTGAGTCCCGCAGTAGTAGTTAATTGTCTTGCAGTAGTAGTGGCAGGTCCTGCAATTGTTTTTTGTTCAGCAGTTGTCGTTGTTGGTATTGCAGTTGTTGATGTTCCTTCCGTTGTAGCTCTTGTTCCAGCAATCGTAGTTGTGAGTTCAGACGTTGAAGTTTTTGGTCCTGCAGTTTTTGTTGTGAGTCCTTCAGTTGTTGTGGATCCCCCGGTATTAGTTAATGGTCCTGCAGTAGCAGTGGTTTGTCCTTCTTTTGTTGTTGGTTCTGCAGTTGTTGATGTTCCTGCAGTTTTAGTTCTTGTTCCAGAAATTGAGGTTGTTGGGTCAGAAGTTGTCGTTATTGGTACTGCAATTGTTGTTTTTGGCACTGCAGGTGTTGGTCCTGCAGATGGTGTTGTATGCTCATCAGTTGGCGTTGTTCGTCCTGCTGTTGTGGTTAATTGTCCAGCAGTTTTTGTTGAGAGTCCTGCAGTTGCAGTTGTTGTTGTTGGTTCCACAGTTGGCGCTGGTCGTACTGCAATTGCTGTTGTGAGTCCCGCAGTAGTAGTTAATTGTCTTGCAGTAGTAGTGGCAGGTCCTGAAATAGTTTTTTGTTCAACAGTTGTCGTTATTGTTATTGCAGTTGTTGATGTTCCTTCCGTTGTAGCTCTTGTTCCAGCAATTGTAGTTGTGCGTTCAGACGTTGACGTTTTTGGTCCTGCAGTTTTTGTTGTGAGTCCTTCAGTTGTTGTGGATCCCCCGGTATTAGTTAATGGTCCTGCAGTAGCAGTGGTAAGTCCTTCTTTTGTTGTTGGTTCTGCAGTTGGTGGTGTTGGTGCTACAGTTGTTGTGAGTACTGCAGGTGTAGCTCTTGTTCCAGCAATTGGGGTTGTTGGTTCAGAAGTTGTCGTTGTTGGTCCTGCAGTTGTTGTTTTTGGCACTGCAGTTGTTGGTCCTGTGGATGGTTTTATTTGTTCGACAGTTGGAGTTGTTGGTCCTGCAGTTGTTGTTGTTCCCGCTGTTGTAGTGGGTCCCAACATAGTAGTTAATGGTTCTGCAGTAGCAGTGGTTGGTCCTTCTTTTGTTGCTGGTTCTGTAGATGGCATTGTTGGTACTGCAGATTTAGTTGGGAGTCCGGCAATTGAAGTTGTTGTTTCAGAAGTTGTCGTTGTTGGTCCTGCAGTTGTTGTTGAGGGTCCCGCAGTAGTTGTTAATTGTCTTGCAGGAGAAGTGGTAGGTCCTGTAATTGTTGTTGTTTCAACAGTTGTTGTCGGCCTTGCAATTGTTGATGTTTCTGACGTTGTTGCTCTTCTTCCATCGATTGAGGTTGTTGGTTCAGAAGTTTTATTTTTTGGTCCTGCAGTTGTTGATGTTCCTGCAGTTTTAGTTCTTGTTCCAGAAATTGAGGTTGTTGGGTCAGAAGTTCTCGTTATTGGTAGTGCAATTGTAGTTTTTGGCACTGCAGGTGTTGGTCCTGCAGATGGTGTTGTTTGCTCATCAGTTGGCGTTGTTGGTCCTGTTGTTGTGGTCAATTGTCCAGCAGTAGCAAGGCTGGGTCCTTCTGTTGTTGCTGGTTCTGCAGTTGGCGTTGTTGGTACTGCAGTTTTTGTTGAGGGTCCTGCAGTTGCAGCTCTTATTCCAACAGTTGTTGTTGTTGGTTCCACAGTTGGCGTTGGTCGTACAGCATTTGCTGTTGTGAGTCCCGCCGTAGTAGTTAATTGTCTTGCAGTAGTAGTGGCAGGTCCTGCAATTTTTTTTTGTTCAACAGTTGTCGTTGTTGGTATTGCAGTTGTTGATGTGCCTTCCGTTGTAGCTCTTGTTCCAGCAATTGTAGTTGTTCGTTCAGACGTTGACGTTTTTGGTCCTGCAGTTGTTGTTTTTGGCACTGCAGTTGTTGGTCCTTTTGATGGTTTTGTTTGTTCAACAGTTGGAGTTGTTGCTCCTACAGTTTTTGTTTTGAGACTTTCAGTTGTTGTTGTTCCCTCCGTAGTAGTTAATCGTCCTGCAGTGGTATATCCTTCATTTGTTGTTGGTTCTGCAGTTGGTGTTGTATGTGCTGCAGGTGTTGTTGTGGGTCCCGCACTTTTAGTTAATAGTCTTGCAGTAGAAGTGTTAGGTCCTGCAATTGTTTTTGGTTCAACAGTTGTCGTTGGTCCTGCAGTTGTTGATGTTCCTACAGTTGTTTTTGTTGGTTCAACAGTTGGCGTTATTGGTCCGGCAGTTGTAACTCTTGTTCCAGCAGTTGTTGTTGTTGGTTCAACAGTTGCCGTGATTGGTACTGCAGTTGTTGGTCCTGTGGTTGCTGTCGTTTGTTCAACAGCTGGCGTAGTTGGTCCTGCAGTTGTTTTTGTTGTTTCTAGTGTTGTTTTGGGTCCCCACGTAGATGTTGATGGTCCTGCAGTAGCATTGCTAGGTCCTTCTTTTCTTGCTGTTTCTGCAGTTGGTGTTGTTGTTGTGGGTCCCGCAGTAGTAGTTAATAGATTTGCAGTAGAAGTTGTAGGTCCTGCAATTGTTCTTGGTACAACAGTTGTCGTTGTTGGTTCTGCAGTTGTAGCTCTTGTTCCAGTAATTGCAGTTGTTTCTTCTGAAGTTGTCATTACTGCTCCTGCAGTTGTTGTTTTTGGCGCTGCAGTACTTGTTCCTGCGGATGGTGGCGTTTGTTCAGCACTTGGTTTTGTTGTTTCTACAGTCGTTATGGGTCCCCACATATTTGTTAATGTTCCTGTAGTAGCAGTGCTGGATCCTTCTTTTTTTGTTGGCTCTAGAGTTGGCGTTGTTGGTCTTGCAGTTGTTGTTTTGGGTCCCGCACTTTTAGTTATTAGTCTTGCAGTAGAAGTTGTAGCTCTTGTTCCAGCAAATGAGGTTGTTGGTTCAGAAGTTGTCGTTAGTGGTCCTGCAGCTTTTGTTGCTTGTCCTGCAGTTGCAGCTATTGTTCCAGCAGTTGTTGTTGTTGGTTCAACAGTTAGCGTTGTTGGCCCTGCAGTTGTTGTTTTTGGCACTGCAGTTGTTGGTCCTTTGGATGGTTTTGTTTGTTCAACAGTTGGAGTTGTTGCTCCTACAGTTTTTGTTGTGAGACTTTCAGTTGTTGTTGTTCCCCCCGTAGTAGTTAATCGTCCTGCAGTGGTATATCCTTCTTTTGTTGTTGGTTCTGCAGTTGGTGTCATATGTGATGCAGGTGTTGTTCTGGGTCCCGCACTTTTAGTTAATAGTCTTGCAGTAGAAGTGGTAGGTCCTGCAATTGTTTTTGGTTCAACAGTTGTCGTTGGTCCTGCAGTTGTTGTTGTTCCTGCAGTTGTAGCTCTTGTCCCAGCAATTGAAGTTATTGGTTCAGAAGTTGTCGTTATTGGTCCTGTAGTTGTAGCTCTTGTTCCAGCAGTTGTTGTTGTTGGTTCAACAGTTGGCGTAATTGGTACTGCAGTTGTTGGTCCTGTGGATGCTGTCGTTTGTTCAACAGCTGGAGTTGTTGGTCCTGCAGTTGTTTTTGTTGTTTTTAGTGTTGTTTTGGGTCCCCACGTAGATGTTGATGGTCCTGCAGTAGCATTGCTAGGTCCTTCTTTTGTTGCTCGTTCTGCATTTGGTGTTGTTGTTGTGGGTCCCGCAGTAGTGGTTAATAGTTTTGCGGTAGAAGTGGTAGGTCCTTTAGTTGTTCTTGGTTCAACAGTTGTCGTTGTTGGTTCTGAAGTTGTAGCTCTTGTTCCAGTAATTGCAGTCGTTTGTTCTGAAGTCGTCATTACTGCTCCTGCAGTTGTTTTTGGCACTGCAGTTGTTGGTCCTTTTGAGGGTTTCGTTTGTTCAACAGTTGTTGTTGGTCCTGCAGTTGTTTTTGTTGTTTCTGCTGTTGCAGCGGGTCCCCATGTAGTAGTTAATGGTTCTACAGTAGCAGTGGTAGGTCCTTTTGTTGCTTGTTCTGTGGATGGCATTGTTGGTACTGCAGTTGTGGTTAAAATTCCTGCAGTAGCAGTGCTGGGTCCTTCTTTTGTTGCTGGTTCTGCAGTTGGCGTTGTTGGTACTGCAGTTTTTGTTGAGAGTCCTGCAGGTGTTGTTCCTGCGGATGATGTTGTTTGTTCAATTGTTGGCGTTGTTGGTCCTGCAGTTGTGGTAAATATTCCTGCAGTAGCAGCGATGGGTCCTTCTTTTGTTGCTGGTTCTGCATTTGTAGCTCTTGTTCCAGCAGTTGTCTTTGTTGGTTCTGCAGTTGGCGTTTTTGATACTGCAGTTGCTGCTCTGGGTACCGCAGTAGTAGTAGTTAATAGTCTTGCAGTAGTAGTGGTAGGTCCTGCTATTGTTTTTTGTTCAACAGTTGCCTTTGTTGGTTTTGCATTTGTTGATGTTCCTGCAGTTACAGCTCTTGTTCCATTAATTGTAGTTGTTGGTTCAGAAGTTGTCGTTGTTGGTCCTGCATTTTTTGTTGTGAATCCTTCAGTTGCTGTGTGTCCCTCCGGATAAATGAATGGTCCTGTAGTGGCATTGGTAGGTCCTTCTTTTGTTGCTGGTTCTGCAGTTCGTGTTGTTGATCCTGCAGTTGTTGTTTTTAGCACTGAAGTAGTTGGTACTGCGGATGCTGTTATTTGTTCAGATGTTGTTGTTGTTGTTGGTCCTGCAGTTTTTGTTGTTCCTGCAGTTGTTTTGGGTCGTGACATAGTAGTTAATAGTTCTGCAGTTGCAATGGTAGGACTTTCTATTGTTGTTGGTTCAATAGTTGTCATTATTGGTCCTGCAGTTTTTGTTGTGAGTGCTGCCTCTGTAGCTCTTGTTCCAGCAGTTGTTGCTGTTGGTTCAACCATTGTCGTGGTAGGTCCTGCAGTTGTTATTTTTGGCACTGCAGTTTTTGGTCCCACAGATTGTCTTGTTTGTTCACCCGATGGCGTGGTTTGTGCTGCAGTTGTTGCTGTTGTACCTGCTGTTGTTTTGTGTCCCCACATAGTAGTTAATGCTCTTGGAGTAGCAGTGGTAGGTCCTTCTTTTGATGCTGGTTCTGCAGTTGGCGTTGGTCGTACTGCATTTGCTGTTGTGGATCCTGCAGTAGTAGTTAATAGCCTTGCAGTAGAAGTGGCAGGTACCGCAATTGTTTTTTGTTCAACAGTTGTCGATGTTTGTTCAGCAGCTGTAGTTGTTGGATCTGCCATTGTTCTTGCAGGTTTTGCCGTCATGGATGTTGGTCCTGCAGTTGTTGATGTCAGTACAGCAGTCGTCGTTATTGGTCCTGTTATAGTGGTTGGTCCAACAGTTGTTGATGTTCCTTCAGCAGTTGTCCTTTTTGGTCTTGCATTTGTTGATATTTGTCGTGCAGATAGCCTTGTACTTCCTGCAGTTGGTTGTCCTCCTGTTGTGGATGTGGGTGCTTTTGTTGTGGATGTAGATTCTGGAGTGGTTGTTGCTCCTGCAGTTGTAGCAAGTTCGGCAGTTATTTTTTTTTGTCCAGCTGTTGATGGTCCTGCAGTGGTTTCTGTTAGACCACCAGTTGTCGTTATTGGTCCGGTTGTTGTTGATGTGGGTCCTGCTTTAGTAATTGAAGGTTCTGAGGCTGTTATTGTTGGTCCTTTAGTTGTTGTTTTGGGTACTGCAATAGGAGTGAAAGGTCTTGCAGTTTTTGTGATGGGTCTACCTGTTGTTGTTGTTGTTGTTGTACCTGAAGACGATGTTGCATGTTTTGCTGTCGTCGTTGTAGGTCCTGCTGTTGTTGGTGTGGGTCCTGCTTTAGTACTTTTTAGTTCTGAGGCTGTTGTTGTTGTATGTCCTTCAGTTGTTGTTTTGGGTTCTGCAGTAGAAGTGAATGGTCTTGCAGTTTTTGTGTTTGGCCTTCCTGTTGTTGTTGGTCCTGTAGACGATTTTGCAGTTTTTTGGTTCATAGTTGTTGGTCCTGCAGTTGTGGATGTTAGTTCAGCAGTTGTCTTTGTTGGTCCTGCAGTTGTTCTTGCAGGTTTTTCTGTCGTTGTTGTGGATCTTGCTGTTTTCATTGGTCCTACAATTGTTGTTGGTCCTGCAGTTGATGTTGCAGGTTTGGCTGTCAAAGTTGTTGGTCCTGCAGCTGTTAATGTCAGTCCAGCAGTTGTCGTTCTTCGTCCTTCAGATGTTTGTCCTCCTGTTGTGGATGTGTCTGTTGTTGTTTTGGGTCCTGCTTTAGTAGTTGTTGGTACCTCAGTTGATGTTGTTGGTACTGTAGTCATTTTTGTTATTCCTGCAGTTGTTGATTTCTGTACTGCAGCTGAAGTAAGTCCTGCTGAAGTAGTTCTGGGTCTTGCATTCGTTGTTATTGGTCCTGCAGTTGTCATTGTTCGTCCTGCTATCGTTGTGGATGTGGCTCCTTCTGTTGTGGATGTAGATCCAGCAGATGTTGTTGTTGCTAATGCGGTTGTCACAAGTTCGGCAGTTGTTGTTTTTCGTCCTTTTGTTGATGGTCCTGCAGTGGTTTTTGTTAGTCCACCAGTTGTCTTTATTGGTGCGGTTGTTGTTGTTGTGGAGCCTGATGTAGAAGTGGTTGGTTCTGTGGCTGTGGTTGTTTTTCCTTCAGTTATTGTTTTGGGTATAGCAGCAGAAGTGATAGGTCTTGCAGTTTTTGTTGGTCCTACAATTGTTGTTGGTCCTGCAGTTGATGTTGCAGGTTTGGCTGTCAAAGTTGTTGGTCCTGCAGCTGTTAATGCCAGTCCAGCAGTTGTCGTTCTTCGTCCTTCAGATGTTTGTCCTCCTGTTGTGGATGTGGGTCTATCTGTTTTGGATGGAGGTCTTGCAGATGTTGTTGTTGGTCCTGCCGTTATGGTTGCAGTTATTGTTTTGGCTACAACAGTAGAAGTGATAGGTCTTGCAGTTTTCATTGGTCCTACATTTGTTGTTGGTCCTGCAGTTTTGGTTGCAGGTTTTTCTGCAGAAGTTCTTGATCCTGCAGTTGCCAATGTTAGTTCAGCAGTTGTAGTTGTTGGTCCTACCGTTGTTCTTGGAATTTTTGCAGTGGTAGTTGTTGGTCCTGCAGTTTTTGATGTCAGTTCAGCAGTTGTCATTATTGGTCCTGTTGTTGTTTTGGGTCCTGCTTTAGTAGTTGTTGGTACAGCAGTTGATGTTGTTGGTACTGTAGTCATTTTTGTTATTCCTGCAGTTGTTGATTTCTGTACTGCAGCTGAAGTAAGTCCTGCTGAAGTAGTTCTGGGTCTTGCATTCGTTGTTATTGGTCCTGCAGTTGTCATTGTTCGTCCTGCTCTCGTTGTGGATGTGGCTCCTTCTGTTGTGGATGTAGATCCAGCAGATGTTGTTGTTGCTAATGCGGTTGTCACAAGTTCGGCAGTTGTTGTTTTTCGTCCTTTTGTTGATGGTCCTGCAGTGGTTTTTGTTAGTCCACCAGATGTCGTTATTGGTGCGGTTGTTGTTGTTGTGGGTGCTGATGTAGAAGTTGTTGGTTCTGAGGCTGTTGTTGTTTTTCCTTCAGTTTTGGTTTTTGGTACAGCAGTAGAAGGGATAGATCTTGCAGTTTTTGTTGGTCCTCCAGTTGTTGGTGGTACTGCAGTTGTGTTTGCAGGTTTTACTGCAAAAGTTATTGATACTGCAGTTGTCGATGTTAGTTCAGCAGTTGTACTTGTTGGTTCTGCCGTTGTTCTTGCAGTTTTCTCAGTCGTAGTTGTTGGTCCTGCAGTGGTTTTTGTTAGTCCACCAGTTGTTGTTGTTGTGGGTCCTGATGTAAAAGTTGTTGTTTCTGAGGCTGTTGTTGTTTTTCCTTCAGTTTTTGTTTTGGGTACAGCAGCAGAAGTGATAGGTCTTGCAGTTTTGGTTGGTCCTACAGTTGTTGTTGGTACTGCAGTTGTGGTTGCAGATTTTTCTGCAAAAGTTCTTGATCCTGCAGTTGTCGATGTTAGTCCAGTAGTTGTAGTTGTTGGACCTGTCGTTGTTCTTGGAGTTTTCGCAGTCGTAGTTGTTGGTCCTGCAGATGTTGATGTCAGTTCATCAGTTGTCTTTATTGGCCCTGTTGTTGTTTTGGGTTCTGCTTTAGTAGTTGTTGGTACAGCAGTTGATGTTGTTGGTACTGTCGTCATTTTTGTTATTCCTGCAGTTGTAGATTTCTGTACTGCAGCCGAAGTAAGTCCTGCTGAAGTAGTTCTGGGTCTTGCATTCATTGTTATTAGTCCTTCAGTTGTTTTTGTTCGTCTTGCTGTCGTTGTGGATGTGGCTCCTGCAGATGTTGTTGTTGCTACTGCGCTTGTCACAAGTTCGGCAGTTGTTGTTTTTCGTCCTTTGGTTGATGGTCCTGCATTGGTTTTTGCTAGTCCACCAGTTGTCGTTATTGGTCCGGTTGTTGTTGTTGTTGTTGGTCCTGATGTAGAAGCTGTTGGTTCTGAGGCTGATGTGGTTTTTCCTCCAGTTATTATTTTGTGTGCAACAGTTGAAGTGATAGTTCTTGCATTTTTTGTGGGTGATATAGTTGTTGTTGGTCCTGCAGTTGTTGTTGCAGGTTTTTCTGCAAAAGATGTTAATCCTGCAGTTGTCGATGTTAGTTCAGCAGTTGTAGTTGTTGGTCCTGCCGTTGTTCTTACAGTTTTCGCAGTCGTAGTTGTTGGTTCTGCAGTGGTTTTTGTTAGTCCACCAGTTGTTGTTGTTGTGGGTCCTGATGTAGAAGTTGTTGGTTCTGAGGCTGTTGTTGTTTTTCCTTCAGTTTTGGCTTTTGGTACAGCAGTAGAAGTGATAGATCTTGCAGTTTTTGTTGGTCCTCCAGTTGTTGGTGGTACTGCAGTTGTGTTTGCAGGTTTTACTGCAAAAGTTATTGATACTGCAGTTGTCGATGTTAGTTCAGCAGTTCCAGTTGTTGGACCTGCCGTTGTTCTTGGAGTTTTTGCAGTCGTAGTTCTTGGTCCTGCAGTGGTTGATGTCAGTTCAGCAGTTGTCTTTATTGGTCCTGTTGTTGTTTTGGGTCCTGCTTTAGTAGTTGTTGGTACAGCAGTTGATGTTGTTGGTACTGTAGTCATTTTTGTTATTCCTGCAGTTGTTGATTTCTGTACTGCAGCTGAATTAAGTCCTGCTGAAGTAGTTCTGGGTCTTGCATTCGTTGTTATTGGTCCTGCAGTTGTCATTCTTCGTCCTGCAGGTGTTAGTCTTCTCGTTGTGGATGTGGTTCCTTCTGTTGTGGATGTAGATCCTGCAGATGTTGTTGTTGCTACTGCGGTTGTCACAAGTTCGGCAGTTGTTGTTTTTCGTCCTTTTGTTGATGGTCCTGCAGTGGTTTTTGTTAGTCCACCAGTTGTCGTTATCGGTGCGGTTGTTGTTGTTGTGGATCCTGATGTAGAAGTTGTTGGTTCTGAGCCTGTTGTTGTTTTTCCTTCAGTTTTGGTTTTTGGTACAGCAGTAGAAGTGATAGATCTTGCAGTTTTTGTTGTTCCTCCAGTTGTTGTTGGTACTGCAGTTGTGGTTTCAGGTTTTACTGCAAAAGTTGTTGATACTGCAGTTGTCGATGTTAGTTCAGCAGTTCCAGTTGTTGGACCTGCCGTTGTTCTTGGAGTTTTCGCAGTCGTAGTTGTTGGTTCTGCAGTTCTTGATGTCAGTTCAGCAGTTGTCTTTATTGGTCCTGTTGTTGTTTTGGGCCCTGCTTTAGTAGTTGTTGGTACAGCAGTTGATGTTGTTGGTACTGTAGTCATTTTTGTTATTCCTGCAGTTGTTGATTTCTGTACAGCAGCTGAAGTAAGTCCTGCTGAAGTAGTTCTGGGTCTTGCATTCGTTGTTATTGGTCCTGCAGTTGTCATTGTTCGTCCTGCTATCGTTGTGGATGTGGCTCCTTCTGTTGTGGATGTAGATCCTACAGATGTTGTTGTTGCTACTGCGGTTGTCACTAGTTCGGCAGTTGTTGTTTTTCGTCCTTTCGTTGATGGACCTGCAGTGGTTTTTGTAAGTCCACCAGTTGTCGTTATTGGTCCGGTTTTTGTTGTTGTGGGTCCTGATGTAGAAGCTGTTGGTTCTGAGGCTGATGTTGTTTTTCCTTCAGTTATTGTTTTGTGTGCAACAGTTGAAGTGATAGGTCTTGCAGATTTGGTTGGTCCTATAGTTGTTGTTGGTCCTGCATTTGTCGATGTTAGTTCAGCAGTTGTAGTTCTTTGTTCTGCCGTTGTTCTTGCAGTTTTCGCAGTCGTAGTTGTTGGTCCTGCAGTGTTTTTTATTAGTCCACCAGTTGTTGTTGTTGTTGTGTTTTCCAATGTAGAAGTTGTTGTTGCTGAGGCTGTTGTTGATTTTCCTTCAGTTTTTGTTTTGGGTATAGCAGCAGAAGTGATAGGTCTTGCAGTTTTGGTTGGTCCTACAGTTGTTGTTGGTACTGCAGTTGTGGTTGCAGGTTTTTCTGCAAAAGTTGTTGATCCTGCAGTTGTCAATGTTAGTTCAGCAGTTCTAGTTGTTGGACCTGCCATTGTTCTTGGAGTTTTCGCAGTCGTAGTTGTTGGTCCTGCAGTTGTTGATGTCAGTTCAGCAGTTGTCGTTATTGGTCCTGTTGTTGTTTTGGGTCCTGCTTTAGTAGTTGTTACAGCAGTTGATGTTGTTGGTGCTGTAGTCGTTTTTGTTATTCCTGCAGTTGTTGATTTCTGTAGTGCAGTTGAAGTGAGTCCTGCTGTAGTAGTTCTGGGTCTTGCATTCGTTGCTATTGGTCCTGCATTTGTCATTGTTCGTCCTGCTCTCGTTGTGGATGTGGCTCCTTCTGTTGTGGATGTAGATCCTGCAGATATTGTTGTTGCTACTGCGGTTGTCACAAGTTCGGCAGTGGTTGTTTTTCGTCCTTTCGTTAATGGACCTGCAGTGGTTTTTGTTAGTCCACCAGTTGTCGTTATTGGTCCGGTTGTTGTTGTTGTGGGTCCTGATGTAGAAGCTGTTGGTTCTGAGGCTGATGTTGTTTTTCCTTCAGTTATTGTTTTGGGTACAACAGTATTAGTCATGGTTCTTTCAGTTTTTGTTGGTCCTACAGTTGTGGTTGGTCCTGCAGTTGTTTTTGGTCCTGCAGTTGTTGTTGCAGGTTTTTCTGCAAAAGATGTTGATCCTGCAGTTGTCGATGTTAGTTCAGCAGTTGTAGTTGTTGCGGGTCCCAATGTAGAAGTTGTTGGTTCTGAGGCTGTTGTTTTTCCTTCAGTTTTGGTTTTTGGTACAGCAGTAGAAGTGATAGATCTTGCAGTTTTTGTTGGTCCTCCAGTTGTTGTTGGTACTGCAGTTGTGGTTGCAGGTTTTACTTCAAAAGTTGTTGATACTGCAGTTGTCGATGTTAGTTCAGCAGTTGTAGTTGTTGGACATGCCGTGGTTCTTGGAGTTTTCGCAGTCGTAGTTGTTGGTCCTGCAGTTGTTGTCGGTTCAGCAGTTGTCTTCATTGGTCCTGTTGTTGTTTTGGGTCCTGCTTTAGTAGGTGTTGGTACTGTGGTCATTTTTGTTATTCCTGCAGTCGTTGATTTCTGTACTGCAGCTGAATTGGGTCCTGCTGAAGTAGTTCTGGGTCTTGCATTCGTTGTTATTGGTCCTGCAGTTGTCATTGTTTGTCCTGCTCTCGTTGATGATGTGGCTCCTTCTGTTGTGGATGTAGATCCTGCAGATGTTGTTGTTGCTACTGCGGTTGTCACAAGTTCGGCAGTTGTTGTTTTTCGTCCTTTTGTTGATGGTCCTGCAGTGGTTTTTGTTAGTCCACCAGTTGTCGTTATCGGTGCGGTTGTTGTTGTTGTGGATCCTGATGTAGAAGTTGTTGGTTCTGAGCCTGTTGTTGTTTTTCCTTCAGTTATTGTTTTGGGCACAACAGTAGAAGTGATAGGTCTTTCAGTTTTTGTTGGTCCTACAGTTGTTGTTGGTCCTGCAGTTGTTGTTGCAGGTTTTTCTGCAAACCTTGTTGATCCTGCAGTTGTTGACGTTGGTTCAACAGTTGTAGTTGTTGGTTCTGCCATTGTTCTTGCAGTTTTCGCATTCTTAGTTGTTGGTCCTGCAGTTGTTATTGGTCCTTCCGTTGTTCTTGCAGTTTTCGCAGTCGTAGTTGTTGGTCCTGCAGTGGATTTTCTTAGTCCACCAGATGTTGTTGTTGTGCGTCCTGATGTAGAAGTTGTTTGTTCTGAAGCTTTTGTAGTTTTTCCTTCAGTTTTTGTTTTGTGTACAGCAGCAGAAGTGATAGGTTTTGCAGTTTTTGTTGGTCCTACAGGTTTTGTTGGTACTGCAGTTGTGGTTGCAGGTTTTTCTGCAAAGGTTGTTGATCCTGCAGTTGTCGATGTTAGTTCAGCAGTTGTAGTCGTTGGTTCTGCCATTGTTCTTGCAGTTTTCGCATTCTTAGTTGTTGGTCCTGCAGTGGTTTTTGTTAGTCCACCAGTTGTTGTTGTTGTTGTGGGTCCTGATGTATAATTTGTTGTTTCTGAGGCTGCTGTTGTTTTTCCTTCAGTTTTTGTTTTGGGTACAACAATAGAAGTGATAGGTCTTGCAGTTTTGGTTGGTCCTGCAGTTGTTGTTGCAGGTTTTTCTGCAAAAGTTGTTGATCCTGCAGTTGTCGATGCTAGTTCAGCAGTTGTAGTTGTTGGTCCTGCCGTTGTTCTTGCAGTTTTCGCAGTCGTAGTTGTTGGTCCTGCAGTGGTTTTTCCGAGTCCACCAGTTGTTGTGGTGGGTCCTGATGTAAAAGTTGTTTGTTTTGAGGCTTTTGTTGTTTTTCCTTCAATTTTTGTTTTGTGTACCGCAGCAGAGGTGATAGGTCTTGCAGTTTTTGTTGGTCCTGCAGTTGTTGTTGGTCCTGCCGTTGTTCTTGCAGTTTTTGCAGCCGTAGTTGTTGTTCCTGCAGTGGTTTTTCTTAGTCCACCAGATGTTGTTGTTGTGGGTCCCGATGTAGAAGTTGTTTGTTCTGAAGCTTTTGTTGTTTTTCCTTCAGTTTTTGTTTTGTGTACAGCAGCAGTGATAGGTCTTGCTGTTTTTGTTGGTCCTACAGTTGTTGTTGGTACTGCAGTTGTGGTTGCACGTTTTTCTGCAAAGGTTGTTGATCCTGCAGTTGTCGATGTTAGTTCAGAAGTTGTAGTTGTTGGACCTGCCGTTGTTCCTGCACTTTTCGCAGTCGTAGTTGTTGGTCCTGCAGTGGTTTTTGTTAGTTCATCAGTTGTCGTTATTGGCCCTGTTGTTGTTTTGGGTTCTGCTTTAGTAGTTGTTGGTACAGCAGTTGATGTTGTTGGTACTGTCGTCATTTTTGTTATTCCTGCAGTTGTTGATTTCTGTACTGCAGCTGAAGTAAGTCCTGCTGAAGTAGTTCTGGGTCTTGCATTCGTTGTCATTGGTCCTGCAGTTGTCATTCTTCGTCCTGCAGGTGTTAGTCTTCTCGTTATGGATGTGGCTCCTTCTGTTGTGGATTTAGATCCTGCAGATGTTGTTGTTGCTACTGCGGTTGTCACAAGTTCGGCAGTTGTTGTTTTTCGTCCTTTTGTTGATGGACCTGCAGTGGTTTTTGTTAGTCCACCTGTTGTCGTTATTGGTGCGGTGGTTGGTCCTGCAGCGGTTGATGTCAGTTCAACAGTTGTCTTTATTGGTCCTGTTGTTGTTTTGGGTCCTGCTTTAGTAGTTGTTGGTACAGCAGTTGATGTTGTTGGTTTGGTAGTCATTTTTGTTATACCTGCAGTTGTGGATGTCTGTACTGCAGCTGAAGTGAGTCCTGCTGAAGTAGTTCTGGGTCTTGCATTCGTTTTTATTGGTCCTGCAATTGTCATTGCTCGTCCTGCTCTCGTTGTGGATGTTGCTCCTTCTGTTGTGGATGTAGATCCTGCAGATGTTGTTGCTACTGCAGTTGTCACAAGTTCGGCATTTGTTGTTTTTCGTCCTTTTGTTGACGGACCCGCAGTGGTTTTTGTTAGTCCACCAGTTGTCGTTATTGGTCTGGTTGTTGATGTTGTGGGTCCTAATGTAGAAGCTGTTGGTTCTGAGGCTGATGTTGTTTTTCCTTCATTTATTGTTTTGGGTACTACAGTAGAAGTGATAGGTCTTGCAGTTTTCATTGGTCCTACATTTGTTGTTGGTCCTGCAGTTGTGGTTGCAGGTTTTTCTGCAAAGGTTGTTGATCCTGCAGTTGTCGATGTTAGTTCAACAGTTGTAGTTGTTGGTCCTGCCGTTGTTCTTGCGGATTTCGCAGTCGTAGTTGTTGTTCCTGCAGTGGTTTTTGTTAGTTCAGCAGTTGTCTTTATTGGTCCTGTTGTTGTTTTGGGTTCTGCTTTAGTAGTTGTTGTTACAGCAGTTGATGTTGTTGGTACTGTAGTAGTTTTTGTTATTCCTGCCGTTGTTGGTTTCTGTAGTGCAGTTGAAGTGAGTCCTGCTGTAGTAGTTCTGGGTCTTGCATTTGTTGCTATTGGTGCTGCACTTGTCATTGTTCCTCCTGCAGGTGTTAGTCCTCTCCTTGTGGATGTGGCTCCTTCTTTTGTTGATGTAGATCCTGCAGATGTTGTTGCTACTGCAGTTGTCACAAGTTCGGCATTTGTTGTTGCTGGTTCTGCAGTTATTGATCCTGTAGATGTTGTTGGTCCTACAGTTTTTGCTTTGGTTCCTGCTGATTTATTAATTGTTTTTTTAGTTGTAGTCGTTGTTGATCCTCCGGATGGTTTTGTTGCGGGTCCTGGAGTTGTAGCTCTTGTTCCGGCAGTTGTTGATGTTGCTGTAACAGTTGGCGTTGTTTTTGATCCTACAGTTGTTATTGATCCTGCATTTGTTTGTCCTGCGGATGGTGTTGTTTGTTGAACTGTTGGCTTTGTTGGTCTGTCATTTGTTGTTGTTACTGCAGTTTTTGTGGGTCTTCCAGTAGTAGTTAATAGTCCTGCATTAGAAGTGGTAGGTCTGGCTGTTGTTGTTGGTCCTGCATTTGTTGTTGGTCGTGCAATCTTTGAATCTGTAGTTGTTGTTCTTGATCCAGCAGTTGTTTCTCTTAGTCCAGCATCTGTTGTACTTGGTTCTGCAGTTGGCAATGTTGGTCCTGCAGTAGTTGTTAAAGGTCCCCCCGTGGTACTTAATGGTCCTACGGTGGCAGCGGGAGGTCCTACTTTTTTTGTTGGTTCTGCAGTTTGCGTTGATGGTCCGGCAGTTTTTGCTGTGAGTAACTCACTAGTAGTTAATAGTCTTGCAGTAGCAGTGGTTGGTCCTGCAATTGTTGTTGGTCCTGCAGTTGTTGATGTTTCTGCAGTTGTAGCTCTTGTCCCAGCAATTGGAATTGTTTGTTCAGAAGTTGTCATTGTTGGTCCTGCAACTTTTTTTGTGGGTCTTGTAGGTATAGCTCTTGTTCCAGCAGCTGTCGTTGTCGTGGGCGTTATTGCTACTGCAGTTGTTGTTTTTGGCACTGTATTTGCGGGTGCTGCGGATGGTGTTGTTTGTTCAGCAGTTGGCGGTTTTTGTCCTGCAGTTTTTGATGTTGGTAATGCAGTTGTTTTTGTTGTGGGTCCCCCCTTAGAAGTTAATGGGCCTGCAGAGCCAGTGGTATGTTCTGCAGTTGTTGATGGTTCAACAGTTGTTGTTGGTCCTCCAGTGGTTGATGTTCCTGCAGTTGCTGTTGTAAGTCCAGTTGTAGCTCTTGATACATGAATTGTTAGTGGTTCAGGAATTGGCGTTGCAGTGGTTTGTTCCGGAATTGGCGTTGTCGGTCCTGTATCTGTTGTGGCTGACCCAGCAGTTGTCGATGTTGGTCTGGCAGTTATTGTTATTGGACCTGCTGTAGTACTTAATGTTCCTGCAGTTGTTGTTGCTGGTCCTGCAGTGGTTGGTTTTCCTAAAGTTGTTGTAGTTGCTCCTACCAAGGTAGGTCATGAAGAGGGAGGGATTTCATATTTAAGTCTATTATCTTGAGATGAATGAAACCTTTTAAAATACTTTTTACAACCCACCCATCTTGCTTTGCTAATGGAGTGTTTAAACTAGTAATTTATTTGAAATTATAATTGTACTGTTACAGTTACCTGCAGCAATAGTAGTAGTGTCTACATCGAGGAAGGTGAGTAGATCATCTATTGCGTCCTTCAATACCTGCACTGCACGGCTTTCAGTCGGAACAGCAGATTCTTTGTTGAAGATCAGCTTCATGTCCACAAAGACTGATCCCTTGCTAGAAAAGAAAAAATGAAAATGACGAAAGCACCAGAATAAGGATAATCAACTTTCAGAGCTTCTTTGCTTTTTTCATCGGTATCATATTGATTGGCAATCTTCTATGTTAAATAAATAAAGGTATTCATTGATAGATAAAGAGTATGAAAGTAATTAAATAAAACTGGGTTTACTCACGCAAAAAGTTATGCAATAAAATTGGTTGTACTTACGCAAAAGAGTTTATTGTACTCCGAGAATATGTTCCAGGAAAACTATGTTTGAAGCCATTGCTAACCTTTTATAAGAAATAAAATCATTAATATTCAATATGTTCCTTCTTTTTCATGTTAAAATGCAGGAAGATAATGTTTTTCATAATTCAAACTGAATTAAATCTTCATAACATTATCTCACCTCTGTTGTAACATTAGCAGTCAGCTCCTGACAGGCTGTTGAGCTTGAATCTAAGTAGTCTTCGATAAACGTACGTCTCATGCTGAATCTCAAATCAATAGTCCCTTCATTTTCTGTATGGGGATCAGCACTTTTCGTTGTTGACACTACAGTTGTCGATGATCCTGCTGTTGCTGTTGTGGTTCCTGCAGTTGTAGCTCCTGATCCAAGGATTGTAGTTGGTTCAGGATTTGGCGTTGTAGGTCCTGCAGTGGTTGTTGTTGGTCTTGCAGTTGTTGTTGTTGATCCAGCGGTAGTGGGTAATGTTGTTGTTGATGGTCCTGAACATGGTGTTGGTAAAACAGTTGTCATTATTGGTCCTGCAGTTGATTTTGTTGATTCAGAATTTGACGTTGTTTGTCCTGCAGTTTTTATTGGTCCTGCAGCCGTAGCTTTTGGACCATTAGCTGTTGTTGGTTCAGCAGTTGTTGCTATGGGAATCGTGATAATTGCTTTTGGTACAGCTGTAGTAATTGTCGGTCGTGCAGTCGTTGTTTTTGGCAATGCAGTCGTTGGTCCTGCAGTTGGTGTTGTTTTTTCAGCAGTTGTTGTTGTTGGTCCTACAGTTGTTATTGTTCCTCCAGTTGGAGCTCTTGGACCAGCATTTGTTGTTGGTCCTGCAGTTGTTGAAGAGGGACCCTTGATAGCAGTTCTCGGTCCTGCAGTCGTTGTTTTTGGCAATGCAGTCGTTGGTTCTGCAGTTGGTGTTGTTTTTTCAGCAGTTGGCGTTGTTGGTCCTGCAGTTGTTGATGTTGGTGCAGCAGTTGTTGGTCCCTCCATAGAAGTTAATGGTGCTGTTGTAGCAGTGGCAGGTACTGCAGTTGTTGGTTCAACGTTTCTTGTTGTTGGTTTTGTAATTGTTGTTGGTTCAGCAGTTGTCGCTGTTGGACCTGCAGTTTTTGTTGTTAGTTCTGCAGTTGTGGCTCTTGGTCCAGCAGTTGTTGTTCGTTCAGCAGTTTGCGTTGTTGGTCTTGCAGTTGTAATTGCTCCTGCAGTTGTTGTTGTGGGTCCCATGATACTAGTTAATGGTCCTGCAGTTGTTGTTGCTGGTTCTGCAGTTATTGATCCTGAGGACGATGTTGGTCCTACAGTTATTGCTTTGGGTCCTGCTGATGTAGGAATTGTTTTTTTAGTTGTAGTAGTTGTTTTGGGCACTGCAGTTGTTGATCCTCCGGATGGTGTTGTTGCGGGTCCTGAAGTTGTAGCTCTTGTTCCGGCAGTTGTTGATGTTGGTGCAACAGCTGGCGTTGTTGGTCCTGCAGTAGTTATTGAACCTGCAGTTGTTGATTTTGGCACTGCAGTTGTTTGTCCTGCTGAGGGTGTTGTTTGTTCAACCGTTGGTTTTGTTGGTCTTGCATATGTTGTTGTTACTGCAGTTGTTGTGGGTCTCCCAGTAGTAGTTAATAGTCCAACATTAGCAGCGGTAGGTCTTGCTGTTGTTTTTGGTTCTGCATTTGTTGTTGGTCGTGCAATCCTTGAATCTGTAGTTGTTGTTATTGATCCAGAAGTTGTTTCTCTTTGTCCAGCAACTCTGGTGCTTGGTTCTGCAGTTGGCAATGTTGGTCCTGCAGTAGTTGTTAAAGGTACCCCCGTAGTATTTAATGGTCCAACAGTGGTGCTTACAGTAGGTCCTTCTTTTTTTGTTGGTTCTGCAGTAGTCGTTGTTGGTCCTGCAGCTGTTGTTGTGAGTCCCGCAGTATAAGTTAATAGTCTTGCAGTAGCAGTGGTAGGTCCTGCAATTATTGTTGGTCCTGCAGTTGTTGACGTTTCTGCAGTTGTATCTCTTGTTCCAACAATTGAAATTGTTTGTTTCGAAGTTGTCGTTGTTGGTCCTGCAACTTCTTTTGTGGCTCTTGTTCCAGCAGCTGTCGTTGTCGTGGGCGTTATTGCTACTGCAGTTGTTGTTTTTGCCACTGTATTTGCGGGTGCTGCGGATGGTGTTGTTTGTTCAGCAGTTGGCGTTTTTTGTCCTGCAGTTTTTGATGTTGGTAATGCAGTTGTGGTGGGTCCCCCCTTAGAAGTTAATGGGCCTGCAGAGCCAGTGGTATGTTCTGCAGTTGTTGATGGTTCAACAGTTGTTGTTGGTCCTCCAGTGGTTGATGTTCCTGCAGTTGCTGTTGGAAGTCCTGCAGTTGTAGCTCTTGATCCATAAATTGTTAGTGGTTCAGGATTTGCCGTCGTAGTGGTTTGTTCTGGAGTTGATGTTGTCGGTCCTGCATCTGTTGTTTCTGACCCAGCAGTTGTCGATGTTGGTCTGGCAGTTAATGTTATTGGTCCCGCTGTAGTACTAAATGTTCCTGCAGTTGTTGTTAGTTCAGCATTTGCCGATGTTGGTCCTGCAGTTGTTGATGTTCCTGGAGTTGTACCTCTTGTTCCAGCAATTGTAGTTGTGGGTTCAGAAGTTATTGTTGATGGTCCTGCAGTTTTTGATGTTAGTCCTTCAGTTGTTGTTGGTCCCCCTGTATTAGTTAATGGTCCTGCAGTAGAAGTGGTAGGTTCTTCTTCGGTTGTTGGTTCTGCACTTGGTGCTGTTGGTCCTTCCATTGTTGTTGTGAGTACAGCAGTTGTAACTCTTGTTCGAGCAATTGTCCTTGTTGGTTCAATAGTTGGCGCTGTTGGTCCGGTAATTGTTATTGCTCCTCTAATTGTTGTTTTTGGCACTGCAGCAGTTGGTCCTGTGGATTGGGTTGTTTGTTGGGCAGTTGGCGTTGTTGATCCTGCAGTTGTTGTTCTTCCTTCAATTGTTGTGGGTCCTCCCGCATTAGTTAATGCTCCTGCAGAAGCAGTGGTATGTCCTTCTTTTGATGTTGGTTCTGCAGTTGGTGTTGTTGGTCCTGCAGTTTTTGTTGTGGGTCCCGAACTATTAGTTAATAGTGTTTCAGTAGCAGTGGTAGGTCCTGCAATTGTTGTTGGTTCAACAGTTGTTGTTGGTCCTGCAGTTGTGGATGTTCCTGTGGTTGTAGCTCTTGTTTCAGTAATTGTAGTTGTTGGTTCAGAGGGTCTCATTATTACTCCTGCAGTTGTTGTTTTTGGTGCAGCAGTAGTTGGTCCTGCGGATGGTGGTGTTTGTTCAGCAGTTGGCGTTGTTGGTCCTTCAGTTGTTATGGGTCCCCAGGTAGTAGTTAATGGTCCAGCAGTAGCAGTGTTGGGTTGTTCTTTTGTTGTTGGATCTGAAGTTGGTGTTTTTGGTCCTTCAGTTGTTGTTGTGAGTACTGCAGTTGTAGCTCCTGGTCGAGCAATTGTTCTTGTTGCTTCAACAGTTGGCATTGTTGGTCCAGCAATTGTTATTTCTCCTGCAGTTGTTGTTGTTGGCACAGCAGTAGTTGGTCCTGCGGATGGGGTTGTTTGTTGGGCAGTTGGCATTTTTGGTCCTGCAGTTGTTGTTATTCCTTCAGTTGTTGCTTTTTTTGGATCAGCAGTGGTCGATATTTGTGGTTGACTTGTAAGATCAGAAGTTTTCGTTGTTGGTACATTTGCTGCCGATTCTGGTTCAGCATTTGCCGTTGTCGGCCCCTCAGTCAGTGCTGCTTTTGCTGCAATTGTTGATCCTGCAGACGTTGTTGCTGATCCTGTAGTTGTCGTGGTTGGTCCTACCGTTGATGATGTTCCCGAAGTTTCTATTATGAGTCTTGCAGTAAACGTAATGGGTCCTACAGTTGATGATGTTCCAGCAGTTGTTCTTAATCCTGCAGTTGTTGGAAATTTGGCAGTTGTTGTTATTCGTCCAGTTGTTGAAGGTCTTGCAGTTGTTTTAATTAGTCCATCTGTTGTCGTTATTGGTCTGGTTGTTAATGTTGTGGGTCCTGATGTAGAAGCTGTTGGTTCTGAGGCTGATGTTGTTTTTCCTTCAATTATTGTTTTGGGTACAACAGTAGAAGTGATAGGTCTTGCAGTTTTTGCAGTTTTCGCAGTCGTAGCTGTTGGTCCTGCATTGATTTTTGTTAGTTCAGCAGTCGTCTTTATTGGTCCTGTTGTTGTTTTGGGTCCTGCTTTAGTAGTTGTTGGTACAGGAGTGGATGTTGTTGGTACTGTAGTCGTTTTTGTTATTCCTGCATTAGTTGGTTTCTGTACTGCAGTTGAAGTGAGTCCTGCAGAAGTAGTTCTGGGTCTTGCATTCGTTGTTATTGGTCCTGCAGTTGTCATTGTTCGTCCTGCAGGTGTTTGTCCTCTTGTTTTGGATTTTGCTCCTTCTGTTGTGGATGTAGATCCTGCAGACGTTGTTGTTGCTACTGCGGTTGTCAATAGTTCAGCAGTTGTTGTTTGTCGTCCATTTGTTGATGGTCCTGCAGTGGTTTTTGTTAGTCCACCAGTTGTTGTTGTCGTGGGTCCTGATGTAGAAGTGGTTTGTTCTGAGGCTTTTGTTGTTTTTCCTTCAGTTTTTGTTTTGTGTACAGCAGCAGAATTGATAGGTCTTGCAGTTTTTGTTGGTCCTACAGTTGCTGTTGGTACTGCAGTTGTAGTTGCAGGTTTTTCTGCAAAAGATGTTGATCCAGCAATTGTCGATGTTAGTTCAGCAGTTGTAGTTGTTGGTCCGGCTGTTGTTCTTGCAGTTTTAGCAGTCGTAGTAGTTGGTCCTGCAGGGGTTTTTCTCAGTCCACCAGTTGTTGTTGTTGTGGGTCCTGATGTTGAAGTTGTTGGTTCTGAGAATGTTGTTGTTTTTCCTTCAGTTTTTGTTTTTGGTACAGCAGTAGGAGAGATAGATCTTGCAGTTTTCGTTGGTCCTCCAGTTGTTGTTGGTACTGCAGTAGTGGTTGCAGGTTTTTCTGCAAAAGTTGTAGATCCTGCAGTTGTTCGTCCTGCAGGTGTTTGTCCTCTTGTTTTGGATTTTGCTCCTTCTGATGTGGATGTAGATCCTGCAGATGTTGTTGTTGCTACTGCGGTTGTCACAAGCTCTGCAGTTGTTGTTTTTCGTCCTTTTGTTGATGGTCCTGCAGTGGTTTTTGTTAGTCCACCAGTTGTTGTTGTTGTTGTGGGTCCTGTAGTAGAAGTTGTTGGTTCTGAGGCCATTGTTGTTTTTCCTTGACTTATTGTTTTGTGTGCAACAGTAGAAGTGATAGGCCTTGCAGTTTTTGTTGGTCCTACAGTTGTTGTTGGTCCTGCAGTTGTGGTTGCAGGTTTTTCTGCAAAAGTTGTTGATCCTGCAGTTGTCGATGTTAGTTCAGCAGTTGTAGTTGTTGGACCTGCCGTTGCTCTTGAAGTTTTCGCAGTCGTAGTTGTTGGTCCTGCAGTGGTTTTTGTTAGTAAATTGGTTGTCTTTATTGGTCCTGTTGTTGTTTTGGGTTCTGCTTTAGTAGTTGTTGGAACAGCAGTTGATGTTGTTGGTACTGTAGTCGTTTTTGTTATTCCTGCAGTTCTAGGTTTCTGTACTGCAGCTGAAGTGAGTCCTGCTGAAGTAGATCTGGGTCTTGCATTCGTTGTTATTGGTCCTGCAGTTGTCATTGGTCGTCCTGCTCTCGTTGTGGATGTGGCGCCTTCTGTTGTGGATGTAGATCCTGCAGATGTTTTTGTTGCTACTGCGGTTGTCACAAGTTCTGCAGTTGTTGTTTTTCGTCCTTTTGCTGATGGTCCTGCAATGGTTTTTGTTAGTCCACCAGTTGTTGTTGTTGTTGTGGGACCTGATGTAGAAGTTGTTGGTTCTGCGGCTGTTGTTGTTTTTACTTCAGTTTTTGTTTTGTGTACTGCAGTAGAAGTGATAGTTCTTGCAGTTTTTGTCAGTCCTACAGTTGCTGTTGGTACTGCAGTTGTAGTTGCAGGTTTTTCTGCAAAAGATGTTGATCCAGCAATTGTCGATGTTAGTTCAGCAGTTGTAGTTGTTGGTCCGGCAGTTGTTCTTGCAGTTTTAGCAGTGGTAGTAGTTGGTCCTGCAGGGGTTTTTCTCAGTCCACCAGTTGTTGTTGTTGTGGGTCCTGATGTTGAAGTTGTTGGTTCTGAGAATGTTGTTGTTTTTCCTTCAGTTTTTGTTTTTGGTACAGCAGTAGGAGAGATAGATCTTGCAGTTTTCGTTGGTCCTCCAGTTGTTATTGGTACTGCAGTAGTGGTTGCAGGTTTTTCTGCAAAAGTTGTAGATCCTGCAGTTGTTCGTCCTGCAGGTGTTTGTCCTCTTGTTTTGGAATTTGCTCCTTCTAATGTGGATGTAGATCCTGCAGATGTTGTTGTTGCTACTGCGGTTGTCACAAGTTCTGCAGTTGTTGTTTTTCGTCCTTTTGTTGATGGTCCTGCAGTGGTTTTTGTTAGTCCACCAGTTGTTGTTGTTGTGGGTCCTGTTGTAGAAGTTGTTGGTTCTGAGGCCATTGTTGTTTTTCCTTGACTTATTGTTTTGTGTGCAACAGTAGAAGTGATAGGCCTTGCAGTTTTTGTTGGTCCTACAGTTGTTGTTGGTCCTGCAGTTGTGGTTGCAGGTTTTTCTGCAAAAGTTGTTGATCCTGCAGTTGTCGATGTTAGTTCAGCAGTTGTAGTTGTTGGACCTGCCGTTGCTCTTGAAGTTTTCGCAGTCGTAGTTGTTGGTCCTGCAGTGGTTTTTGTTAGTAAATTGGTTGTCTTTATTGGTCCTGTTGTTGTTTTGGGTTCTGCTTTAGTAGTTGTTGGAACAGCAGTTGATGTTGTTGGTACTGTAGTCGTTTTTGTTATTCCTGCAGTTCTAGGTTTCTGTACTGCAGCTGAAGTGAGTCCTGCTGAAGTAGATCTGGGTCTTGCATTCGTTGTTATTGGTCCTGCAGTTGTCATTGGTCGTCCTGCTCTCGTTGTGGATGTGGCGCCTTCTGTTGTGGATGTAGATCCTGCAGATGTTTTTGTTGCTACTGCGGTTGTCACAAGTTTTGCAGTTGTTGTTTTTCGTCCTTTTGCTGATGGTCCTGCAATGGTTTTTGTTAGTCCACCAGTTGTTGTTGTTGTTGTGGGTCCTGATGTAGAAGTTGTTGGTTCTGCGGCTGTTGTTGTTTTTACTTCAGTTTTTGTTTTGTGTACAGCAGTAGAAGTGATAGTTCTTGCAGTTTTTGTCAGTCCTACAGTTGTTGTTGGTCCTGCAGTTGTGGTTGCAGGTTTTTCTGCAAAAGTTGTTGATCCTGCAGTTGTCGATGTTAGTTCAGCAGTTGTAGTTATTGGTCCTGATGTAGAAGTTGTTGGTTCTGAGGCTGTTGTTGTTTCTCCTTCAGTTTTTCTTTTGGGTACAACAGTAGAAGTGATAGGTCCTTCAGTTGTTGTTGGTACTGCAGTTGTGGTTGCAGGTTTTTCTGCAAAAGTTGTTGATCCTGCAGTTATCGATGTTACTTCAGCAGTTGTAGTTGTTGGTCCTGCCATTGTTCTTGCAGTATTCGCAGTCGTAGTTGTTGGTCCTGCATTGGTTTTTGTTAGTCCACCAGTTGTTGTTGTTGTGGGTCCTGATGTAGAAGTTGTTGGTTCTAAGGCTGTTGTTGTTTTTCCTTCAGTTTTTGTTTTGGGTACAGCAGTAGAAGTGATAGTTCTTGCAGTTTTTGTTAGTCCTACAGTTGTCGTTGGTACTGCAGTTGTGGTTGCAAATTTTTCTACAAATGTTATTGATCCTGCAGTCGTCGATGTTACTTCAGCAGTTGTAGTTTTTGGTCCTGCCATTGTTCTTGCAGTTTTCGCAGTCGTAGTTGTTGGTCCTGCAGTGGTTTTTGTTAGTCCACCAGTTGTTGTTGTGGGTCCTGATGTAGAAGTTGTTGGTTCTGCGGCTGTTGTTGTTTTTACGTCAGTTTTTGTTTTGGGTACAGCAGTAGAAGTGATAGGCCTTGCAGTTTTTGTTGGTCCCACAGTTGTTGTTGGTCCTGCAGTTGTGGTTGCAGGTTTTTCTGCAAAAGTTGTTGATCCTGCAGTTGTCGATGTTTGTTCAGCAGTTGTAGTTGTTGGACCTGCCGTTGTTCTTGCAGTTTTCGCAGTCGTAGTTGTTGGTCCTGCAGTGGTTTTTGTTAGTTCATCAGTTGTCTTTATTGGTCCTGTTGTTGTTTTGGGTTCTGCTTTAGTAGTTGTTGGAACAGCAATTGATGTTGTTGGTACTGTCGTCGTTTTTGTTATTCCTGCAGTTTTAGATTTCTGTATTGCAGCTGAGGTGAGTCCTGCTGAAGTAGATCTGGGTCTTGCATTCGTTGTTATTGGTCCTGCAGTTGTCATTGTTCGTCTTGCTCTCGTTGTGGATGTGGCTCCTTCTGTTGTGGATGTAGATCCTGCAGATGTTGTTGTTGCTACTGCGGTTGTCACAAGTTCGGCAGTTGTTGTTTTTAGCCCTTTTGTTGACGGACCTTCAGTGGTTTTTGTTAGTCCACCAGTTGTCGTTATTGGTCCGGTTGTTGTTGTTGTGGGTCCTGATGTAGAAGCTGTTGGTTCTGAGGCTGTGGATGTTTTTCTACCTTCAGTTATTGTTTTGTGTGCAACAGTTGACGTAATAGGTCTTGGAGTTTTTGTTGGTCCTGCAGTTGTGGTTGCAGGTTTTTCTGCAAAAGTTGTTGATCCTGCAGTTGTCGATGTTACTTCAGCAGTTGTAGTTGTTGGTCCTGCCGTTGTTCTTGCAGTTTTCGCAGTCGTAGTTGTTGGTCCTGCAGTGGTTTTTGTTAGTCCACCAGTTGTTGTTGTTGTGGGTCCTGATGTAGAAGTTGTTGGTTCTGCGGCTGTTGTTGTTTTTCCTTCAGTTTTTGTTTTGGGTTCAGCAGTAGAAGTGATAGTTCTTGCAGTTCTAGATTTCTGACCTGCGGCTGAAGTGAGTCCTGCTGAAGTAGATCTGGGTCTTGCATTCGTTGTTATTGGTCCTGCAGTTGTCATTGTTCGTCCTGCTCTCGTTGTGGATGTGGCTCCTTCTGTTGTGGATGTAGATCCTGCAGATGTTGTTGTTGCTACTGCAGTTGTCACAAGTTCGGCAGTTGTTGTTTTTCGTCCTTTTGTTGATGGTCCTGCAATGTTTTTTGTTAGTCCACCAGTTGTTGTTGTGGGTTCTGTTATAGAAGTTGTTGGTTCTGAGGCCGTTGTTTTTCCTTCAGTTTTTGTTTTGGGTACAGCAGTAGAAGTGATAGTTCTTGCAGTTTTTGTTAGTCCTACAGTTGTTGTTGGTACTGCAGTTGTGGCTGCAGGTTTTTCTGCAAGATTTGTTGATCCTGCAGTTGTCGATGTTAGTTCAGCAGTTGTAGTTCTAGGACCTGCCGTTGTACTTGGAGTTTTCGCAGTCGTAGTTGTTGGTTCTGCAGTTGTTGATGTCTGTTCAGCAGTTGTCTTTATTGTTCCTATTGTTGCTTTGGGTCCTGCTTTAGTCGTTGTTGGTACAGCAGTTGATGTTGTTGGTACTGTTGTCGTTTTTCTTATTTCTGCAGTTGTTGATTTCTGAACTGCAGTTAAAGTGAGTCCTGCTGAAGTAGTTGTGGGTCTTGCATTCGTTGTTATTGGTCCTGATGTAGAAGTTGTTGGTTCTGAGGCTGTTGTTGTTTTTCCTTCAGTTTTTCTTTTGGGTACAACAGTAGAAGTGATAGTTCCTTCAGTTTTTGTTGGTCCTGCAGTTGTTGTTGCAGGTATTTCTGCAAAAGTTGTTGATCCTGCAGTTGTCGATGTTAGTTCAGCAGTTGTAGTTGATGGACCTGCCGTTTTTCTTGGAGTTTTCGCAGTCGTAGTTGTTGGTCCTCCAGTGGTTTTTGTTAGTCCACCAGTTGTTGTTGTGGGTCCTGATGTTGCAGTTGTTGGTTCTGCGGCTGTTGTTGTTTTTACTTCAGTTTTTGTTTTGGGTACAGCAGTAGAAGTGATAGTTCTTGCAGTTTTTGTTAGTCCTACAGTTGTTGTTGGTACTGCAGTTGTTGTTGCAGGTTTTTCTGCAAAAGTTGTTGATCCTGCAGTTGTCGATGTTAGTTCAGCAGTTGTAGTTGTTGGACCTGCCGTTGTACTTGGAGTTTTCGCAGTCGTAGTTGTTGGTCCTGCAGTTGTTGATGTCAGTTCAGCAGTTGTCTTTATTGTTCCTATTGTTGCTTTGGGTCCTGCTTTAGTAGTTGTTGGTGCAGCAGTTGATGTTGTTGGTACTGTTGTCGTTTTTGTTATTTCTGCAGTTGTTGATTTCTGAACTGCAATTAAAGTGAGTCCTGCTGAAGTAGTTGTGGGTCTTGCATTCGTTGTTATTGGTCCTGATGTAGAAGTTGTTGGTTCTGAGGCTGTTGTTGTTGTTTTTCCTTCAGTTTTTCTTTTGGGTACAACAGTAGAAGTGATAGGTCCTTCAGTTTTTGTTGGTCCTGCAGTTGTTGTTGCAGGAATTTCTGCAAAAGTTGTTGATCCTGCAATTGTCGATGTTAGTTCAGCAGTTGAGGTTGATGGACCTGCCGTTTTTCTTGGAGTTTTCGCAGTCGTAGTTGTTGGTCCTCCAGTGGTTTTTGTGAGTCCACCAGTTGTTGTTGTTGTGGGTCCTGTTGTAGAAGTTGTCGGTTCTGAAGCTGTTGTTGTTTTTCCTTCAGTTTTTGTTTTTGGTACAGCAGTAGAAGTGATAGATCTTGCAGTTTTTGTTGGTCCTCCAATTGTTGTTGGTACTGCAGTTGTGTTTGCAGGTTTTTCTGCAAAAGTTGTTGATCCTGCAGTTGTCGATGTAACTTCAGCCGTTGTCGTTGTTGGTCCTGCCGTTGTTCTTGCAGTTTTCGCAGTTATAGTTGTTGGTCCTGCAGTGGTTTTTGTTAGTCCACCTGTTGTCGTTATTGGTGCGGTTGTTGCTGTTGTGGGTCCTGATGTAGAAGTTTTTGGTTCTGAAACTTTTGTTGTTTTTCCTTCAGTTATTGTTTTGGGTTCAACAGTAGAAGTGATAGGCCTTGCAGTTTTTGTTGGTCCTACAGTTGCTGTTGGTCCTGCAGTTGTGGTTGCAGGTTTTTCTGCAAAAGTTGTTGATCCTGCAGTTGTCGATGTTAGTTCAGCAGTTGTAGTTGTTGGACCTGCCGTTGTTCTTGCAGTTTTTGCAGTCGTAGTTGTTGGTCCTGCAGTGGTTTTTGTTAGTTCATCAGTTGTCTTTATTGGTCCTGTTGTTGTTTTGGGTTCTGCTTTAGTAGTTGTTGGAACAGCGGTTGATGTTGTTGGTACTGTAGTTGTTTTTGTTATTCCTGCAGTTCTAGATTTCTGTACTGCAGCTGAAGTTAGTCCTTCTGAAGTAGATCTGGGTCTTGCGTTCGTTGTTATTGGTCCTGCAGTTGTCATTGTTCGTCCTGCTCTCGTTGTGGATGTAGATCCTGCAGATGTTGTTGTTGCTACTGCAGTTGTCACAAGTTCGGCAGTTGTTGTTTTTCGTCCTTTTGTTGATGGTCCTGCAGTGTTTTTTGTTAGTCCACCAGTTGTTGTTGTTGTGGGTTCTGTTGTACAAGTTGTTGGTTCTGAGGCCGTTGTTGTTTTTCCTTCAGTTTTTGTTTTTGGTACAGCAGTAGACGTGATAGATCTTGCAGTTTTTGTTGGTCCTCCAGTTGTTGTAGGTACTGCAGTTGTGGTTGCAGGTTTTTCTGCAAAAGTTGTTGATCCTGCAGTTGACGATGTTAGTTCAGCAGTTCTAGTTTTTGGACCTGCCGTTGTTCTTGGAGTTTTCGCAGTCGTAGTTGTTGGTCCTGCAGTTGTTGATGTCAGTTCAGCAGATGTCTTTTTTGGTCCTGTTGTTGTTTTGGGTCCTGCTTTAGTAGTTGTTGGTACAGCAGTTGATGTTGTTGGTACTGTAGTCGTTTTTGTTATTCCTGCAGTTGATTTCTGTAATGCAGCTGAAGTGAGTCCTGCTGAAATAGTTCTGGTTCTTGCATTCGTTTTTATTGGTCCTGCAGTTGTCATTGTTGGTCCTGCAGGTGTTAGTCCTCTCGTTGTGGGTGTGGGTCCTTCTGTTGTGGATGTAGATCCTGCAGATGTGGTTGTTGCTACTTTGGTTGGCAGAAGTTCGGCAGGTGTTGTTTTTCGTCCTTTTGTTGATGGTCCTGCAGTGGTTTTTGTTCGTTCAACATTTGTCGTTATTGGCCCGGTTGTTGTTGTCGGTAGTCCTGATGTAGAAGTTGTTGGTTCTGCGGCTGTTGTTGTTTTTCCTTCAGTTTTTGTTTTGGGTTCAGCAGTAGAAGTGATAGTTCTTGCAGTTCTAGATTTCTGTACTGCGGCTGAAGTGAGTCCTGCTGAAGTAGATCTGGGTCTTGCATTCGTTGTTATTGGTTCTGCAGTTGTCATTGGTCGTCCTGCTCTCGTTGTGGATGTGGCTCCTTCTGTTGTGGATGTAGATCCTGCAGATGTTGTTGTTGCTACTGCGGTTGTCACAAGTTCTGCAGTTGTTGTTTTTCGTCCTTTTGTTGATGGTCCTGCAGTGGTTTTTGTCAGTCCACCAGTTGTTGTTGTTGTGGGTCCTGTTGTGGAAGTTGTTGGTTCTGAGGACGTTGTTGTTTTTCCTTCAGTTATTGTTTTGTGTGCAACAGTTGAAGTGATAGGTCTTGCAGTTTTTGTTGGTCCTATAGTTGTTGTTGGTCCTGCAGTTGTTGTTGCAGGTATTTCTGCAAAAGTTGTAGATCCTGCAGTTGTCGATGTTAGTTCAGCAGTTGTAGTGGTTGGACCTGCCGTGGTACTTGGAGTTTTCCCAGTCGTAGTTGTTGTTCCTGCAGTTGTTGATGTAAGTTCAGCAGTTGTCTTTATTGTTCCTATTGTTGCTTTGGGTCCTGCTTTAGTAGTTGTTGGTACAGCAGTTGATGTTGTTGGTAATGTTGTCGTTTTTGTTATTTCTGCAGTTGTTGATTTCTGAGCTGCAGTTAAAGTGAGTCCTGGTGAAGTAGTTGTGGGTCTTGCATTCGTAGTTATTGGTCCTGATGTATAAGTTGTTGGTTCTGAGGTTGTTGTTGTTTTTCCTTCAGTTTTTCTTTTGGGTACAACAGTAGAAGTGATAGGTCCTTCAGTTTTTGTTGGTCCTGCAGTTGTTGTTGCAGGTATTTCTGCAAAAGTTTTTGATCCTGCAATTGTCGATGTTAGTACAGCAGTTGTAGTTGATGGACCTGCCGTTTTTCTTGGAGTTTTCGCAGTCGTAGTTGTTGGTCCTCCAGTGGTTCTTGTTAGTCCACCAGTTGTTGTTGTTGTTGTGGGTCCTGTTGTAGAAGTTGCTGGTTCTGAAGCTGTTGTTGTTTTTCCTTCAGTTTTTTTTTTTGGTACAGCAGTAGAAGTGATACATCTTGCAGTTTTTGTTGGTCCTCCAATTGATGTTGGTGCTGCAGTTGTGGTTGCAGGTTTTTCTGCAAAAGTTGTTGATCCTGCAATTGTCGATGTTACTTCAGAAGTTGTCGTTGTTGGTCCTGCCGTTGTTCTTGCAGTTTTCGCAGTTGTAGTTGTTGGTCCTGCAGTGGTTTTTGTTAGTCCACCTGTTGTCGTTATTGGTGCGGTTGATGCTGTTGTGGGTCCTGATGTAGAAGTTTTTGGTTCTGAGGCTGTTGTTGTTTTTCCTTCAGTCATTGTTTTGGGTTCAACAGTAGAAGTGATAGGCCTTGCAGTTTTTGTTGGTCCTACAGTTGTTGTTGGTCCTGCAGTTGTGGTTGCAGTTTTTTCTGCAAAAGTTGTTGATCCTGCAGTTGTCGATGTTAGTTCAGCAGTTGTAGTTGTTGGACCTGCCGTTGTTCTTGCAGTTTTCGCAGTCGTAGTTGTTGGTCCTGCAGTGGTTTTTGTTAGTTCATCAGTTGTCTTTATTGGTCCTGTTGTTGTTTTTGGTTCTGCTTTAGTAGTTGTTGGAACAGCGGTTGATGTTGTTGGTACTGTGGTCGTTTTTGTTATTCCTGCAGTTCTATATTTCTGTACTGCAGCTGAAGTGAGTCCTGCTGAAGTAGATCTGGGTCTGGCATTCGTTGTTATTGGTCCTGCAGTTGTCATTGTTCGTCCTGCTCTCGTTGTGGATGTGGCTCCTTCTGTTGTGGATGTAGATCCTGCAGATGTTGTTGTTGCTACTGCAGTTGTCACAAGTTCGGCAGTTGTTGTTTTTCGTCCTTTTGTTGATGGTCCTTCAATGTTTTTTGTTAGTCCACCAGTTGTTGTTGTTGTGGGTTCTGTTGTAGAAGTTGTTGGTTCTGAGGCCGTCGTTGTTTTTCCTTCAGTTTTTGTTTTGGGTACAGCAGTAGAAGTGATAGTTCTTGCAGTTTTTGTTAGTCCTACAGTTGTTGTTGGTACTGCAGTTGTGGTTGCAGGTTTTTCTGCAAAAGTTGTTGATCCTGCAGTTGTCGATGTTAGTTCAGCAGTTGATGTTGTTGGTACTGTTATCGTTTTTGTTATTTCTGCAGTTGTTGATTTCTGTACTGCAGCTGAAGTGAGTCCTGCTGAAGTAGATCTGGATCTTGCATTCGTTGTTATTGGTCCTGCAGTTGTCATTGTTCGTCCTGCTCTCGTTGTGGATGTGGCTCCTTCTGTTGTGGATGTAGATCCTGCAGATGTTGTTGTTGCTACTGCGGTTGTCACAAGTTCGGCAGTTGTTGTTTTTCGTCCTTTAGTTGATGGTCCTGCAGTGTTTTTTGTTAGTCCACCAGTAGTTGTAGGTACTGCAGTTGTGGTTGCAGGTTTTTCTGCAAAAGTTGTTGATCCTGCAGTTGACGATGTTAGCTCAGCAGTTCTAGTTGTTGGACCTGCCGTTGTTCTTGGAGTTTTCGCAGTCGTAGTTGTTGGTCCTGCAGTTGTTGATGTCGGTTCAGCAGATGTCTTTATTGGTGCTGTTGTTGTTTTGGGTCCTGCTTTAGTAGTTGTTGGTACAGCAGTTGAAGTTGTTGGTACTGTAGTCGTTTTTGTTATTCCTGCAGTTGATTTCTGTAATGCTGCTGAAGTGAGTCCTGCTGAAATAGTTCTGGGTCTTGCATTTGTTGTTATTGGTCCTGCAGTTGTCATTGTTTGTCCTGCTCTCGTTGTGGATGTGGCTCCTTCCGTTGTGGATGTAAATCCTGCAGATGTTGTTGTTGCTACTGCAGTTGTCACAAGTTCGGCAGTTGTTGTTTTTCGTCCTTTTGTTGATGGTCCTGCATTGGTTTTTGTTCGTCCAACATTTGTCGTTATTGGCCCGGTTGTTGTTGTCGGTAGTCCTGATGTAGAAGTTGTTGGTTCTGCGGCTGTTGTTGTTTTTACTTCAGTTTTCGTTTTGGGTACAGCAGTAGAAGTGATAGTTCTTGCAGTTTTTGTTAGTCCTACAGTTGTCGTTGGTACTGCAGTTGTGGTTGCAAATTTTTCTGCAAAAGTTAATGATCCTGCAGTCGTCGATGTTACTTCAGCAGTTGTAGTTGTTGGTCCTGCCATTGTTCTTGCAGTTTTCGCAGTCGTAGTTGTTGGTCCTGCAGTGGTTTTTGTTAGTCCACCAGTTGTTGTTGTTGTGGGTCCTGATGTAGCAGTTGTTGGTTCTGAAGCTGTTGTTGTTTTTCTTTCAGTTTTTGTTTTTGGTACAGCAGTAGAAGTGATAGATCTGGCAGTTTTTGTTGGTCCTCCAATTGTTGTTGGTACTGCAGTTGTGGTTGCAGGTTTTTCTGCAAAAGTTGTTGATCCTGCAGTTGTCGATGTTAGTTCAGCAGTTGTAGTTGTTGGAACTGCCGTTGTATTTGGAGTTTTCGCAGTCGTAGTTGTTGGTCCTGCAGTGGTTTTTGTTAGTCCACCAGTTGTTTTTGTTGTGGGTCCTGATGTAGAAGTTGTTGGTTCTGCGGCTGTTGATGTTTTTACTTCAGTTTTTGTTTTGGGTTCAGCAGTAGAAGTGATAGTTCTTGCCGTTTTTGTTAGTCCTACAGTTGTTGTTTGTACTGCAGTTGTGGTTGCAGGTTTTTCTGCAAAAGTTGTTGATCCTGCAGTTGTCGATGTTAGTTCAGCAGTTGTAGTTGTTGGACCTGCCGTTGTACTTGGAGTTTTCGCAGTCGTAGTTGTTGTTCCTGCAGTTGTTGATGTCAGTTCAGCAGTTGTCTTTATTGTTCCTATTGTTGCTTTGGGTCCTGCTTTAGTAGTTGTTGGTACAGCAGTTGATGTTGTTGTTACTGTTGTCGTTTTTGTTATTTCTGCAGTTGTTGATTTCTGAACTGCAGTTAAAGTGAGTCCTGCTGAAGTAGTTGTGGGTCTTGCATTTGTAGTTATTGGTCCTGATGTAGAAGTTGTTGGTTCTGAGGCTGTTGTTGTTTTTCCTTCAGTTATTGTTTTGGGTTCAACAGTAGAAGTGATAGTCCTTGCAGTTTTTGTTGGTCCTACAGTTGTTGTTGGTCCTGCAGTTGTGGTTGCAGGTTTTTCTGCAAAAGTTGTTGATCCTGCAGTTGTCGATGTTAGTTCAGCAGTTGTAGTTATTGGTCCTGATGTAGAAGTTGTTGGTTCTGAGGCTGTTGTTGTTTCTCCTTCAGTTTTTCTTTTGGGTACAACAGTAGTTGTAATAGGTCCTTCAGTTGTTGTTGGTACTGCAGTTGTGGTTGCAGGTTTTTCTGCAAAAGTTGTTGATCCTGCAGTTATCGATGTTACTTCAGCAGTTGTAGTTGTTGGTCCTGCCATTGTTCTTGCAGTTTTCGCAGTCGTAGTTGTTGGTCCTGCAGTGGTTTTTGTTAGTCCACCAGTTGTTTTTGTTGTGGGTCCTGATGTAGAAGTTGTTGGTTCTGCGGCTGTTGATGTTTTTACTTCAGTTTTTGTTTTGGGTTCAGCAGTAGAAGTGATAGTTCTTGCCGTTTTTGTTAGTCCTACAGTTGTTGTTTGTACTGCAGTTGTGGTTGCAGGTTTTTCTGCAAAAGTTGTTGATCCTGCAGTTGTCGATGTTAGTTCAGCAGTTGTAATTGTTGGACCTGCCGTTGTACTTGGAGTTTTCGCAGTCGTAGTTGTTGTTCCTGCAGTTGTTGATGTCAGTTCAGCAGTTGTCTTTATTGTTCCTATTGTTGCTTTGGGTCCTGCTTTAGTAGTTGTTGGTACAGCAGTTGATGTTGTTGTTACTGTTGTCGTTTTTGTTATTTCTGCAGTTGTTGATTTCTGAACTGCAGTTAAAGTGAGTCCTGCTGAAGTAGTTGTGGGTCTTGCATTCATAGTTATTGGTCCTGATGTAGGAGTTGTTGGTTCTGAGGCTGTTGTTGTTTTTCCTTCAGTTATTGCTTTGGGTTCAACAGTAGAAGTGATAGGCCTTGCAGTTTTTGTTGGTCCTACAGTTGTTGTTGGTCCTGCAGTTGTGGTTGCAGGTTTTTCTGCAAAAGTTGTTGATCCTGCAGTTGTCGATGTTAGTTCAGCAGTTGTAGTTATTGGTCCTGATGTAGAAGTTGTTGGTTCTGAGGCTGTTGTTGTTTCTCCTTCCGTTTTTCTTTTGGGTACAACAGTAGAAGTGATAGGTCCTTCAGTTGTTGTTGGTACTGCAGTTGTGGTTGCAGGTTTTTCTGCAAAAGTTGTTGATCCTGCAGTTATCGATGTTACTTCAGCAGTTGTAGTTGTTGGTCCTGCCATTGTTCTTGCAGTTTTCGCAGTCGTAGTTGTTGGTCCTGCAGTGGTTTTTGTTAGTCCACCAGTTGTTTTTGTTGTGGGTCCTGATGTAGAAGTTGTTGGTTCTGCGGCTGTTGATGTTTTTACTTCAGTTTTTGTTTTGGGTTCAGCAGTAGAAGTGATAGTTCTTGCCGTTTTTGTTAGTCCTACAGTTGTTGTTTGTACTGCAGTTGTGGTTGCAGGTTTTTCTGCAAAAGTTGTTGATCCTGCAGTTGTCGATGTTAGTTCAGCAGTTGTAGTTGTTGGACCTGCCGTTGTACTTGGAGTTTTCGCAGTCGTAGTTGTTGTTCCTGCAGTTGTTGATGTCAGTTCAGCAGTTGTCTTTATTGTTCCTATTGTTGCTTTGGGTCCTGCTTTAGTAGTTGTTGGTACAGCAGTTGATGTTGTTGTTACTGTTGTCGTTTTTGTTATTTCTGCAGTTGTTGATTTCTGAACTGCAGTTAAAGTGAGTCCTGCTGAAGTAGTTGTGGGTCTTGCATTCGTAGTTATTGGTCCTGATGTAGAAGTTGTTGGTTCTGAGGCTGTTGTTGTTTTTCCTTCAGTTATTGCTTTGGGTTCAACAGTAGAAGTGATAGGCCTTGCAGTTTTTGTTGGTCCTACAGTTGTTGTTGGTCCTGCAGTTGTGGTTGCAGGTTTTTCTGCAAAAGTTGTTGATCCTGCAGTTGTCGATGTTAGTTCAGCAGTTGTAGTTATTGGTCCTGATGTAGAAGTTGTTGGTTCTGAGGCTGTTGTTGTTTCTCCTTCCGTTTTTCTTTTGGGTACAACAGTAGAAGTGATAGGTCCTTCAGTTGTTGTTGGTACTGCAGTTGTGGTTGCAGGTTTTTCTGCAAAAGTTGTTGATCCTGCAGTTGTCGATGTTACTTCAGCAGTTGTAGTTGTTGGTCCTGCCATTGTTCTTGCAGTTTTCGCAGTCGTAGTTGTTGGTCCTGCAGTGGTTTTTGTTAGTCCACCAGTTGTTTTTGTTGTGGGTCCTGATGTAGAAGTTGTTGGTTCTGCGGCTGTTGATGTTTTTACTTCAGTTTTTGTTTTGGGTTCAGCAGTAGAAGTGATAGTTCTTGCCGTTTTTGTTAGTCCTACAGTTGTTGTTGTTTGTACTGCAGTTGTGGTTGCAGGTTTTTCTGCAAAAGTTGTTGATCCTGCAGTTGTCGATGTTAGTTCAGCAGTTGTAGTTGTTGGACCTGCCGTTGTACTTGGAGTTTTCGCAGTCGTAGTTGTTGTTCCTGCAGTTGTTGATGTCAGTTCAGCAGTTGTCTTTATTGTTCCCATTGTTGCTTTGGGTCCTGCTTTAGTAGTTGTTGGTACAGCAGTTGATGTTGTTGTTACTGTTGTCGTTTTTGTTATTTCTGCAGTTGTTGATTTCTGAACTGCAGTTAAAGTGAGTCCTGCTGAAGTAGTTGTGGGTCTTGCATTCGTAGTTATTGGTCCTGATGTAGAAGTTGTTGGTTCTGAGGCTGTTGTTGTTTTTCCTTCAGTTATTGCTTTGGGTTCAACAGTAGAAGTGATAGTCCTTGCAGTTTTTGTTGGTCCTACAGTTGTTGTTGGTCCTGCAGTTGTGGTTGCAGGTTTTTCTGCAAAAGTTGTTGATCCTGCAGTTGTCGATGTTAGTTCAGCAGTTGTAGTTATTGGTCCTGATGTAGAAGTTGTTGGTTCTGAGGCTGTTGTTGTTTCTCCTTCCGTTTTTCTTTTGGGTACAACAGTAGAAGTGATAGGTCCTTCAGTTGTTGTTGGTACTGCAGTTGTGGTTGCAGGTTTTTCTGCAAAAGTTGTTGATCCTGCAGTTATCGATGTTACTTCAGCAGTTGTAGTTGTTGGTCCTGCCATTGTTCTTGCAGTTTTCGCAGTCGTAGTTGTTGGTCCTGCAGTGGTTTTTGTTAGTCCACCAGTTGTTTTTGTTGTGGGTCCTGATGTAGAAGTTGTTGGTTCTGCGGCTGTTGATGTTTTTACTTCAGTTTTTGTTTTGGGTTCAGCAGTAGAAGTGATAGTTCTTGCCGTTTTTGTTAGTCCTACAGTTGTTGTTGTTTGTACTGCAGTTGTGGTTGCAGGTTTTTCTGCAAAAGTTGTTGATCCTGCAGTTGTCGATGTTAGTTCAGCAGTTGTAGTTGTTGGACCTGCCGTTGTACTTGGAGTTTTCGCAGTCGTAGTTGTTGTTCCTGCAGTTGTTGATGTCAGTTCAGCAGTTGTCTTTATTGTTCCCATTGTTGCTTTGGGTCCTGCTTTAGTAGTTGTTGGTACAGCAGTTGATGTTGTTGTTACTGTTGTCGTTTTTGTTATTTCTGCAGTTGTTGATTTCTGAACTGCAGTTAAAGTGAGTCCTGCTGAAGTAGTTGTGGGTCTTGCATTCGTAGTTATTGGTCCTGATGTAGAAGTTGTTGGTTCTGAGGCTGTTGTTGTTTTTCCTTCAGTTATTGCTTTGGGTTCAACAGTAGAAGTGATAGGCCTTGCAGTTTTTGTTGGTCCTACAGTTGTTGTTGGTCCTGCAGTTGTGGTTGCAGGTTTTTCTGCAAAAGTTGTTGATCCTGCAGTTGTCGATGTTAGTTCAGCAGTTGTAGTTATTGGTCCTGATGTAGAAGTTGTTGGTTCTGAGGCTGTTGTTGTTTCTCCTTCCGTTTTTCTTTTGGGTACAACAGTAGAAGTGATAGGTCCTTCAGTTGTTGTTGGTACTGCAGTTGTGGTTGCAGGTTTTTCTGCAAAAGTTGTTGATCCTGCAGTTGTCGATGTTACTTCAGCAGTTGTAGTTGTTGGTCCTGCCGTTGTTCTTGCAGTTTTCGCAGTCGTAGTTGTTGGTCCTGCAGTGGTTTTTGTTAGTCCACCAGTTGTTTTTGTTGTGGGTCCTGATGTAGAAGTTGTTGGTTCTGCGGCTGTTGATGTTTTTACTTCAGTTTTTGTTTTGGGTTCAGCAGTAGAAGTGATAGTTCTTGCCGTTTTTGTTAGTCCTACAGTTGTTGTTTGTACTGCAGTTGTGGTTGCAGGTTTTTCTGCAAAAGTTGTTGATCCTGCAGTTGTCGATGTTAGTTCAGCAGTTGTAGTTGTTGGACCTGCCGTTGTACTTGGAGTTTTCGCAGTCGTAGTTGTTGTTCCTGCAGTTGTTGATGTCAGTTCAGCAGTTGTCTTTATTGTTCCTATTGTTGCTTTGGGTCCTGCTTTAGTAGTTGTTGGTACAGCAGTTGATGTTGTTGTTACTGTTGTCGTTTTTGTTATTTCTGCAGTTGTTGATTTCTGAACTGCAGTTAAAGTGAGTCCTGCTGAAGTAGTTGTGGGTCTTGCATTCGTAGTTATTGGTCCTGATGTAGAAGTTGTTGGTTCTGAGGCTGTTGTTGTTTTTCCTTCAGTTATTGCTTTGGGTTCAACAGTAGAAGTGATAGGCCTTGCAGTTTTTGTTGGTCCTACAGTTGTTGTTGGTCCTGCAGTTGTGGTTGCAGGTTTTTCTGCAAAAGTTGTTGATCCTGCAGTTGTCGATGTTAGTTCAGCAGTTGTAGTTATTGGTCCTGATGTAGAAGTTGTTGGTTCTGAGGCTGTTGTTGTTTCTCCTTCCGTTTTTCTTTTGGGTACAACAGTAGAAGTGATAGGTCCTTCAGTTGTTGTTGGTACTGCAGTTGTGGTTGCAGGTTTTTCTGCAAAAGTTGTTGATCCTGCAGTTATCGATGTTACTTCAGCAGTTGTAGTTGTTGGTCCTGCCATTGTTCTTGCAGTTTTCGCAGTCGTAGTTGTTGGTCCTGCAGTGGTTTTTGTTAGTCCACCAGTTGTTTTTGTTGTGGGTCCTGATGTAGAAGTTGTTGGTTCTGCGGCTGTTGATGTTTTTACTTCAGTTTTTGTTTTGGGTTCAGCAGTAGAAGTGATAGTTCTTGCCGTTTTTGTTAGTCCTACAGTTGTTGTTGTTTGTACTGCAGTTGTGGTTGCAGGTTTTTCTGCAAAAGTTGTTGATCCTGCAGTTGTCGATGTTAGTTCAGCAGTTGTAGTTGTTGGACCTGCCGTTGTACTTGGAGTTTTCGCAGTCGTAGTTGTTGTTCCTGCAGTTGTTGATGTCAGTTCAGCAGTTGTCTTTATTGTTCCCATTGTTGCTTTGGGTCCTGCTTTAGTAGTTGTTGGTACAGCAGTTGATGTTGTTGTTACTGTTGTCGTTTTTGTTATTTCTGCAGTTGTTGATTTCTGAACTGCAGTTAAAGTGAGTCCTGCTGAAGTAGTTGTGGGTCTTGCATTCGTAGTTATTGGTCCTGATGTAGAAGTTGTTGGTTCTGAGGCTGTTGTTGTTTTTCCTTCAGTTATTGCTTTGGGTTCAACAGTAGAAGTGATAGGCCTTGCAGTTTTTGTTGGTCCTACAGTTGTTGTTGGTCCTGCAGTTGTGGTTGCAGGTTTTTCTGCAAAAGTTGTTGATCCTGCAGTTGTCGATGTTAGTTCAGCAGTTGTAGTTATTGGTCCTGATGTAGAAGTTGTTGGTTCTGAGGCTGTTGTTGTTTCTCCTTCCGTTTTTCTTTTGGGTACAACAGTAGAAGTGATAGGTCCTTCAGTTGTTGTTGGTACTGCAGTTGTGGTTGCAGGTTTTTCTGCAAAAGTTGTTGATCCTGCAGTTATCGATGTTACTTCAGCAGTTGTAGTTGTTGGTCCTGCCATTGTTCTTGCAGTTTTCGCAGTCGTAGTTGTTGGTCCTGCAGTGGTTTTTGTTAGTCCACCTGTTGTTTTTGTTGTGGGTCCTGATGTAGAAGTTGTTGGTTCTGCGGCTGTTGATGTTTTTACTTCAGTTTTTGTTTTGGGTTCAGCAGTAGAAGTGATAGTTCTTGCCGTTTTTGTTAGTCCTACAGTTGTTGTTGTTTGTACTGCAGTTGTGGTTGCAGGTTTTTCTGCAAAAGTTGTTGATCCTGCAGTTGTCGATGTTAGTTCAGCAGTTGTAGTTGTTGGACCTGCCGTTGTACTTGGAGTTTTCGCAGTCGTAGTTGTTGTTCCTGCAGTTGTTGATGTCAGTTCAGCAGTTGTCTTTATTGTTCCCATTGTTGCTTTGGGTCCTGCTTTAGTAGTTGTTGGTACAGCAGTTGATGTTGTTGTTACTGTTGTCGTTTTTGTTATTTCTGCAGTTGTTGATTTCTGAACTGCAGTTAAAGTGAGTCCTGCTGAAGTAGTTGTGGGTCTTGCATTCGTAGTTATTGGTCCTGATGTAGAAGTTGTTGGTTCTGAGGCTGTTGTTGTTTTTCCTTCAGTTATTGCTTTGGGTTCAACAGTAGAAGTGATAGGCCTTGCAGTTTTTGTTGGTCCTACAGTTGTTGTTGGTCCTGCAGTTGTGGTTGCAGGTTTTTCTGCAAAAGTTGTTGATCCTGCAGTTGTCGATGTTAGTTCAGCAGTTGTAGTTATTGGTCCTGATGTAGAAGTTGTTGGTTCTGAGGCTGTTGTTGTTTCTCCTTCCGTTTTTCTTTTGGGTACAACAGTAGAAGTGATAGGTCCTTCAGTTGTTGTTGGTACTGCAGTTGTGGTTGCAGGTTTTTCTGCAAAAGTTGTTGATCCTGCAGTTATCGATGTTACTTCAGCAGTTGTAGTTGTTGGTCCTGCCATTGTTCTTGCAGTTTTCGCAGTCGTAGTTGTTGGTCCTGCAGTGGTTTTTGTTAGTCCACCAGTTGTTTTTGTTGTGGGTCCTGATGTAGAAGTTGTTGGTTCTGCGGCTGTTGATGTTTTTACTTCAGTTTTTGTTTTGGGTTCAGCAGTAGAAGTGATAGTTCTTGCCGTTTTTGTTAGTCCTACAGTTGTTGTTTGTACTGCAGTTGTGGTTGCAGGTTTTTCTGCAAAAGTTGTTGATCCTGCAGTTGTCGATGTTAGTTCAGCAGTTGTAGTTGTTGGACCTGCCGTTGTACTTGGAGTTTTCGCAGTCGTAGTTGTTGTTCCTGCAGTTGTTGATGTCAGTTCAGCAGTTGTCTTTATTGTTCCTATTGTTGCTTTGGGTCCTGCTTTAGTAGTTGTTGGTACAGCGGTTGATGTTGTTGTTACTGTTGTCGTTTTTGTTATTTCTGCAGTTGTTGATTTCTGAACTGCAGTTAAAGTGAGTCCTGCTGAAGTAGTTGTGGGTCTTGCATTCGTAGTTATTGGTCCTGATGTAGAAGTTGTTGGTTCTGAGGCTGTTGTTGTTTTTCCTTCAGTTATTGCTTTGGGTTCAACAGTAGAAGTGATAGGCCTTGCAGTTTTTGTTGGTCCTACAGTTGTTGTTGGTCCTGCAGTTGTGGTTGCAGGTTTTTCTGCAAAAGTTGTTGATCCTGCAGTTGTCGATGTTAGTTCAGCAGTTGTAGTTATTGGTCCTGATGTAGAAGTTGTTGGTTCTGAGGCTGTTGTTGTTTCTCCTTCCGTTTTTCTTTTGGGTACAACAGTAGAAGTGATAGGTCCTTCAGTTGTTGTTGGTACTGCAGTTGTGGTTGCAGGTTTTTCTGCAAAAGTTGTTGATCCTGCAGTTATCGATGTTACTTCAGCAGTTGTAGTTGTTGGTCCTGCCATTGTTCTTGCAGTTTTCGCAGTCGTAGTTGTTGGTCCTGCAGTGGTTTTTGTTAGTCCACCAGTTGTTTTTGTTGTGGGTCCTGATGTAGAAGTTGTTGGTTCTGCGGCTGTTGATGTTTTTACTTCAGTTTTTGTTTTGGGTTCAGCAGTAGAAGTGATAGTTCTTGCCGTTTTTGTTAGTCCTACAGTTGTTGTTTGTACTGCAGTTGTGGTTGCAGGTTTTTCTGCAAAAGGTGTTGATCCTGCAGTTGTCGATGTTAGTTCAGCAGTTGTAGTTGTTGGACCTGCCGTTGTACTTGGAGTTTTCGCTGTCGTAGTTGTTGTTCCTGCAGTTGTTGATGTCAGTTCAGCAGTTGTCTTTATTGTTCCTATTGTTGCTTTGGGTCCTGCTTTAGTAGTTGTTGGTACAGCAGTTGATGTTGTTGTTACTGTTGTCGTTTTTGTTATTTCTGCAGTTGTTGATTTCTGAACTGCAGTTAAAGTGAGTCCTGCTGAAGTAGTTGTGGGTCTTGCATTCGTAGTTATTGGTCCTGATGTAGAAGTTTTTGGTTCTGAGGCTGTTGTTTTTTTTCCTTCAGTTATTGTTTTGGGTTCAACAGTAGAAGTGATAGGCCTTGCAGTTTTTGTTGGTCCTACAGTTGTTGTTGGTCCTGCAGTTGTGGTTGCAGGTTTTTCTGCAAAAGTTGTTGATCCTGCAGTTGTCGATGTTAGTTCAGCAGTTGTAGTTATTGGTCCTGATGTAGAAGTGGTTGGTTCTGAGGCTGTTGTTGTTTCTCCTTCAGTTTTTCTTTTGGGTACAACAGTAGAAGTGATAGGTCCTTCAGTTGTTGTTGGTACTGCAGTTGTGGTTGCAGGTTTTTCTGCAAAAGTTGTTGATCCTGCAGTTATCGATGTTACTTCAGCAGTTGTAGTTGTTGGTCCTGCCATTGTTCTTGCAGTTTTCGCAGTCGTAGTTGTTGGTCCTGCAGTGGTTTTTGTTAGTCCACCAGTTGTTTTTGTTGTGGGTCCTGATGTAGAAGTTGTTGGTTCTGCGGCTGTTGATGTTTTTACTTCAGTTTTTGTTTTGGGTTCAGCAGTAGAAGTGATAGTTCTTGCCGTTTTTGTTAGTCCTACAGTTGTTGTTTGTACTGCAGTTGTGGTTGCAGGTTTTTCTGCAAAAGTTGTTGATCCTGCAGTTGTCGATGTTAGTTCAGCAGTTGTAGTTGTTGGACCTGCCGTTGTACTTGGAGTTTTCGCAGTCGTAGTTGTTGTTCCTGCAGTTGTTGATGTCAGTTCAGCAGTTGTCTTTATTGTTCCTATTGTTGCTTTGGGTCCTGCTTTAGTAGTTGTTGGTACAGCAGTTGATGTTGTTGTTACTGTTGTCGTTTTTGTTATTTCTGCAGTTGTTGATTTCTGAACTGCAGTTAAAGTGAGTCCTGCTGAAGTAGTTGTGGGTCTTGCATTCGTAGTTATTGGTCCTGATGTAGAAGTTGTTGGTTCTGAGGCTGTTGTTGTTTTTCCTTCAGTTATTGTTTTGGGTTCAACAGTAGAAGTGATAGGCCTTGCAGTTTTTGTTGGTCCTACAGTTGTTGTTGGTCCTGCAGTTGTGGTTGCAGGTTTTTCTGCAAAAGTTGTTGATCCTGCAGTTGTCGATGTTAGTTCAGCAGTTGTAGTTATTGGTCCTGATGTAGAAGTTGTTGGTTCTGAGGCTGTTGTTGTTTCTCCTTCCGTTTTTCTTTTGGGTACAACAGTAGAAGTGATAGGTCCTTCAGTTGTTGTTGGTACTGCAGTTGTGGTTGCAGGTTTTTCTGCAAAAGTTGTTGATCCTGCAGTTATCGATGTTACTTCAGCAGTTGTAGTTGTTGGTCCTGCCATTGTTCTTGCAGATTTCGCAGTCGTAGTTGTTGGTCCTGCAGTGGTTTTTGTTAGTCCACCAGTTGTTTTTGTTGTGGGTCCTGATGTAGAAGTTGTTGGTTCTGCGGCTGTTGATGTTTTTACTTCAGTTTTTGTTTTGGGTTCAGCAGTAGAAGTGATAGTTCTTGCCGTTTTTGTTAGTCCTACAGTTGTTGTTTGTACTGCAGTTGTGGTTGCATGTTTTTCTGCAAAAGTTGTTGATCCTGCAGTTGTCGATGTTAGTTCAGCAGTTGTAGTTGTTGGACCTGCCGTTGTACTTGGAGTTTTCGCAGTCGTAGTTGTTGTTCCTGCAGTTGTTGATGTCAGTTCAGCAGTTGTCTTTATTGTTCCTATTGTTGCTTTGGGTCCTGCTTTAGTAGTTGTTGGTACAGCAGTTGATGTTGTTGTTACTGTTGTCGTTTTTGTTATTTCTGCAGTTGTTGATTTCTGAACTGCAGTTAAAGTGAGTCCTGCTGAAGTAGTTGTGGGTCTTGCATTCGTAGTTATTGGTCCTGATGTAGAAGTGGTTGGTTCTGAGGCTGTTGTTGTTTCTCCTTCAGTTTTTCTTTTGGGTACAACAGTAGAAATGATAGGTCCTTCAGTTGTTGTTGGTACTGCAGTTGTGGTTGCAGGTTTTTCTGCAAAAGTTGTTGATCCTGCAGTTATCGATGTTACTTCAGCAGTTGTAGTTGTTGGTCCTGCCATTGTTCTTGCAGTTTTCGCAGTTGTAGTTGTTGGTCCTGCAGTGGTTTTTGTTAGTCCACCTGTTGTCGATATTGGTGCGGTTGTTGCGGTTGTGGGTCCTGATGTAGAAGTTTTTGGTTCTGAGGCTGTTGTTGTTTTTCCATCAGTTATTGTTTTGGGTTCAACAGTAGAAGTGATAGGCCTTGCAGTTTTTGTTGGTCCTACAGTTTTTGTTGGTCCTGCAGTTGTGGTTGCAGGTTTTTCTGCAAAAGTTGTTGATCCTGCAGTTGTCGATGTTAGTTCAGCAGTTGTAGTTATTGGTCCTGATGTAGAAGTTGTTGGTTCTGAGGCTGTTGTTGTTTCTCCTTCAGTTTTTCTTTTGGGTACAACAGTAGAAGTGATAGGTCCTTCAGTTGTTGTTGTTGGTACTGCAGTTGTGGTTGCAGGTTTTTCTGCAAAAGTTGTTGATCCTGCAGTTATCGATGTTACTTCAGCAGTTGTAGTTGTTGGTCCTGCCATTGTTCTTGCAGTTTTCGCAGTCGTAGTTGTTGGTCCTGCAGTGGTTTTTGTTAGTCCACCAGTTGTTTTTGTTGTGGGTCCTGATGTAGACGTTGTTGGTTCTGCGGCTGTTGTTGTTTTTACTTCAGTTTTTGTTTTGGGTTCAGCAGTAGAAGTGATAGTTCTTGCCGTTTTTGCTAGTCCTACAGTTGTTTGTACTGCCGTTGTGGTTGCAGGTTTTTCTGCAAAAGTTGTTGATCCTGCAGTTGTCGATGTTAGTTCAGCAGTTGTAGTTGTTGGACCTGCCGTTGTACTTGGAGTTTTCGCAGTCGTAGTTGTTGTTCCTGCAGTTGTTGATGTCAGTTCAGCAGTTGTCTTTATTGTTCCTATTGTTGCTTTGGGTCCTGCTTTAGTAGTTGTTGGTACAGCAGTTGATGTTGTTGTTACTGTTGTCGTTTTTGTTATTTCTGCAGTTGTTGATTTCTGAACTGCAGTTAAAGTGAGTCCTGCTGAAGTAGTTGTGGGTCTTGCATTCGTAGTTATTGGTCCTGATGTAGAAGTTGTTGGTTCTGAGGCTGTTGTTGTTTTTCCTTCAGTTTTTCTTTTGGCTACAGCAGTAGAAGTGATAGGTCCTTCAGTTTTTGTTGGTCCTGCAGTTGTTGTTGCAGGAATTTCTGCAAAAGTTGTTGATCCTGCAATTGTCGATGTTAGTTCAGCAGTTGAGGTTGATGGACCTGCCGTTTTTCTTGGAGTTTTCGCAGTCGTAGTTGTTGGTCCTCCAGTGGTTTTTTGGAGTCCACCAGTTGTTGTTGTTGTGGGTCCTGTTGTAGAAGTTTTTGGTTCTGAGGCTGTTGTTGTTTTTCCTTCAGTTATTGTTTTGGGTTCAACAGTAGAAGTGATAGGCCTTGCAGTTTTTGTTGGTCCTACAGTTTTTGTTGGTCCTGCAGTTGTGTTTGCAGGTTTTTCTGCAAAAGTTGTTGATCCTGCAGTTGTCGATGTTAGTTCAGCAGTTGTAGTTGTTGGACCTGCCGTTGTACTTGGAGTGTTCGCAGTCGTAGTTGTTGTTCCTGCAGTTGTTGATGTCAGTTCAGCAGTTGTCTTTATTGTTCCTATTGTTGCTTTGGGTCCTGCTTTAGTAGTTGTTGGTACAGCAGTTGATGTTGTTGTTACTTTTGTCATTTTTGTTATTTCTGCAGTTGTTGATTTCTGAACTGCAGTTAAAGTGAATCCTGCTGAAGTAGTTGTGGGTATTGCATTTGTAGTTATTGGTCCTGATGTAGAAGTTGTTGGTTCTGAGGCTGTTGTTGTTTTTCCTTCAGTTTTTCTTTTGGGTACAGCAGTAGAAGTGATAGGTCCTTCAGTTTTTGTTGGTCGTGCAGTTGTTGTTGCAGGAATTTCTGCAAAAGTTGTTGATCCTGCAATTGTCGACATTAGTTCAGCAGTTGTAGTTCTTGGTCCTGATGTAGAAGTTGTTGGTTCTGCGGCTGTTGTTGTTTTTACTACAGTTTTTGTTTTGGGTACAGCAGTAGAAGTGATAGTTCTTGCAGTTTTTGTCAGTCCTACAGTTGTTGTTGGTACTGCAGTTGTGGTTGCAGGTTTTTCTGCAAAAGTTGTTGATCCTGCAGTTGTCGATGTTAGTTCAGCAGTTGTAGTTATTGGTCCTGATCTAGAAGTTGTTGGTTCTGAGGCTGTTGTTGTTTCTCCTTCCGTTTTTCTTTTGGGTACAACAGTAGAAGTGATAGGTCCTTCAGTTGTTGTTGGTACTGCAGTTGTGGTTGCAGGTTTTTCTGCAAAAGTTGTTGATCCTGCAGTTGTCGATGTTAGTTCAGCAGTTGTAGTTGTTGGTCCTGCCATTGTTCTTGCAGTTTTCGCAGTCGTAGTTGTTGGTCCTGCAGTGGTTTTTGTTAGTCCACCAGTTGTTTTTGTTGTGGGTCCTGATGTAGAAGTTGTTGGTTCTGCGGCTGTTGTTGTTTTTACTTCAGTTTTTGTTTTGGGTTCAGCAGTAGAAGTCATAGTTCTTGCCGTTTTTGTTAGTCCTACAGTTGTTGTTTGTACTGCAGTTGTGGTTGCAGGTTTTTCTGCAAAAGTTGTTGATCCTGCAGTTGTCGATGTTAGTTCAGCAGTTGTAGTTGTTGGACCTGCCGTTGTACTTGGAGTTTTCGCAGTCGTAGTTGTTGTTCCTGCAGTTGTTGATGTCAGTTCAGCATTTGTCTTTATTGTTCCCATTGTTGCTTTGGGTCCTGCTTTAGTAGTTGTTGGTACAGCAGTTGATGTTGTTGTTACTGTTGTCGTTTTTGTTATTTCTGCAGTTGTTGATTTCTGTACTGCAGTTAAAGTGAGTCCTCCTGAAGTAGTTGTGGGTCTTGCATTCGTAGTTATTGGTCCTGATGTAGAAGTTGTTGGTTCTGTGGCTGTTGTTGTTTTTCCTTCAGTTTTTCTTTTGGGTACAGCAGTAGAAGTGATAGATCTCGCAGTTTTTGTTGGTCCTCCAATTGTTGTTGGTACTGCAGTTGTGGTTGCAGGTTTTTCTGCCAAAGTTGTTGATCCTGCAGTTGTCGATGTTACTTCAGCAGTTGGCGTTGTTGGTCCTGCCGTTGTTCTTGCAGTTTTCGCAGTTGTAGTTGTTGGTCCTGCATTGGTTTTTGTTAGTCCACCTGTTGTCGTTATTGGTGCGGTTGTTGCTGTTGTGGGTCCTGATGTAGAAGTTTTTGGTTCTGAGGCTGTTGTTGTTTTTCCTTCAGTTATTGTTTTGGGTTCAACAGTAGAAGTGATAGGCCTTGCAGTTTTTGTTGGTCCTACAGTTTTTGTTGGTCCTGCAGTTGTGTTTGCAGGTTTTTCTGCAAAAGTTGTTGATCCTGCAGTTGTCGATGTTAGTTCAGCAGTTGTAGTTGTTGGACCTGCCGTTGTACTTGGAGTGTTCGCAGTCGTAGTTGTTGTTCCTGCAGTTGTTGATGTCAGTTCAGCAGTTGTCTTTATTGTTCCTATTGTTGCTTTGGGTCCTGCTTTAGTAGTTGTTGGTACAGCAGTTGATGTTGTTGTTACTTTTGTCGTTTTTGTTATTTCTGCAGTTGTTGATTTCTGAACTGCAGTTAAAGTGAGTCCTGCTGAAGTAGTTGTGGGTATTGCATTTGTAGTTATTGGTCCTGATGTAGAAGTTGTTGGTTCTGAGGTTGTTGTTGTTTTTCCTTCAGTTTTTCTTTTGGGTACAGCAGTAGAAGTGATAGGTCCTTCAGTTTTTGTTGGTCCTGCAGTTGTTGTTGCAGGAATTTCTGCAAAAGTTGTTGATCCTGCAATTGTCGATGTTAGTTCAGCAGTTGAGGTTGATGGACCTGCCGTTTTTCTTGGAGTTTTCGCAGTCGTAGTTGTTGGTCCTCCAGTGGTTTTTGTGAGTCCACCAGTTGTTGTTGTTGTGGGTCCTGTTGTAGAAGTTGTTGGTTCTGAAGCTGTTGTTGTTTTTCCTTCAGTTTTTGTTTTGGGTTCAGCAGTAGAAGTGATAGTTCCTGCCGTTTTTGTTAGTCCTACAGTTGTTGTTGGTACTGCAGTTGTGGTTGCAGGTTTTTCTGCAAAAGTTGTTGATCCTGCAGTTGTCGATGTTAGTTCAGCAGTTGTAGTTATTGGACCTGCCGTTGTACTTGGAGTTTTTGCAGTCGTAGTTGTTGTTCCTGCAGTTGTTGATGTCAGTTTAGCAGTTGTTTTTGTTGTGGGTCCTGTTGTAGAAGTTGTTGGTTCTGAAGCTGTTATTGTTTTTCCTTCAGTTTTTGTTTTGGGTTCAGCAGTAGAAGTGATAGTTCTTGCCGTTTTTGTTAGTCCTACAGTTGTTGTTGGTACTGCAGTTGTGGTTGCAGGTTTTTCTGCAAAAGTTGTTGATCCTGCAGTTGTCGATGTTAGTTCAGCAGTTGTAGTTGTTGGACCTGCCGTTGTACTTGGAGTTTTCGCAGTCGTAGTTGTTGTTCCTGCAGTTGTTGATGTCAGTTCAGCAGTTGTCTTTATTGTTCCTATTGTTGCTTTGGGTCCTGCTTTAGTAGTTGTTGGTACAGCAGTTGATGTTGTTGTTACTGTTGTCGTTTTTGTTATTTCTGCAGTTGTTGATTTCTGAACTGCAGTTAAAGTGAGTCCTGCTGAAGTAGTTGTGGGTCTTGCATTTGTAGTTATTGGTCCTGATGTAGAAGTTGTTGGTTCTGAGGCTGTTGTTGTTTTTCCTTCAGTTTTTCTTTTGGGTACAGCAGTAGAAGTGATAGGTCCTTCAGTTTTTGTTGGTCCTGCAGTTGTTGTTGCAGGAATTTCTGCAAAAGTTGTTGATCCTGCAATTGTCGATGTTAGTTCAGCAGTTGAGGTTGATGGACCTGCCGTTTTTCTTGGAGTTTTCGCAGTCGTAGTTGTTGGTCCTCCAGTGGTTTTTGTGAGTCCACCAGTTGTTGTTGTTGTGGGTCCTGTTGTAGAAGTTGTTGGTTCTGAAGCTGTTGTTGTTTTTCCTTCAGTTTTTGTTTTGGGTTCAGCAGTAGAAGTGATAGTTCCTGCCGTTTTTGTTAGTCCTACAGTTGTTGTTGGTACTGCAGTTGTGTTTGCAGGTTTTTCTGCAAAAGTTGTTGATCCTGCAGTTGTCGATGTTAGTTCAGCAGTTGTAGTTATTGGACCTGCCGTTGTACTTGGAGTTTTCGCAGTCGTAGTTGTTGTTCCTGCAGTTGTTGATGTCAGTTCAGCAGTTGTTTTTGTTGTGGGTCCTGTTGTAGAAGTTGTTGGTTCTGAAGCTGTTGTTGTTTTTCCTTCAGTTTTTGTTTTGGGTTCAGCAGTAGAAGTGATAGTTCTTGCCGTTTTTGTTAGTCCTACAGTTGTTGTTGGTACTGCAGTTGTGGTTGCAGGTTTTTCTGCAAAAGTTGTTGATCCTGCAGTTGTCGATGTTAGTTCAGCAGTTGTAGTTGTTGGACCTGCCGTTGTACTTGGAGTTTTCGCAGTCGTAGTTGTTGTTCCTGCAGTTGTTGATGTCAGTTCAGCAGTTGTCTTTATTGTTCCTATTGTTGCTTTGGGTCCTGCTTTAGTAGTTGTTGGTACAGCAGTTGATGTTGTTGTCACTGTTGTCGTTTTTGTTATTTCTGCAGTTGTTGATTTCTGAACTGCAGTTAAAGTGAGTCCTGCTGAAGTAGTTGTGGGTCTTGCATTTGTAGTTATTGGTCCTGATGTAGAAGTTGTTGGTTCTGAGGCTGTTGTTGTTTTTCCTTCAGTTTTTCTTTTGGGTACAGCAGTAGAAGTGATAGGTCCTTCAGTTTTTGTTGGTCCTGCAGTTGTTGTTGCAGGAATTTCTGCAAAAGTTGTTGATCCTGCAATTGTCGATGGTAGTTCAGCAGTTGAGGTTGATGGACCTGCCGTTTTTCTTGGAGTTTTCGCAGTCGTAGTTGTTGGTCCTCCAGTGGTTTTTGTGAGTCCACCAGTTGTTGTTGTTGTGGGGCCTGTTGTAGAAGTTGTTGGTTCTGAAGCTGTTGTTGTTTTTCTTTCAGTTTTTGTTTTGGGTTCAGCAGTAGAAGTGATAGTTCCTGCCGTTTTTGTTAGTCCTACAGTTGTTGTTGGTACTGCAGTTGTGGTTGCAGGTTTTTCTGCAAAAGTTGTTGATCCTGCAGTTGTCGATGTTAGTTCAGCAGTTGTAGTTATTGGACCTGCCGTTGTACTTGGAGTTTTCGCAGTCGTAGTTGTTGTTCCTGCAGTTGTTGATGTCAGTTCAGCAGTTGTTTTTGTTGTGGGTCCTGTTGTAGAAGTTGTTGGTTCTGAAGCTGTTGTTGTTTTTCCTTCAGTTTTTGTTTTGGGTTCAGCAGTAGAAGTGATAGTTCTTGCCGTTTTTGTTAGTCCTACAGTTGTTGTTGGTACTGCAGTTGTGGTTGCAGGTTTTTCTGCAAAAGTTGTTGATCCTGCAGTTGTCGATGTTAGTTCAGCAGTTGTAGTTGTTGGACCTGCCGTTGTACTTGGAGTTTTCGCAGTCGTAGTTGTTGTTCCTGCAGTTGTTGATGTCAGTTCAGCAGTTGTTTTTGTTGTGGGTCCTGTTGTAGAAGTTGTTGGTTCTGAAGCTGTTGTTGTTTTTCCTTCAGTTTTTGTTTTTGGTACAGCAGTAGAAGTGATAGATCTTGCAGTTTTTGTTGGTCCTCCAATTGTTGTTGGTACTGCAGTTGTGGTTGCAGGTTTTTCTGCAAAAGTTGTTGATCCTGCAGTTGTCGATGTTACTTCAGCCGTTGTCGTTGTTGGTCCTGCCGTTGTTCTTGCAGTTTTCGCAGTTATAGTTGTTGGTCCTGCAGTGGTTTTTGTTAGTCCACCTGTTGTCGTTATTGGTGTGGTTGTTGCTGTTGTGGGTCCTGATGTAGAAGTTTTTGGTTCTGAGGCTGTTGTTGTTTTTCCTTCAGTTGTTTTGGGTTCAACAGTAGAAGTGATAGGCCTTGCAGTTTTTGTTGGTCCTACAGTTGTTGTTGGTCCTGCAGTTGTGGTTGCAGGTTTTTCTGCAAAAGTTGTTGATCCTGCAGTTGTCGATGTTAGTTCAGCAGTTGTAGTTGTTGGACCTGCCGTTGTTCTTGCAGTTTTCGCAGTCGTAGTTGTTGGTCCTGCAGTGGTTTTTGTTAGTTCATCAGTTGTCTTTATTGGTCCTGTTGTTGTTTTGGGTTCTGCTTTAGTAGTTGTTGGAACAGCGGTTGATGTTGTTGGTACTGTAGTTGTTTTTGTTATTCCTGCAGTTCTAGATTTCTGTACTGCAGCTGAAGTTAGTCCTGCTGAAGTAGATCTGGGTCTTGCATTCGTTGTTATTGGTCCTGCAGTTGTCATTGTTCGTCCTGCTCTCGTTGTGGATGTAGATCCTGCAGATGTTGTTGTTGCTACTGCAGTTGTCACAAGTTCGGCAGTTGTTGTTTTTCGTCCTTTTGCTGATGGTCCTGCAGTGTTTTTTGTTAGTCCACCAGTTGTTGTTGTTGTGGGTTCTGTTGTAGAAGTTGTTGGTTCTGAGGCCGTTGTTGTTTTTCCTTCAGTTTTTGTTTTGGGTTCAGCAGTAGAAGTGATAGGCCTTGCAGTTTTTGTTGGTCCTACAGTTGTTGTTGGTCCTGCAGTTGTGGTTGCAGGTTTTTCTGCAAAAGTTGTTGATCCTGCAGTTGTCGATGTTAGTTCAGCAGTTGTAGTTGTTGGACCTGCCGTTGTACTTGGAGTTTTCGCAGTCGTAGTTGTTGTTCCTGCAGTTGTTGATGTCAGTTCAGCAGTTGTTTTTGTTGTGGGTCCTGTTGTAGAAGTTGTTGGTTCTGAAGCTGTTGTTGTTTTTCCTTCAGTTTTTGTTTTTGGTACAGCAGTAGAAGTGATAGATCTTGCAGTTTTTGTTGGTCCTCCAATTGTTGTTGGTACTGCAGTTGTGGTTGCAGGTTTTTCTGCAAAAGTTGTTGATCCTGCAGTTGTCGATGTTACTTCAGCCGTTGTCGTTGTTGGTCCTGCCGTTGTTCTTGCAGTTTTCGCAGTTATAGTTGTTGGTCCTGCAGTGGTTTTTGTTAGTCCACCTGTTGTCGTTATTGGTGTGGTTGTTGCTGTTGTGGGTCCTGATGTAGAAGTTTTTGGTTCTGAGGCTGTTGTTGTTTTTCCTTCAGTTGTTTTGGGTTCAACAGTAGAAGTGATAGGCCTTGCAGTTTTTGTTGGTCCTACAGTTGTTGTTGGTCCTGCAGTTGTGGTTGCAGGTTTTTCTGCAAAAGTTGTTGATCCTGCAGTTGTCGATGTTAGTTCAGCAGTTGTAGTTGTTGGACCTGCCGTTGTTCTTGCAGTTTTCGCAGTCGTAGTTGTTGGTCCTGCAGTGGTTTTTGTTAGTTCATCAGTTGTCTTTATTGGTCCTGTTGTTGTTTTGGGTTCTGCTTTAGTAGTTGTTGGAACAGCGGTTGATGTTGTTGGTACTGTAGTTGTTTTTGTTATTCCTGCAGTTCTAGATTTCTGTACTGCAGCTGAAGTTAGTCCTGCTGAAGTAGATCTGGGTCTTGCATTCGTTGTTATTGGTCCTGCAGTTGTCATTGTTCGTCCTGCTCTCGTTGTGGATGTAGATCCTGCAGATGTTGTTGTTGCTACTGCAGTTGTCACAAGTTCGGCAGTTGTTGTTTTTCGTCCTTTTGCTGATGGTCCTGCAGTGTTTTTTGTTAGTCCACCAGTTGTTGTTGTTGTGGGTTCTGTTGTAGAAGTTGTTGGTTCTGAGGCCGTTGTTGTTTTTCCTTCAGTTTTTGTTTTGGGTTCAGCAGTAGAAGTGATAGGCCTTGCAGTTTTTGTTGGTCCTACAGTTGTTGTTGGTCCTGCAGTTGTGGTTGCAGGTTTTTCTGCAAATGTTGTTGATCCTGCAGTTGTCGATGTTAGTTCAGCAGTTGTAGTTGTTGGACCTGCCGTTGTACCTGGAGTTTTTGCAGTCGTAGTTGTTGTTCCTGCAGTTGTTGATGTCAGTTCAGCAGTTGTTTTTGTTGCGGGTCCTGTTGTAGAAGTTGTTGGTTCTGAAGCTGTTGTTGTTTTTCCTTCAGTTTTTGTTTTTGGTTCAGCAGTAGAAGTGATAGTTCTTGCCGTTTTTGTTAGTCCTACAGTTGTTGTTGGTACTGCAGTTGTGGTTGCAGGTTTTTCTGCAAAAGTTGTTGATCCTGCAGTTGTCGATGTTAGTTCAGCAGTTGTAGTTGTTGGACCTGCCGTTGTACTTGGAGTTTTCGCAGTCGTAGTTGTTGTTCCTGCAGTTGTTGATGTCAGTTCAGCAGTTGTCTTTATTTTTCCTATTGTTGCTTTGGGTCCTGCTTTAGTAGTTGTTGGTACAGCAGTTGATGTTGTTGTTACTGTTGTCGTTTTTGTTATTTCTGCAGTTGTTGATTTCTGAACTGCAGTTAAAGTGAGTCCTGCTGAAGTAGTTGTGGGTCTTGCATTTGTAGTTATTGGTCCTGATGTAGAAGTTGTTGGTTCTGAGGCTGTTGTTGTTTTTCCTTCAGTTTTTCTTTTGGGTACAGCAGTAGAAGTGATAGGTCCTTCAGTTTTTGTTGGTCCTGCAGTTGTTGTTGCAGGAATTTCTGCAAAAGTTGTTGATCCTGCAATTGTCGATGTTAGTTCAGCAGTTGAGGTTGATGGACCTGCCGTTTTTCTTGGAGTTTTCGCAGTCGTAGTTGTTGGTCCTCCAGTGGTTTTTGTGAGTCCACCAGTTGTTGTTGTTGTGGGTCCTGTTGTAGAAGTTGTTGGTTCTGAAGCTGTTGTTGTTTTTCCTTCAGTTTTTGTTTTGGGTTCAGCAGTAGAAGTGATAGTTCTTGCCGTTTTTGTTAGTCCTACAGTTGTTGTTGGTACTGCAGTTGTGGTTGCAGGTTTTTCTGCAAATGTTGTTGATCCTGCAGTTGTCGATGTTAGTTCAGCAGTTGTAGTTGTTGGACCTGCCGTTGAACTTGGAGTTTTCGCAGTCGTAGTTGTTGTTCCTGCAGTTGTTGATGTCAGTTCAGCAGTTGTTTTTGTTGTGGGTCCTGTTGTAGAAGTTGTTGGTTCTGAAGCTGTTGTTGTTTTTCCTTCAGTTTTTGTTTTGGGTTCAGCAGTAGAAGTGATAGTTCTTGCCGTTTTTGTTAGTCCTACAGTTGTTGTTGGTACTGCAGTTGTGGTTGCAGGTTTTTCTGCAAAAGTTGTTGATCCTGCAGTTGTCGATGTTAGTTCAGCAGTTGTAGTTGTTGGACCTGCCGTTGTACTTGGAGTTTTCGCAGTCGTAGTTGTTGTTCCTGCAGTTGTTGATGTCAGTTCAGCAGTTGTCTTTATTTTTCCTATTGTTGCTTTGGGTCCTGCTTTAGTAGTTGTTGGTACGGCAGTTGATGTTGTTGTTACTGTTGTCGTTTTTGTTATTTCTGCAGTTGTTGATTTCTGAACTGCAGTTAAAGTGAGTCCTGCTGAAGTAGTTGTGGGTCTTGCATTTGTAGTTATTGGTCCTGATGTAGAAGTTGTTGGCTCTGAGGCTGTTGTTGTTTTTCCTTCAGTTTTTCTTTTGGGTACAGCAGTAGAAGTGATAGGTCCTTCAGTTTTTGTTGGTCCTGCAGTTGTTGTTGCAGGAATTTCTGCAAAAGTTGTTGATCCTGCAATTGTCGATGTTAGTTCAGCAGTTGAGGTTGATGGACCTGCCGTTTTTCTTGGAGTTTTCGCAGTCGTAGTTGTTGGTCCTCCAGTGGTTTTTGTGAGTCCACCAGTTGTTGTTGTTGTGGGTCCTGTTGTAGAAGTTGTTGGTTCTGAAGCTGTCGTTGTTTTTCCTTCAGTTTTTGTTTTTGGTACAGTAGTAGAAGTGATAGATCTTGCAGTTTTTGTTGGTCCTCCAATTGTTGTTGGTACTGCAGTTGTGGTTGCAGGTTTTTCTGCAAAAGTTGTTGATCCTGCAGTTGTCGATGTTAGTTCAGCCGTTGTCGTTGTTGGTCCTGCCGTTGTTCTTGCAGTTTTCGCAGTTATAGTTGTTGGTCCTGCAGTGGTTTTTGTTAGTCCACCTGTTGTCGTTATTGGTGTGGTTGTTGCTGTTGTGGGTCCTGATGTAGAAGTTTTTGATTCTGAGGCTGTTGTTGTTTTTCCTTCAGTTTTTGTTTTGGGTTCAGCAGTAGAAGTGATAGTTCTTGCCGTTTTTGTTAGTCCTACAGTTGTTGTTGGTACTGCAGTTGTGGTTGCAGGTTTTTCTGCAAAAGTTGTTGATCCTGCAGTTGTCGATGTTAGTTCAGCAGTTGTAGTTGTTGGACCTGCCGTTGTACTTGGAGTTTTCGCAGTCGTAGTTGTTGTTCCTGCAGTTGTTGATGTCAGTTCAGCAGTTGTTTTTGTTGTGGGTGCTGTTGTAGAAGTTGTTGGTTCTGAAGCTGTTGTTGTTTTTCCTTCAGTTTTTGTTTTGGGTTCAGCAGTAGAAGTGATAGTTCTTGCCGTTTTTGTTAGTCCTACAGTTGTTGTTGGTACTGCAGTTGTGGTTGCAGGTTTTTCTGCAAAAGTTGTTGATCCTGCAGTTGTCGATGTTAGTTCAGCAGTTGTAGTTGTTGGACCTGCCGTTGTACTTGGAGTTTTCGCAGTCGTAGTTGTTGTTCCTGCAGTTGTTGATGTCAGTTCAGCAGTTGTCTTTATTTTTCCTATTGTTGCTTTGGGTCCTGCATTAGTAGTTGTTGGTACAGCAGTTGATGTTGTTGTTACTGTTGTCGTTTTTGTTATTTCTGCAGTTGTTGATTTCTGAACTGCAGTTAAAGTGAGTCCTGCTGAAGTAGTTGTGGGTCTTGCATTTGTAGTTATTGGTCCTGATGTAGAAGTTGTTGGTTCTGAGGCTGTTGTTGTTTTTCCTTCAGTTTTTCTTTTGGGTACAGCAGTAGAAGTGATAGGTCCTTCAGTTTTTCTTGGTCCTGCAGTTGTTGTTGCAGGAATTTCTGCAAAAGTTGTTGATCCTGCAATTGTCGATGTTAGTTCAGCAGTTGAGGTTGATGGACCTGCCGTTTTTCTTGGAGTTTTCGCAGTCGTAGTTGTTGGTCCTCCAGTGGTTTTTGTGAGTCCACCAGTTGTTGTTGTTGTGGGTCCCGTAGTAGAAGTTGTTGGTTCTGAAGCTGTTGTTGTTTTTCCTTCAGTTTTTGTTTTTGGTACAGCAGTAGAAGTGATAGATCTTGCAGTTTTTGTTGGTCCTCTAATTGTTGTTGGTACTGCAGTTGTGGTTGCAGGTTTTTCTGCAAAAGTTGTTGATCCTGCAGTTGTCGATGTTACTTCAGCCGTTGTCGTTGTTGGTCCTGCCGTTGTTCTTGCAGTTTTCGCAGTTATAGTTGTTGGTCCTGCAGTGGTTTTTGTTAGTCCACCTGTTGTTGTTATTGGTGTGGTTGTTGCTGTTGTGGGTCCTGATGTAGAAGTTTTTGGTTCTGAGGCTGTCGTTGTTTTTCCTTCAGTTGTTTTGGGTTCAACAGTAGAAGTGATAGGCCTTGCAGTTTTTGTTGGTCCTACAGTTGTTGTTGGTCCTGCAGTTGTTGATGTCAGTTCAGCAGTTGTTTTTGTTGTGGGTGCTGTTGTAGAAGTTGTTGGTTCTGAAGCTGTTGTTGTTTTTCCTTCAGTTTTTGTTTTGGGTTCAGCAGTAGAAGTGATAGTTCTTGCCGTTTTTGTTAGTCCTACAGTTGTTGTTGGTACTGCAGTTGTGGTTGCAGGTTTTTCTGCAAAAGTTGTTGATCCTGCAGTTGTCGATGTTAGTTCAGCAGTTGTAGTTGTTGGACCTGCCGTTGTACTTGGAGTTTTCGCAGTCGTAGTTGTTGTTCCTGCAGTTGTTGATGTCAGTTCAGCAGTTGTCTTTATTTTTCCTATTGTTGCTTTGGGTCCTGCATTAGTAGTTGTTGGTACAGCAGTTGATGTTGTTGTTACTGTTGTCGTTTTTGTTATTTCTGCAGTTGTTGATTTCTGAACTGCAGTTAAAGTGAGTCCTGCTGAAGTAGTTGTGGGTCTTGCATTTGTAGTTATTGGTCCTGATGTAGAAGTTGTTGGTTCTGAGGCTGTTGTTGTTTTTCCTTCAGTTTTTCTTTTGGGTACAGCAGTAGAAGTGATAGGTCCTTCAGTTTTTCTTGGTCCTGCAGTTGTTGTTGCAGGAATTTCTGCAAAAGTTGTTGATCCTGCAATTGTCGATGTTAGTTCAGCAGTTGAGGTTGATGGACCTGCCGTTTTTCTTGGAGTTTTCGCAGTCGTAGTTGTTGGTCCTCCAGTGGTTTTTGTGAGTCCACCAGTTGTTGTTGTTGTGGGTCCCGTTGTAGAAGTTGTTGGTTCTGAAGCTGTTGTTGTTTTTCCTTCAGTTTTTGTTTTTGGTACAGCAGTAGAAGTGATAGATCTTGCAGTTTTTGTTGGTCCTCCAATTGTTGTTGGTACTGCAGTTGTGGTTGCAGGTTTTTCTGCAAAAGTTGTTGATCCTGCAGTTGTCGATGTTACTTCAGCCGTTGTCGTTGTTGGTCCTGCCGTTGTTCTTGCAGTTTTCGCAGTTATAGTTGTTGGTCCTGCAGTGGTTTTTGTTAGTCCACCTGTTGTTGTTATTGGTGTGGTTGTTGCTGTTGTGGGTCCTGATGTAGAAGTTTTTGGTTCTGAGGCTGTCGTTGTTTTTCCTTCAGTTGTTTTGGGTTCAACAGTAGAAGTGATAGGCCTTGCAGTTTTTGTTGGTCCTACAGTTGTTGTTGGTCCTGCAGTTGTGGTTGCAGGTTTTTCTGCAAAAGTTGTTGATCCTGCAGTTGTCGATGTTAGTTCAGCAGTTGTAGTTGTTGGACCTGCCGTTGTTCTTGCAGTTTTCGCAGTCGTAGTTGTTGGTCCTGCAGTGGTTTTTGTTAGTTCATCAGTTGTCTTTATTGGTCCTGTTGTTGTTTTGGGTTCTGCTTTAGTAGTTGTTGGAACAGCGGTTGATGTTGTTGGTACTGTAGTTGTTTTTGTTATTCCTGCAGTTCTAGATTTCTGTACTGCAGCTGAAGTTAGTCCTGCTGAAGTAGATCTGGGTCTTGCATTCGTTGTTATTGGTCCTGCAGTTGTCATTGTTCGTCCTGCTCTCGTTGTGGATGTAGATCCTGCAGATGTTGTTGTTGCTACTGCAGTTGTCACAAGTTCGGCAGTTGTTGTTTTTCGTCCTTTTGTTGATGGTCCTGCAGTGTTTTTTGTTAGTCCACCAGTTGTTGTTGTTGTGGGTTCTGTTGTAGAAGTTGTTGGTTCTGAGGCCGTTGTTGTTTTTCCTTCAGGTTTTGTTTTTGGTACAGCAGTAGAAGTGATAGATCTTGCAGTTTTTGTTGGTCCTCCAGTTGTTGTAGGTACTGCAGTTGTGGTTGCAGGTTTTTCTGCAAAAGTTGTTGATCCTGCAGTTATCGATGTTACTTCAGCAGTTGTAGTTGTTGGTCCTGCCATTGTTCTTGCAGTTTTCGCAGTCGTAGTTGTTGGTCCTGCAGTGGTTTTTGTTAGTCCACCAGTTGTTTTTGTTGTGGGTCCTGATGTAGAAGTTGTTGGTTCTGCGGCTGTTGTTGTTTTTACTTCAGTTTTTGTTTTGGGTTCAGCAGTAGAAGTGATAGCTCTTGCCGTTTTTGTTAGTCCTACAGTTGTTGTTGGTACTGCAGTTGTGGTTGCAGGTTTTTCTGCAAAAGTTGTTGATCCTGCAGTTGTCGATGTTAGTTCAGTAGTTGTAATTGTTGGACCTGCCGTTGTACTTGGAGTTTTCGCAGTCGTAGTTGTTGTTCCTGCAGTTGTTGATGTCAGTTCAGCAGTTGTTTTTGTTGTGGGTCCTGTTGTAGAAGTTGTTGGTTCTGAAGCTGTTGTTGTTTTTCCTTCAGTTTTTGTTTTGGGTTCAGCAGTAGAAGTGATAGTTCTTGCCGTTTTTGTTAGTCCTACAGTTGTTATTGGTACTGCAGTTGTGGTTGCAGGTTTTTCTGCAAAAGTTGTTGATCCTGCAGTTGTCGATGTTAGTTCAGCAGTTGTAGTTGTTGGACCTGCCGTTGTACTTGGAGTTTTCGCAGTCGTAGTTGTTGTTCCTGCAGTTGTTGATGTCAGTTCAGCAGTTGTCTTTATTGTTCCTATTGTTGCTTTGGGTCCTGCTTTAGTAGTTGTTGGTACAGCAGTTGATGTTGTTGTTACTGTTGTCGTTTTTGTTATTTCTGCAGTTGTTGATTTCTGAACTGCAGTTAAAGTGAGTCCTGCAGAAGTAGTTGTGGGTCTTGCATTTGTAGTTATTGGGCCTGATGTAGAAGTTGTTGGTTCTGAGGCTGTTGTTGTTTTTCCTTCAGTTTTTCTTTTGGGTACAGCAGTAGAAGTGATAGGTCCTTCAGTTTTTGTTGGTCCTGCAGTTGTTGTTGCAGGAATTTCTGCAAAAGTTGTTGATCCTGCAATTGTCGATGTTAGTTCAGCAGTTGAGGTTGATGGACCTGCCGTTTTTCTTGGAGTTTTCGCAGTCGTAGTTGTTGGTCCTCCAGTGGTTTTTGTGAGTCCACCAGTTGTTGTTGTTGTGGGTCCTGTTGTAGAAGTTGTTGGTTCTGAAGCTGTTGTTGTTTTTCCTTCAGTTTTTGTTTTGGGTTCAGCAGTAGAAGTGATAGTTCCTGCCGTTTTTGTTAGTCCTACAGTTGTTGTTGGTACTGCAGTTGTGGTTGCAGGTTTTTCTGCAAAAGTTGTTGATCCTGCAGTTGTCGATGTTAGTTCAGCAGTTGTAGTTATTGGACCTGCCGTTGTACTTGGAGTTTTTGCAGTCGTAGTTGTTGTTCCTGCAGTTGTTGATGTCAGTTTAGCAGTTGTTTTTGTTGTGGGTCCTGTTGTAGAAGTTGTTGGTTCTGAAGCTGTTATTGTTTTTCCTTCAGTTTTTGTTTTGGGTTCAGCAGTAGAAGTGATAGTTCTTGCCGTTTTTGTTAGTCCTACAGTTGTTGTTGGTACTGCAGTTGTGGTTGCAGGTTTTTCTGCAAAAGTTGTTGATCCTGCAGTTGTCGATGTTAGTTCAGCAGTTGTAGTTGTTGGACCTGCCGTTGTACTTGGAGTTTTCGCAGTCGTAGTTGTTGTTCCTGCAGTTGTTGATGTCAGTTCAGCAGTTGTCTTTATTGTTCCTATTGTTGCTTTGGGTCCTGCTTTAGTAGTTGTTGGTACAGCAGTTGATGTTGTTGTTACTGTTGTCGTTTTTGTTATTTCTGCAGTTGTTGATTTCTGAACTGCAGTTAAAGTGAGTCCTGCTGAAGTAGTTGTGGGTCTTGCATTTGTAGTTATTGGTCCTGATGTAGAAGTTGTTGGTTCTGAGGCTGTTGTTGTTTTTCCTTCAGTTTTTCTTTTGGGTACAGCAGTAGAAGTGATAGGTCCTTCAGTTTTTGTTGGTCCTGCAGTTGTTGTTGCAGGAATTTCTGCAAAAGTTGTTGATCCTGCAATTGTCGATGTTAGTTCAGCAGTTGAGGTTGATGGACCTGCCGTTTTTCTTGGAGTTTTCGCAGTCGTAGTTGTTGGTCCTCCAGTGGTTTTTGTGAGTCCACCAGTTGTTGTTGTTGTGGGTCCTGTTGTAGAAGTTGTTGGTTCTGAAGCTGTTGTTGTTTTTCCTTCAGTTTTTGTTTTGGGTTCAGCAGTAGAAGTGATAGTTCCTGCCGTTTTTGTTAGTCCTACAGTTGTTGTTGGTACTGCAGTTGTGTTTGCAGGTTTTTCTGCAAAAGTTGTTGATCCTGCAGTTGTCGATGTTAGTTCAGCAGTTGTAGTTATTGGACCTGCCGTTGTACTTGGAGTTTTCGCAGTCGTAGTTGTTGTTCCTGCAGTTGTTGATGTCAGTTCAGCAGTTGTTTTTGTTGTGGGTCCTGTTGTAGAAGTTGTTGGTTCTGAAGCTGTTGTTGTTTTTCCTTCAGTTTTTGTTTTGGGTTCAGCAGTAGAAGTGATAGTTCTTGCCGTTTTTGTTAGTCCTACAGTTGTTGTTGGTACTGCAGTTGTGGTTGCAGGTTTTTCTGCAAAAGTTGTTGATCCTGCAGTTGTCGATGTTAGTTCAGCAGTTGTAGTTGTTGGACCTGCCGTTGTACTTGGAGTTTTCGCAGTCGTAGTTGTTGTTCCTGCAGTTGTTGATGTCAGTTCAGCAGTTGTCTTTATTGTTCCTATTGTTGCTTTGGGTCCTGCTTTAGTAGTTGTTGGTACAGCAGTTGATGTTGTTGTCACTGTTGTCGTTTTTGTTATTTCTGCAGTTGTTGATTTCTGAACTGCAGTTAAAGTGAGTCCTGCTGAAGTAGTTGTGGGTCTTGCATTTGTAGTTATTGGTCCTGATGTAGAAGTTGTTGGTTCTGAGGCTGTTGTTGTTTTTCCTTCAGTTTTTCTTTTGGGTACAGCAGTAGAAGTGATAGGTCCTTCAGTTTTTGTTGGTCCTGCAGTTGTTGTTGCAGGAATTTCTGCAAAAGTTGTTGATCCTGCAATTGTCGATGGTAGTTCAGCAGTTGAGGTTGATGGACCTGCCGTTTTTCTTGGAGTTTTCGCAGTCGTAGTTGTTGGTCCTCCAGTGGTTTTTGTGAGTCCACCAGTTGTTGTTGTTGTTGTGGGGCCTGTTGTAGAAGTTGTTGGTTCTGAAGCTGTTGTTGTTTTTCTTTCAGTTTTTGTTTTGGGTTCAGCAGTAGAAGTGATAGTTCCTGCCGTTTTTGTTAGTCCTACAGTTGTTGTTGGTACTGCAGTTGTGGTTGCAGGTTTTTCTGCAAAAGTTGTTGATCCTGCAGTTGTCGATGTTAGTTCAGCAGTTGTAGTTATTGGACCTGCCGTTGTACTTGGAGTTTTCGCAGTCGTAGTTGTTGTTCCTGCAGTTGTTGATGTCAGTTCAGCAGTTGTTTTTGTTGTGGGTCCTGTTGTAGAAGTTGTTGGTTCTGAAGCTGTTGTTGTTTTTCCTTCAGTTTTTGTTTTGGGTTCAGCAGTAGAAGTGATAGTTCTTGCCGTTTTTGTTAGTCCTACAGTTGTTGTTGGTACTGCAGTTGTGGTTGCAGGTTTTTCTGCAAAAGTTGTTGATCCTGCAGTTGTCGATGTTAGTTCAGCAGTTGTAGTTGTTGGACCTGCCGTTGTACTTGGAGTTTTCGCAGTCGTAGTTGTTGTTCCTGCAGTTGTTGATGTCAGTTCAGCAGTTGTCTTTATTGTTCCTATTGTTGCTTTGGGTCCTGCTTTAGTAGTTGTTGGTACAGCAGTTGATGTTGTTGTTACTGTTGTCGTTTTTGTTATTTCTGCAGTTGTTGATTTCTGAACTGCAGTTAAAGTGAGTCCTGCTGAAGTAGTTGTGGGTCTTGCATTTGTAGTTATTGGTCCTGATGTAGAGGTTGTTGGTTCTGAGGCTGTTGTTGTTTTTCCTTCAGTTTTTCTTTTGGGTACAGCAGTAGAAGTGATAGGTCCTTCAGTTTTTGTTGGTCCTGCAGTTGTTGTTGCAGGAATTTCTGCAAAAGTTGTTGATCCTGCAATTGTCGATGTTAGTTCAGCAGTTGAGGTTGATGGACCTGCCGTTTTTCTTGGAGTTTTCGCAGTCGTAGTTGTTGGTCCTCCAGTGGTTTTTGTGAGTCCACCAGTTGTTGTTGTTGTGGGTCCTGTTGTAGAAGTTGTTGGTTCTGAAGCTGTTGTTGTTTTTCCTTCAGTTTTTGTTTTGGGTTCAGCAGTAGAAGTGATAGTTCCTGCCGTTTTTGTTAGTCCTACAGTTGTTGTTGGTACTGCAGTTGTGGTTGCAGGTTTTTCTGCAAAAGTTGTTGATCCTGCAGTTGTCGATGTTAGTTCAGCAGTTGTAGTTATTGGACCTGCCGTTGTACTTGGAGTTTTCGCAGTCGTAGTTGTTGTTCCTGCAGTTGTTGATGTCAGTTCAGCAGTTGTTTTTGTTGTGGGTCCTGTTGTAGAAGTTGTTGGTTCTGAAGGTGTTGTTGTTTTTCCTTCAGTTTTTGTTTTGGGTTCAGCAGTAGAAGTGATAGTTCTTGCCGTTTTTGTTAGTCCTACAGTTGTTGTTGGTACTGCAGTTGTGGTTGCAGGTTTTTCTGCAAAAGTTGTTGATCCTGCAGTTGTCGATGTTAGTTCAGCAGTTGTAGTTGTTGGACCTGCCGTTGTACTTGGAGTTTTCGCAGTCGTAGTTGTTGTTCCTGCAGTTGTTGATGTCAGTTCAGCAGTTGTCTTTATTGTTCCTATTGTTGCTTTGGGTCCTGCTTTAGTAGTTGTTGGTACAGCAGTTGATGTTGTTGTTACTGTTGTCGTTTTTGTTATTTCTGCAGTTGTTGATTTCTGAACTGCAGTTAAAGTGAGTCCTGCTGAAGTAGTTGTGGGTCTTGCATTTGTAGTTATTGGTCCTGATGTAGAAGTTGTTGGTTCTGAGGCTGTTGTTGTTTTTCCTTCAGTTTTTCTTTTGGGTACAGCAGTAGAAGTGATAGGTCCTTCAGGTTTTGTTGGTCCTGCAGTTGTTGTTGCAGGAATTTCTGCAAAAGTTGTTGATCCTGCAATTGTCGATGTTAGTTCAGCAGTTGAGGTTGATGGACCTGCCGTTTTTCTTGGAGTTTTCGCAGTCGTAGTTGTTGGTCCTCCAGTGGTTTTTGTGAGTCCACCAGTTGTTGTTGTTGTGGGTCCTGTTGTAGAAGTTGTTGGTTCTGAAGCTGTTGTTGTTTTTCCTTCAGTTTTTGTTTTTGGTACAGCAGTAGAAGTGATAGATCTTGCAGTTTTTGTTGATCCTCCAATTGTTGTTGGTCCTGCCGTTGTTCTTGCAGTTTTCGCAGTTATAGTTGTTGGTCCTGCAGTGGTTTTTGTTAGTCCACCTGTTGTCGTTATTGGTGCGGTTGTTGCTGTTGTGGGTCCTGATGTAGAAGTTTTTGGTTCTGAGGCTGTTGTTGTTTTTCCTTCAGTTATTGTTTTGGGTTCAACAGCAGAAGTGATAGGCCCTGCAGTTTTTGTTGGTTCTACAGTTGTTGTTGGTCCTGCAGTTGTTGTTGCAGGTTTTTCTGCAGAAGTTGTTGATCCTGCAGTTGTCGATGTTAGTTCAGCCGTTGTTGTTGTTGGTCCTGCCGTTGTTCTTGCAGTTTTCGCAGTTATAGTTGTTGGTCCTGCAGTGGTTTTTGTTAGTCCACCTGTTGTCGTTATTGGTGTGGTTGTTGCTGTTGTGGGTCCTGATGTAGAAGTTTTTGGTTCTGAGGCTGTTGTTGTTTTTCCTTCAGTTGTTTTGGGTTCAACAGTAGAAGTGATAGGCCTTGCAGTTTTTGTTGGTCCTACAGTTGTTGTTGGTCCTGCAGTTGTGGTTGCAGGTTTTTCTGCAAAAGTTGTTGATCCTGCAGTTGTCGATGTTAGTTCAGCAGTTGTAGTTGTTGGACCTGCCGTTGTTCTTGCAGTTTTCGCAGTCGTAGTTGTTGGTCCTGCAGTGGTTTTTGTTAGTTCATCAGTTGTCTTTATTGGTCCTGTTGTTGTTTTGGGTTCTGCTTTAGTAGTTGTTGGAACAGCGGTTGATGTTGTTGGTACTGTAGTTGTTTTTGTTATTCCTGCAGTTCTAGATTTCTGTACTGCAGCTGAAGATAGTCCTGCTGAAGTAGATCTGGGTCTTGCATTCGTTGTTATTGGTCCTGCAGTTGTCATTGTTCGTCCTGCTCTCGTTGTGGATGTAGATCCTGCAGATGTTGTTGTTGCTACTGCAGTTGTCACAAGTTCGGCAGTTGTTGTCTTTCGTCCTTTTGTTGATGGTCCTGCAGTGTTTTTTGTTAGTCCACCAGTTGTTGTTGTTGTGGGTCCTGTTGTAGAAGTTGTTGGTTCTGAGGCCGTTGTTGTTTTTCCTTCAGTTTTTGTTTTTGGTACAGCAGTAGAAGTGATAGTTCTTGCAGTTTTTGTTGGTCCTCCAGTTGTTGTAGGTACTGCAGTTGTGGTTGCAGGTTTTTCTGCAAAAGTTGTTGATCCTGCAGTTATCGATGTTACTTCAGCAGTTGTAGTTGTTGGTCCTGCCATTGTTCTTGCAGTTTTCGCAGTCGTAGTTGTTGGTCCTGCAGTGGTTTTTGTGAGTCCACCAGTTGTTGTTGTTGTGGGTCCTGTTGTAGAAGTTGTTGGGTCTGAAGCTGTTGTTGTTTTTCCTTCAGTTTTTGTTTTGGGTTCAGCAGTAGAAGTGATAGTTCTTGCCGTTTTTGTTAGTCCTACAGTTGTTGTTGGTACTGCAGTTGTGGTTGCAGGTTTTTCTGCAAATGTTGTTGATCCTGCAGTTGTCGATGTTAGTTCAGCAGTTGTAGTTGTTGGACCTGCCGTTGTACTTGGAGTTTTCGCAGTCGTAGTTGTTGTCCCTGCAGTTGTTGATGTCAGTTCAGCAGTTGTTTTTGTTGTGGGTCCTGTTGTAGAAGTTGTTGGTTCTGAAGCTGTTGTTGTTTTTCCTTCAGTTTTTGTTTTGGGTTCAGCAGTAGAAGTGATAGTTCTTGCCGTTTTTGTTAGTCCTACAGTTGTCGTTGGTACTGCAGTTGTGGTTGCAGGTTTTTCTGCAAAAGTTGTTGATCCTGCAGTTGTCGATGTTAGTTCAGCAGTTGTAGTTGTTGGACCTGCCGTTGTACTTGGAGTTTTCGCAGTCGTAGTTGTTGTTCCTGCAGTTGTTGATGTCAGTTCAGCAGTTGTCTTTATTTTTCCTATTGTTGCTTTGGGTCCTGCTTTAGTAGTTGTTGGTACAGCAGTTGATGTTGTTGTTACTGTTGTTTTTTTTGTTATTTCTGCAGTTGTTGATTTCTGAACTGCAGTTAAAGTGAGTCCTGCTGAAGTAGTTGTGGGTCTTGCATTTGTAGTTATTGGTCCTGATGTAGAAGTTGTTGGCTCTGAGGCTGTTGTTGTTTTTCCTTCAGTTTTTCTTTTGGGTACAGCAGTAGAAGTGATAGGTCCTTCAGTTTTTGTTGGTCCTGCAGTTGTTGTTGCAGGAATTTCTGCAAAAGTTGTTGATCCTGCAATTGTCGATGTTAGTTCAGCAGTTGAGGTTGATGGACCTGCCGTTTTTCTTGGAGTTTTCGCAGTCGTAGTTGTTGGTCCTCCAGTGGTTTTTGTGAGTCCACCAGTTGTTGTTGTTGTGGGTCCTGTTGTAGAAGTTGTTGGTTCTGAAGCTGTCGTTGTTTTTCCTTCAGTTTTTGTTTTTGGTACAGCAGTAGAAGTGATAGATCTTGCAGTTTTTGTTGGTCCTCCAATTGTTGTTGGTACTGCAGTTGTGGTTGCAGGTTTTTCTGCAAAAGTTGTTGATCCTGCAGTTGTCGATGTTTCTTCAGCCGTTGTCGTTGTTAGTCCTGCCGTTGTTCTTGCAGTTTTCGCAGTTATAGTTGTTGGTCCTGCAGTGGTTTTTGTTAGTCCACCTGTTGTCGTTATTGGTGTGGTTGTTGCTGTTGTGGGTCCTGATGTAGAAGTTTTTGGTTCTGAGGCTGTTGTTGTTTTTCCTTCAGTTGTTTTGGGTTCAACAGTAGAAGTGATAGGCCTTGCAGTTTTTGTTGGTCCTACAGTTGTTGTTGGTCCTGCAGTTGTGGTTGCAGGTTTTTCTGCAAATGTTGTTGATCCTGCAGTTGTCGATGTTAGTTCAGCAGTTGTAGTTGTTGGACCTGCCGTTGCACTTGGAGTTTTCGCAGTTGTTGTTCCTGCAGTTGTTGATGTCAGTTCAGCAGTTGTTTTTGTTGTGGGTCCTGTTGTAGAAGTTGTTGGTTCTGAAGCTGTTGTTGTTTTTCCTTCAGTTTTTGTTTTGGGTTCAGCAGTAGAAGTGATAGTTCTTGCCGTTTTTGTTAGTCCTACAGTTGTTGTTGGTACTGCAGTTGTGGTTGCAGGTTTTTCTGCAAAAGTTGTTGATCCTGCAGTTGTCGATGTTAGTTCAGCCGTTGTCGTTGTTGGTCCTGCCGTTGTTCTTGCAGTTTTCGCAGTTATAGTTGTTGGTCCTGCAGTGGTTTTTGTTAGTCCACCTGTTGTCGTTATTGGTGTGGTTGTTGCTGTTGTGGGTCCTGATGTAGAAGTTTTTGGTTCTGAGGCTGTTGTTGTTTTTCCTTCAGTTGTTTTGGGTTCAACAGTAGAAGTGATAGGCCTTGCAGTTTTTGTTGGTCCTACAGTTGTTGTTGGTCCTGCAGTTGTGGTTGCAGGTTTTTCTGCAAAAGTTGTTGATCCTGCAGTTGTCGATGTTAGTTCAGCAGTTGTAGTTGTTGGACCTGCCGTTGTTCTTGCAGTTTTCGCAGTCGTAGTTGTTGGTCCTGCAGTGGTTTTTGTTAGTTCATCAGTTGTCTTTATTGGTCCTGTTGTTTTGGGTTCTGCTTTAGTAGTTGTTGGAACAGCGGTTGATGTTGTTGGTACTGTAGTTGTTTTTGTTATTCCTGCAGTTCTAGATTTCTGTACTGCAGCTGAAGATAGTCCTGCTGAAGTAGATCTGGGTCTTGCATTCGTTGTTATTGGTCCTGCAGTTGTCATTGTTCGTCCTGCTCTCGTTGTGGATGTAGATCCTGCAGATGTTGTTGTTGCTACTGCAGTTGTCACAAGTTCGGCAGTTGTTGTTTTTCGTCCTTTTGTTGATGGTCCTGCAGTGTTTTTTGTTAGTCCACCAGTTGTTGTTGTTGTGGGTCCTGTTGTAGAAGTTGTTGGTTCTGAGGCCGTTGTTGTTTTTCCTTCAGTTTTTGTTTTTGGTACAGCAGTAGAAGTGATAGTTCTTGCAGTTTTTGTTGGTCCTCCAGTTGTTGTAGGTACTGCAGTTGTGGTTGCAGGTTTTTCTGCAAAAGTTGTTGATCCTGCAGTTATCGATGTTACTTCAGCAGTTGTAGTTGTTGGTCCTGCCATTGTTCTTGCAGTTTTCGCAGTCGTAGGTGTTGGTCCTGCAGTGGTTTTCGTGAGTCCACCAGTTTTTGTTGTTGTGGGTCCTGTTGTAGAAGTTGTTGGTTCTGAAGCTGTTGTTGTTTTTCCTTCAGTTTTTGTTTTGGGTTCAGCAGTAGAAGTGATAGTTCTTGCCGTTTTTGTTAGTCCTACAGTTGTTGTTGGTACTGCAGTTGTGGTTGCAGGTTTTTCTGCAAATGTTGTTGATCCTGCAGTTGTCGATGTTAGTTCAGCAGTTGTAGTTGTTGGACCTGCCGTTGTACTTGGAGTTTTCGCAGTCGTAGTTGTTGTTCCTGCAGTTGTTGATGTCAGTTCAGCAGTTGTTTTTGTTGTGGGTCCTGTTGTAGAAGTTGTTGGTTCTGAAGCTGTTGTTGTTTTTCCTTCAGTTTTTGTTTTGGGTTCAGCAGTAGAAGTGATAGTTCTTGCCGTTTTTGTTAGTCCTACAGTTGTTGTTGGTACTGCAGTTGTGGTTGCAGGTTTTTCTGCAAAAGTTGTTGATCCTGCAGTTGTCGATGTTAGTTCAGCAGTTGTAGTTGTTGGACCTGCCGTTGTACTTGGAGTTTTCGCAGTCGTAGTTGTTGTTCCTGCAGTTGTTGATGTCAGTTCAGCAGTTGTCTTTATTTTTCCTATTGTTGCTTTGGGTCCTGCTTTAGTAGTTGTTGGTACAGCAGTTGATGTTGTTGTTACTGTTGTCGTTTTTGTTATTTCTGCAGTTGTTGATTTCTGAACTGCAGTTAAAGTGAGTCCTGCTGAAGTAGTTGTGGGTCTTGCATTTGTAGTTATTGGTCCTGATGCAGAAGTTGTTGGCTCTGAGGCTGTTGTTGTTTTTCCTTCAGTTTTTCTTTTGGGTACAGCAGTAGAAGTGATAGGTCCTTCAGTTTTTGTTGGTCCTGCAGTTGTTGTTGCAGGAATTTCTGCAAAAGTTGTTGATCCTGCAATTGTCGATGTTAGTTCAGCAGTTGAGGTTGATGGACCTGCCGTTTTTCTTGGAGTTTTCGCAGTCGTAGCTGTTGGTCCTCCAGTGGTTTTTGTGAGTCCACCAGTTGTTGTTGTTGTGGGTCCTGTTGTAGAAGTTGTTGGTTCTGAAGCTGTTGTTGTTTTTCCTTCAGTTTTTGTTTTGGGTTCAGCAGTAGAAGTGATAGTTCTTGCCGTTTTTGTTAATCCTACAATTGTTGTTGGTACTGCAGTTGTGGTTGCAGGTTTTTCTGCAAAAGTTGTTGATCCTGCAGTTGTCGATGTTAGTTCAGCAGTTGTAGTTGTTGGACCTGCCGTTGTACTTGGAGTTTTCGCAGTCGTAGTTGTTGTCCCTGCAGTTGTTGATGTCAGTTCAGCAGTTGTCTTTATTGTTCCTATTGTTGCTTTGGGTCCTGCTTTAGTAGTTGTTGGTACAGCAGTTGATGTTGTTGTTACTGTTGTCGTTTTTGTTATTTCTGCAGTTGTTGATTTCTGAACTGCAGTTAAAGTGAGTCCTGCTGAAGTAGTTGTGGGTCTTGCATTTGTAGTTATTGGTCCTGATGTAGAAGTTGTTGGTTCTGAGGCTGTTGTTGTTTTTCCTTCAGTTTTTCTTTTGGGTACAGCAGTAGAAGTGATAGGTCCTTCAGTTTTTGTTGGTCCTGCAGTTGTTGTTGCAGGAATTTCTGCAAAAGTTGTTGATCCTGCAATTGTCGATGTTAGTTCAGCAGTTGAGGTTGATGGACCTGCCGTTTTTCGTGGAGTTTTCGCAGTCGTAGTTGTTGGTCCTCCAGTGGTTTTTGTGAGTCCACCAGTTGTTGTTGTTGTGGGTCCTGTTGTAGAAGTTGTTGGTTCTGAAGCTGTCGTTGTTTTTCCTTCAGTTTTTGTTTTTGGTACAGCAGTAGAAGTGAAAGATCTTGCAGTTTTTGTTGGTCCTCCAATTGTTGTTGGTACTGCAGTTGTGGTTGCAGGTTTTTCTGCAAAAGTTGTTGATCCTGCAGTTGTCGATGTTACTTCAGCCGTTGTCGTTGTTAGTCCTGCTGTTGTTCTTGCAGTTTTCGCAGTTATAGTTGTTGGTCCTGCAGTGGTTTTTGTTAGTCCACCTGTTGTCGTTATTGGTGTGGTTGTTGCTGTTGTGGGTCCTGATGTAGAAGTTTTTGGTTCTGAGGCTGTTGTTGTTTTTCCTTCAGTTGTTTTGGGTTCAACAGTAGAAGTGATAGGCCTTGCAGTTTTTGTTGGTCCTACAGTTGTTGTTGGTCCTGCAGTTGTGGTTGCAGGTTTTTCTGCAAATGTTGTTGATCCTGCAGTTGTCGATGTTAGTTCAGCAGTTGTAGTTGTTGGACCTGCCGTTGCACTTGGAGTTTTCGCAGTCGTAGTTGTTGTTCCTGCAGTTGTTGATGTCAGTTCAGCAGTTGTTTTTGTTGTGGGTCCTGTTGTAGAAGTTGTTGGTTCTGAAGCTGTTGTTGTTTTTCCTTCAGTTTTTGTTTTGGGTTCAGCAGTAGAAGTGATAGTTCTTGCCGTTTTTGTTAGTCCTACAGTTGTTGTTGGTACTGCAGTTGTGGTTGCAGGTTTTTCTGCAAAAGTTGTTGATCCTGCAGTTGTCGATGTTAGTTCAGCAGTTGTAGTTGTTGGACCTGCCGTTGTTCTTGGAGTTTTCGCAGTCGTAGTTGTTGTTCCTGCAGTTGTTGATGTCAGTTCAGCAGTTGTCTTTATTTTTCCTATTGTTGCTTTGGGTCCTGCATTAGTAGTTGTTGGTACAGCAGTTGATGTTGTTGTTACTGTTGTCGTTTTTGTTATTTCTGCAGTTGTTGATTTCTGAACTGCAGTTAAAGTGAGTCCTGCTGAAGTAGTTGTGGGTCTTGCATTTGTAGTTATTGGTCCTGATGTAGAAGTTGTTGGTTCTGAGGCTGTTGTTGTTTTTCCTTCAGTTTTTCTTTTGGGTACAGCAGTAGAAGTGATAGGTCCTTCAGTTTTTGTTGGTCCTGCAGTTGTTGTTGCAGGAATTTCTGCAAAAGTTGTTGATCCTGCAATTGTCGATGTTAGTTCAGCAGTTGAGGTTGATGGACCTGCCGTTTTTCTTGGAGTTTTCGCAGTCGTAGTTGTTGGTCCTCCAGTGGTTTTTGTGAGTCCACCAGTTGTTGTTGTTGTGGGTCCTGTTGTAGAAGTTGTTGGTTCTGAAGCTGTTGTTGTTTTTCCTTCAGTTTTTGTTTTGGGTTCAGCAGTAGAAGTGATAGTTCTTGCCGTTTTTGTTAGTCCTACAGTTGTTGTTGGTACTGCAGTTGTGGTTGCAGGTTTTTCTGCAAATGTTGTTGATCCTGCAGTTGTCGATGTTAGTTCAGCAGTTGTAGTTGTTGGACCTGCCGTTGTACTTGGAGTTTTCGCAGTCGTAGTTGTTGTTCCTGCAGTTGTTGATGTCAGTTCAGCAGTTGTTTTTGTTGTGGGTCCTGTTGTAGAAGTTGTTGGTTCTGAAGCTGTTGTTGTTTTTCCTTCAGTTTTTGTTTTGGGTTCAGCAGTAGAAGTGATAGTTCTTGCCGTTTTTGTTAGTCCTACAGTTGTTGTTGGTACTGCAGTTGTGGTTGCAGGTTTTTCTGCAAAAGTTGTTGATCCTGCAGTTGTCGATGTTAGTTCAGCAGTTGTAGTTGTTGGACCTGCCGTTGTACTTGGAGTTTTCGCAGTCGTAGTTGTTGTTCCTGCAGTTGTTGATGTCAGTTCAGCAGTTGTCTTTATTGTTCCTATTGTTGCTTTGGGTCCTGCTTTAGTAGTTGTTGGTACAGCAGTTGATGTTGTTGTTACTGTTGTCGTTTTTGTTATTTCTGCAGTTGTTGATTTCTGAACTGCAGTTAAAGTGAGTCCTGCTGAAGTAGTTGTGGGTCTTGCATTTGTAGTTATTGGTCCTGATGTAGAAGTTGTTGGCTCTGAGGCTGTTGTTGTTTTTCCTTCAGTTTTTCTTTTGGGTACAGCAGTAGAAGTGATAGGTCCTTCAGTTTTTGTTGCAGGAATTTCTGCAAAAGTTGTTGATCCTGCAATTGTCGATGTTAGTTCAGCAGTTGAGGTTGATGGACCTGCCGTTTTTCTTGGAGTTTTCGCGGACGTAGTTGTTGGTCCTCCAGTGGTTTTTGTGAGTCCACCAGTTGTTGTTGTTGTGGGTCCTGTTGTAGAAGTTGTTGGTTCTGAAGCTGTCGTTGTTTTTCCTTCAGTTTTTGTTTTTGGTACAGCAGTAGAAGTGATAGATCTTGCAGTTTTTGTTGGTCCTCCAATTGTTGTTGGTACTGCAGTTGTGGTTGCAGGTTTTTCTGCAAAAGTTGTTGATCCTGCAGTTGTCGATGTTACTTCAGCCGTTGTCGTTGTTGGTCCTGCCGTTGTTCTTGCAGTTTTCGCAGTTATAGTTGTTGGTCCTGCAGTGGTTTTTGTTAGTCCACCTGTTGTCGTTATTGGTGTGGTTGTTGCTGTTGTGGGTCCTGATGTAGAAGTTTTTGATTCTGAGGCTGTTGTTGTTTTTCCTTCAGTTTTTGTTTTGGGTTCAGCAGTAGAAGTGATAGTTCTTGCCGTTTTTGTTAGTCCTACAGTTGTTGTTGGTACTGCAGTTGTGGTTGCAGGTTTTTCTGCAAAAGTTGTTGATCCTGCAGTTGTCGATGTTAGTTCAGCAGTTGTAGTTGTTGGACCTGCCGTTGTACTTGGAGTTTTCGCAGTCGTAGTTGTTGTTCCTGCAGTTGTTGATGTCAGTTCAGCAGTTGTCTTTATTTTTCCTATTGTTGCTTTGGGTCCTGCTTTAGTAGTTGTTGGTACAGCAGTTGATGTTGTTGTTACTGTTGTCGTTTTTGTTATTTCTGCAGTTGTTGATTTCTGAACTGCAGTTAAAGTGAGTCCTGCTGAAGTAGTTGTGGGTCTTGCATTTGTAGTTATTGGTCCTGATGTAGAAGTTGTTGGTTCTGAGGCTGTTGTTGTTTTTCCTTCAGTTTTTCTTTTGGGTACAGCAGTAGAAGTGATAGGTCCTTCAGTTTTTGTTGGTCCTGCAGTTGTTGTTGCAGGAATTTCTGCAAAAGTTGTTGATCCTGCAATTGTCGATGTTAGTTCAGCAGTTGAGGTTGATGGACCTGCCGTTTTTCTTGGAGTTTTCGCAGTCGTAGTTGTTGGTCCTCCAGTGGTTTTTGTGAGTCCACCAGTTGTTGTTGTTGTGGGACCTGTTGTAGAAGTTGTTGGTTCTGAAGCTGTCGTTGTTTTTCCTTCAGTTTTTGTTTTTGGTACAGCAGTAGAAGTGATAGATCTTGCAGTTTTTGTTGGTCCTCCAATTGTTGTTGGTACTGCAGTTGTGGTTGCAGGTTTTTCTGCAAAAGTTGTTGATCCTGCAGTTGTCGATGTTACTTCAGCCGTTGTCGTTGTTAGTCCTGCCGTTGTTCTTGCAGTTTTCGCAGTTATAGTTGTTGGTCCTGCAGTGGTTTTTGTTAGTCCACCTGTTGTCGTTATTGGTGTGGTTGTTGCTGTTGTGGGTCCTGATGTAGAAGTTTTTGGTTCTGAGGCTGTGGTTGTTTTTCCTTCAGTTGTTTTGGGTTCAACAGTAGAAGTGATAGGCCTTGCAGTTTTTGTTGGTCCTACAGTTGTTGTTGGTCCTGCAGTTGTGGTTGCAGGTTTTTCTGCAAATGTTGTTGATCCTGCAGTTGTCGATGTTAGTTCAGCAGTTGTAGTTGTTGGACCTGCCGTTGTACTTGGAGTTTTCGCAGTCGTAGTTGTTGTTCCTGCAGTTGTTGATGTCAGTTCAGCAGTTGTTTTTGTTGTGGGTGCTGTTATAGAAGTTGTTGGTTCTGAAGCTGTCGTTGTTTTTCCTTCAGTTTTTGTTTTGGGTTCAGCAGTAGAAGTGATAGTTCTTGCCGTTTTTGTTAGTCCTACAGTTGTTGTTGGTACTGCAGTTGTGGCTGCAGGTTTTTCTGCAAAAGTTGTTGATCCTGCAGTTGTCGATGTTAGTTCAGCAGTTGTAGTTGTTGGACCTGCCGTTGTACTTGGAGTTTTCGCAGTCGTAGTTGTTGTTCCTGCAGTTGTTGATGTCAGTTCAGCAGTTGTCTTTATTTTTCCTATTGTTGCTTTGGGTCCTGCATTAGTAGTTGTTGGTACAGCAGTTGATGTTGTTGTTACTGTTGTCGTTTTTGTTATTTCTGCAGTTGTTGATTTCTGAACTGCAGTTAAAGTGAGTCCTGCTGAAGTAGTTGTGGGTCTTGCATTTGTAGTTATTGGTCCTGATGTAGAAGTTGTTGGTTCTGAGGCTGTTGTTGTTTTTCCTTCAGTTTTTCTTTTGGGTACAGCAGTAGAAGTGATAGGTCCTTCAGTTTTTCTTGGTCCTGCAGTTGTTGTTGCAGGAATTTCTGCAAAAGTTGTTGATCCTGCAATTGTCGATGTTAGTTCAGCAGTTGAGGTTGATGGACCTGCCGTTTTTCTTGGAGTTTTCGCAGTCGTAGTTGTTGGTCCTCCAGTGGTTTTTGTGAGTCCACCAGTTGTTGTTGTTGTGGGTCCTGTTGTAGAAGTTGTTGGTTCTGAAGCTGTCGTTGTTTTTCCTTCAGTTTTTGTTTTTGGTACAGCAGTAGAAGTGATAGATCTTGCAGTTTTTGTTGGTCCTCCAATTGTTGTTGGTACTGCAGTTGTGGTTGCAGGTTTTTCTGCAAAAGTTGTTGATCCTGCAGTTGTCGATGTTACTTCAGCCGTTGTCGTTGTTAGTCCTGCCGTTGTTCTTGCAGTTTTCGCAGTTATAGTTGTTGGTCCTGCAGTGGTTTTTGTTAGTCCACCTGTTGTCGTTATTGGTGTGGTTGTTGCTGTTGTGGGTCCTGATGTAGAAGTTTTTGGTTCTGAGGCTGTGGTTGTTTTTCCTTCAGTTGTTTTGGGTTCAACAGTAGAAGTGATAGGCCTTGCAGTTTTTGTTGGTCCTACAGTTGTTGTTGGTCCTGCAGTTGTGGTTGCAGGTTTTTCTGCAAATGTTGTTGATCCTGCAGTTGTCGATGTTAGTTCAGCAGTTGTAGTTGTTGGACCTGCCGTTGTTCTTGCAGTTTTCGCAGTCGTAGTTGTTGGTCCTGCAGTGGTTTTTGTTAGTTCATCAGTTGTCTTTATTGGTCCTGTTGTTGTTTTGGGTTCTGCTTTAGTAGTTGTTGGAACAGCGGTTGATGTTGTTGGTACTGTAGTTGTTTTTGTTATTCCTGCAGTTCTAGATTTCTGTACTGCAGCTGAAGATAGTCCTGCTGAAGTAGATCTGGGTCTTGCATTCGTTGTTATTGGTCCTGCAGTTGTCATTGTTCGTCCTGCTCTCGTTGTGGATGTAGATCCTGCAGATGTTGTTGTTGCTACTGCAGTTGTCACAAGTTCGGCAGTTGTTGTTTTTCGTCCTTTTGTTGATGGTCCTGCAGTGTTTTTTGTTAGTCCACCAGTTGTTGTTGTTGTGGGTCCTGTTGTAGAAGTTGTTGGTTCTGAGGCCGTTGTTGTTTTTCCTTCAGTTTTTGTTTTTGGTACAGCAGTAGAAGTGATAGTTCTTGCAGTTTTTGTTGGTCCTCCAGTTGTTGTAGGTACTGCAGTTGTGGTTGCAGGTTTTTCTGCAAAAGTTGTTGATCCTGCAGTTATCGATGTTACTTCAGCAGTTGTAGTTGTTGGTCCTGCCATTGTTCTTGCAGTTTTCGCAGTCGTAGGTGTTGGTCCTGCAGTGGTTTTTGTGAGTCCACCAGTTTTTGTTGTTGTGGGTCCTGTTGTAGAAGTTGTTGGTTCTGAAGCTGTTGTTGTTTTTCCTTCAGTTTTTGTTTTGGGTTCAGCAGTAGAAGTGATAGTTCTTGCCGTTTTTGTTAGTCCTACAGTTGTTGTTGGTACTGCAGTTGTGGTTGCAGGTTTTTCTGCAAATGTTGTTGATCCTGCAGTTGTCGATGTTAGTTCAGCAGTTGTAGTTGTTGGACCTGCCGTTGTACTTGGAGTTTTCGCAGTCGTAGTTGTTGTTCCTGCAGTTGTTGATGTCAGTTCAGCAGTTGTTTTTGTTGTGGGTCCTGTTGTAGAAGTTGTTGGTTCTGAAGCTGTTGTTGTTTTTCCTTCAGTTTTTGTTTTGGGTTCAGCAGTAGAAGTGATAGTTCTTGCCGTTTTTGTTAGTCCTACAGTTGTTGTTGGTACTGCAGTTGTGGTTGCAGGTTTTTCTGCAAAAGTTGTTGATCCTGCAGTTGTCGATGTTAGTTCAGCAGTTGTAGTTGTTGGACCTGCCGTTGTACTTGGATTTTTCGCAGTCGTAGTTGTTGTTCCTGCAGTTGTTGATGTCAGTTCAGCAGTTGTCTTTATTTTTCCTATTGTTGCTTTGGGTCCTGCTTTAGTAGTTGTTGGTACAGCAGTTGATGTTGTTGTTACTGTTGTCGTTTTTGTTATTTCTGCAGTTGTTGATTTCTGAACTGCAGTTAAAGTGAGTCCTGCTGAAGTAGTTGTGGGTCTTGCATTTGTAGTTATTGGTCCTGATGCAGAAGTTGTTGGCTCTGAGGCTGTTGTTGTTTTTCCTTCAGTTTTTCTTTTGGGTACAGCAGTAGAAGTGATAGGTCCTTCAGTTTTTGTTGGTCCTGCAGTTGTTGTTGCAGGAATTTCTGCAAAAGTTGTTGATCCTGCAATTGTCGATGTTAGTTCAGCAGTTGAGGTTGATGGACCTGCCGTTTTTCTTGGAGTTTTCGCAGTCGTAGCTGTTGGTCCTCCAGTGGTTTTTGTGAGTCCACCAGCTGTTGTTGTTGTGGGTCCTGTTGTAGAAGTTGTTGGTTCTGAAGCTGTTGTTGTTTTTCCTTCAGTTTTTGTTTTGGGTTCAGCAGTAGAAGTGATAGTTCTTGCCGTTTTTGTTAATCCTACAATTGTTGTTGGTACTGCAGTTGTGGTTGCAGGTTTTTCTGCAAAAGTTGTTGATCCTGCAGTTGTCGATGTTAGTTCAGCAGTTGTAGTTGTTGGACCTGCCGTTGTACTTGGAGTTTTCGCAGTCGTAGTTGTTGTCCCTGCAGTTGTTGATGTCAGTTCAGCAGTTGTCTTTATTGTTCCTATTGTTGCTTTGGGTCCTGCTTTAGTAGTTGTTGGTACAGCAGTTGATGTTGTTGTTACTGTTGTCGTTTTTGTTATTTCTGCAGTTGTTGATTTCTGAACTGCAGTTAAAGTGAGTCCTGCTGAAGTAGTTGTGGGTCTTGCATTTGTAGTTATTGGTCCTGATGTAGAAGTTGTTGGTTCTGAGGCTGTTGTTGTTTTTCCTTCAGTTTTTCTTTTGGGTACAGCAGTAGAAGTGATAGGTCCTTCAGTTTTTGTTGGTCCTGCAGTTGTTGTTGCAGGAATTTCTGCAAAAGTTGTTGATCCTGCAATTGTCGATGTTAGTTCAGCAGTTGAGGTTGATGGACCTGCCGTTTTTCTTGGAGTTTTCGCAGTTGTAGTTGTTGGTCCTCCAGTGGTTTTTGTGAGTCCACCAGTTGTTGTTGTTGTGGGTCCTGTTGTAGAAGTTGTTGGTTCTGAAGCTGTCGTTGTTTTTCCTTCAGTTTTTGTTTTTGGTACAGCAGTAGAAGTGATAGATCTTGCAGTTTTTGTTGGTCCTCCAATTGTTGTTGGTACTGCAGTTGTGGTTGCAGGTTTTTCTGCAAAAGTTGTTGATCCTGCAGTTGTCGATGTTACTTCAGCTGTTGTCGTTGTTAGTCCTGCCGTTGTTCTTGCAGTTTTCGCAGTTATAGTTGTTGGTCCTGCAGTGGTTTTTGTTAGTCCACCTGTTGTCGTTATTGGTGTGGTTGTTGCTGTTGTGGGTCCTGATGTAGAAGTTTTTGGTTCTGAGGCTGTTGTTGTTTTTCCTTCAGTTGTTTTGGGTTCAACAGTAGAAGTGATAGGCCTTGCAGTTTTTGTTGGTCCTACAGTTGTTGTTGGTCCTGCAGTTGTGGTTGCAGGTTTTTCTGCAAATGTTGTTGATCCTGCAGTTGTCGATGTTAGTTCAGCAGTTGTAGTTGTTGGACCTGCCGTTGCACTTGGAGTTTTCGCAGTCGTAGTTGTTGTTCCTGCAGTTGTTGATGTCAGTTCAGCAGTTGTTTTTGTTGTGGGTCCTGTTGTAGAAGTTGTTGGTTCTGAAGCTGTTGTTGTTTTTCCTTCAGTTTTTGTTTTGGGTTCAGCAGTAGAAGTGATAGTTCTTGCCGTTTTTGTTAGTCCTACAGTTGTTGTTGGTACTGCAGTTGTGGTTGCAGGTTTTTCTGCAAAAGTTGTTGATCCTGCAGTTGTCGATGTTAGTTCAGCAGTTGTAGTTGTTGGACCTGCCGTTGTACTTGGAGTTTTCGCAGTCGTAGTTGTTGTTCCTGCAGTTGTTGATGTCAGTTCAGCAGTTGTCTTTATTTTTCCTATTGTTGCTTTGGGTCCTGCATTAGTAGTTGTTGGTACAGCAGTTGATGTTGTTGTTACTGTTGTCGTTTTTGTTATTTCTGCAGTTGTTGATTTCTGAACTGCAGTTAAAGTGAGTCCTGCTGAAGTAGTTGTGGGTCTTGCATTTGTAGTTATTGGTCCTGATGTAGAAGTTGTTGGTTCTGAGGCTGTTGTTGTTTTTCCTTCAGTTTTTCTTTTGGGTACAGCAGTAGAAGTGATAGGTCCTTCAGTTTTTGTTGGTCCTGCAGTTGTTGTTGCAGGAATTTCTGCAAAAGTTGTTGATCCTGCAATTGTCGATGTTAGTTCAGCAGTTGAGGTTGATGGACCTGCCGTTTTTCTTGGAGTTTTCGCAGTCGTAGTTGTTGGTCCTCCAGTGGTTTTTGTGAGTCCACCAGTTGTTGTTGTTGTGGGTCCTGTTGTAGAAGTTGTTGGTTCTGAAGCTGTTGTTGTTTTTCCTTCAGTTTTTGTTTTGGGTTCAGCAGTAGAAGTGATAGTTCTTGCCGTTTTTGTTAGTCCTACAGTTGTTGTCGGTACTGCAGTTGTGGTTGCAGGTTTTTCTGCAAATGTTGTTGATCCTGCAGTTGTCGATGTTAGTTCAGCAGTTGTAGTTGTTGGACCTGCCGTTGTACTTGGAGTTTTCGCAGTCGTAGTTGTTGTTCCTGCAGTTGTTGATGTCAGTTCAGCAGTTGTTTTTGTTGTGGGTCCTGTTGTAGAAGTTGTTGGTTCTGAAGCTGTTGTTGTTTTTCCTTCAGTTTTTGTTTTGGGTTCAGCAGTAGAAGTGATAGTTCTTGCCGTTTTTGTTAGTCCTACAGTTGTTGTTGGTACTGCAGTTGTGGTTGCAGGTTTTTCTGCAAAAGTTGTTGATCCTGCAGTTGTCGATGTTAGTTCAGCAGTTGTAGTTGTTGGACCTGCCGTTGTACTTGGAGTTTTCGCAGTCGTAGTTGTTGTTCCTGCAGTTGTTGATGTCAGTTCAGCAGTTGTCTTTATTTTTCCTATTGTTGCTTTGGGTCCTGCTTTAGTAGTTGTTGGTACAGCAGTTGATGTTGTTGTTACTGTTGTCGTTTTTGTTATTTCTGCAGTTGTTGATTTCTGAACTGCAGTTAAAGTGAGTCCTGCTGAAGTAGTTGTGGGTCTTGCATTTGTAGTTATTGGTCCTGATGTAGAAGTTGTTGGCTCTGAGGCTGTTGTTGTTTTTCCTTCAGTTTTTCTTTTGGGTACAGCAGTAGAAGTGATAGGTCCTTCAGTTTTTGTTGCAGGAATTTCTGCAAAAGTTGTTGATCCTGCAATTGTCGATGTTAGTTCAGCAGTTGAGGTTGATGGACCTGCCGTTTTTCTTGGAGTTTTCGCGGACGTAGTTGTTGGTCCTCCAGTGGTTTTTGTGAGTCCACCAGTTGTTGTTGTTGTGGGTCCTGTTGTAGAAGTTGTTGGTTCTGAAGCTGTCGTTGTTTTTCCTTCAGTTTTTGTTTTTGGTACAGCAGTAGAAGTGATAGATCTTGCAGTTTTTGTTGGTCCTCCAATTGTTGTTGGTACTGCAGTTGTGGTTGCAGGTTTTTCTGCAAAAGTTGTTGATCCTGCAGTTGTCGATGTTACTTCAGCCGTTGTCGTTGTTGGTCCTGCCGTTGTTCTTGCAGTTTTCACAGTTATAGTTGTTGGTCCTGCAGTGGTTTTTGTTAGTCCACCTGTTGTCGTTATTGGTGTGGTTGTTGCTGTTGTGGGTCCTGATGTAGAAGTTTTTGATTCTGAGGCTGTTGTTGTTTTTCCTTCAGTTTTTGTTTTGGGTTCAGCAGTAGAAGTGATAGTTCTTGCCGTTTTTGTTAGTCCTACAGTTGTTGTTGGTACTGCAGTTGTGGTTGCAGGTTTTTCTGCAAAAGTTGTTGATCCTGCAGTTGTCGATGTTAGTTCAGCAGTTGTAGTTGTTGGACCTGCCGTTGTACTTGGAGTTTTCGCAGTCGTAGTTGTTGTTCCTGCAGTTGTTGATGTCAGTTCAGCAGTTGTCTTTTTTTTTCCTATTGTTGCTTTGGGTCCTGCTTTAGTAGTTGTTGGTACAGCAGTTGATGTTGTTGTTACTGTTGTCGTTTTTGTTATTTCTGCAGTTGTTGATTTCTGAACTGCAGTTAAAGTGAGTCCTGCTGAAGTAGTTGTGGGTCTTGCATTTGTAGTTATTGGTCCTGATGTAGAAGTTGTTGGTTCTGAGGCTGTTGTTGTTTTTCCTTCAGTTTTTCTTTTGGGTACAGCAGTAGAAGTGATAGGTCCTTCAGTTTTTGTTGGTCCTGCAGTTGTTGTTGCAGGAATTTCTGCAAAAGTTGTTGATCCTGCAATTGTCGATGTTAGTTCAGCAGTTGAGGTTGATGGACCTGCCGTTTTTCTTGGAGTTTTCGCAGTCGTAGTTGTTGGTCCTCCAGTGGTTTTTGTGAGTCCACCAGTTGTTGTTGTTGTGGGTCCTGTTGTAGAAGTTGTTGGTTCTGAAGCTGTCGTTGTTTTTCCTTCAGTTTTTGTTTTTGGTACAGCAGTAGAAGTGATAGATCTTGCAGTTTTTGTTGGTCCTCCAATTGTTGTTGGTACTGCAGTTGTGGTTGCAGGTTTTTCTGCAAAAGTTGTTGATCCTGCAGTTGTCGATGTTACTTCAGCCGTTGTCGTTGTTAGTCCTGCCGTTGTTCTTGCAGTTTTCGCAGTTATAGTTGTTGGTCCTGCAGTGGTTTTTGTTAGTCCACCTGTTGTCGTTATTGGTGTGGTTGTTGCTGTTGTGGGTCCTGATGTAGAAGTTTTTGGTTCTGAGGCTGTGGTTGTTTTTCCTTCAGTTGTTTTGGGTTCAACAGTAGAAGTGATAGGCCTTGCAGTTTTTGTTGGTCCTACAGTTGTTGTTGGTCCTGCAGTTGTGGTTGCAGGTTTTTCTGCAAATGTTGTTGATCCTGCAGTTGTCGATGTTAGTTCAGCAGTTGTAGTTGTTAGTCCTGCCGTTGTTCTTGCAGTTTTCGCAGTTATAGTTGTTGGTCCTGCAGTGGTTTTTGTTAGTCCACCTGTTGTCGTTATTGGTGTGGTTGTTGCTGTTGTGGGTCCTGATGTAGAAGTTTTTGGTTCTGAGGCTGTTGTTGTTTTTCCTTCAGTTGTTTTGGGTTCAACAGTAGAAGTGATAGGCCTTGCAGTTTTTGTTGGTCCTACAGTTGTTGTTGGTCCTGCAGTTGTGGTTGCAGGTTTTTCTGCAAATGTTGTTGATCCTGCAGTTGTCGATGTTAGTTCAGCAGTTGTAGTTGTTGGACCTGCCGTTGCACTTGGAGTTTTCGCAGTCGTAGTTGTTGTTCCTGCAGTTGTTGATGTCAGTTCAGCAGTTGTTTTTGTTGTGGGTCCTGTTGTAGAAGTTGTTGGTTCTGAAGCTGTTGTTGTTTTTCCTTCAGTTTTTGTTTTGGGTTCAGCAGTAGAAGTGATAGTTCTTGCCGTTTTTGTTAGTCCTACAGTTGTTGTTGGTACTGCAGTTGTGGTTGCAGGTTTTTCTGCAAAAGTTGTTGATCCTGCAGTTGTCGATGTTAGTTCAGCAGTTGTAGTTGTTGGACCTGCCGTTGTACTTGGAGTTTTCGCAGTCGTAGTTGTTGTCCCTGCAGTTGTTGATGTCAGTTCAGCAGTTGTCTTTATTTTTCCTATTGTTGCTTTGGGTCCTGCATTAGTAGTTGTTGGTACAGCAGTTGATGTTGTTGTTACTGTTGTCGTTTTTGTTATTTCTGCAGTTGTTGATTTCTGAACTGCAGTTAAAGTGAGTCCTGCTGAAGTAGTTGTGGGTCTTGCATTTGTAGTTATTGGTCCTGATGTAGAAGTTGTTGGTTCTGAGGCTGTTGTTGTTTTTCCTTCAGTTTTTCTTTTGGGTACAGCAGTAGAAGTGATAGGTCCTTCAGTTTTTGTTGGTCCTGCAGTTGTTGTTGCAGGAATTTCTGCAAAAGTTGTTGATCCTGCAATTGTCGATGTTAGTTCAGCAGTTGAGGTTGATGGACCTGCCGTTTTTCTTGGAGTTTTCGCAGTCGTAGTTGTTGGTCCTCCAGTGGTTTTTGTGAGTCCACCAGTTGTTGTTGTTGTGGGTCCTGTTGTAGAAGTTGTTGGTTCTGAAGCTGTTGTTGTTTTTCCTTCAGTTTTTGTTTTGGGTTCAGCAGTAGAAGTGATAGTTCTTGCCGTTTTTGTTAGTCCTACAGTTGTTGTCGGTACTGCAGTTGTGGTTGCAGGTTTTTCTGCAAATGTTGTTGATCCTGCAGTTGTCGATGTTAGTTCAGCAGTTGTAGTTGTTGGACCTGCCGTTGTACTTGGAGTTTTCGCAGTCGTAGTTGTTGTTCCTGCAGTTGTTGATGTCAGTTCAGCAGTTGTTTTTGTTGTGGGTCCTGTTGTAGAAGTTGTTGCTTCTGAAGGTGTTGTTGTTTTTCCTTCAGTTTTTGTTTTGGGTTCAGCAGTAGAAGTGATAGTTCTTGCCGTTTTTGTTAGTCCTACAGTTGTTGTTGGTACTGCAGTTGTGGTTGCAGGTTTTTCTGCAAAAGTTGTTGATCCTGCAGTTGTCGATGTTAGTTCAGCAGTTGTAGTTGTTGGACCTGCCGTTGTACTTGGAGTTTTCGCAGTCGTAGTTGTTGTTCCTGCAGTTGTTGATGTCAGTTCAGCAGTTGTTTTTGTTGTGGGTCCTGTTGTAGAAGTTGTTGGTTCTGAAGCTGTTGTTGTTTTTCCTTCAGTTTTTGTTTTGGGTTCAGCAGTAGAAGTGATAGTTCTTGCCGTTTTTGTTAGTCCTACAGTTGTTGTTGGTACTGCAGTTGTGGTTGCAGGTTTTTCTGCAAAAGTTGTTGATCCTGCAGTTGTCGATGTTAGTTCAGCAGTTGTAGTTGTTGGACCTGCCGTTGTACTTGGAGTTTTCGCAGTCGTAGTTGTTGTTCCTGCAGTTGTTGATGTCAGTTCAGCAGTTGTCTTTATTTTTCCTATTGTTGCTTTGGGTCCTGCTTTAGTAGTTGTTGGTACAGCAGTTGATGTTGTTGTTACTGTTGTCGTTTTTGTTATTTCTGCAGTTGTTGATTTCTGAACTGCAGTTAAAGTGAGTCCTGCTGAAGTAGTTGTGGGTCTTGCATTTGTAGTTATTGGTCCTGATGTAGAAGTTGTTGGCTCTGAGGCTGTTGTTGTTTTTCCTTCAGTTTTTCTTTTGGGTACAGCAGTAGAAGTGATAGGTCCTTCAGTTTTTGTTGCAGGAATTTCTGCAAAAGTTGTTGATCCTGCAATTGTCGATGTTAGTTCAGCAGTTGAGGTTGATGGACCTGCCGTTTTTCTTGGAGTTTTCGCGGACGTAGTTGTTGGTCCTCCAGTGGTTTTTGTGAGTCCACCAGTTGTTGTTGTTGTGGGTCCTGTTGTAGAAGTTGTTGGTTCTGAAGCTGTCGTTGTTTTTCCTTCAGTTTTTGTTTTTGGTACAGCAGTAGAAGTGATAGATCTTGCAGTTTTTGTTGGTCCTCCAATTGTTGTTGGTACTGCAGTTGTGGTTGCAGGTTTTTCTGCAAAAGTTGTTGATCCTGCAGTTGTCGATGTTACTTCAGCCGTTGTCGTTGTTGGTCCTGCCGTTGTTCTTGCAGTTTTCACAGTTATAGTTGTTGGTCCTGCAGTGGTTTTTGTTAGTCCACCTGTTGTCGTTATTGGTGTGGTTGTTGCTGTTGTGGGTCCTGATGTAGAAGTTTTTGATTCTGAGGCTGTTGTTGTTTTTCCTTCAGTTTTTGTTTTGGGTTCAGCAGTAGAAGTGATAGTTCTTGCCGTTTTTGTTAGTCCTACAGTTGTTGTTGGTACTGCAGTTGTGGTTGCAGGTTTTTCTGCAAAAGTTGTTGATCCTGCAGTTGTCGATGTTAGTTCAGCAGTTGTAGTTGTTGGACCTGCCGTTGTACTTGGAGTTTTCGCAGTCGTAGTTGTTGTTCCTGCAGTTGTTGATGTCAGTTCAGCAGTTGTCTTTATTTTTCCTATTGTTGCTTTGGGTCCTGCATTAGTAGTTGTTGGTACAGCAGTTGATGTTGTTGTTACTGTTGTCGTTTTTGTTATTTCTGCAGTTGTTGATTTCTGAACTGCAGTTAAAGTGAGTCCTGCTGAAGTAGTTGTGGGTCTTGCATTTGTAGTTATTGGTCCTGATGTAGAAGTTGTTGGTTCTGAGGCTGTTGTTGTTTTTCCTTCAGTTTTTCTTTTGGGTACAGCAGTAGAAGTGATAGGTCCTTCAGTTTTTGTTGGTCCTGCAGTTGTTGTTGCAGGAATTTCTGCAAAAGTTGTTGATCCTGCAATTGTCGATGTTAGTTCAGCAGTTGAGGTTGATGGACCTGCCGTTTTTCTTGGAGTTTTCGCAGTCGTAGTTGTTGGTCCTCCAGTGGTTTTTGTGAGTCCACCAGTTGTTGTTGTTGTGGGTCCTGTTGTAGAAGTTGTTGGTTCTGAAGCTGTTGTTGTTTTTCCTTCAGTTTTTGTTTTGGGTTCAGCAGTAGAAGTGATAGTTCTTGCCGTTTTTGTTAGTCCTACAGTTGTTGTTGGTACTGCAGTTGTGGTTGCAGGTTTTTCTGCAAATGTTGTTGATCCTGCAGTTGTCGATGTTAGTTCAGCAGTTGTAGTTGTTGGACCTGCCGTTGTACTTGGAGTTTTCGCAGTCGTAGTTGTTGTTCCTGCAGTTGTTGATGTCAGTTCAGCAGTTGTTTTTGTTGTGGGTCCTGTTGTAGAAGTTGTTGGTTCTGAAGCTGTTGTTGTTTTTCCTTCAGTTTTTGTTTTGGGTTCAGCAGTAGAAGTGATAGTTCTTGCCGTTTTTGTTAGTCCTACAGTTGTTGTTGGTACTGCAGTTGTGGTTGCAGGTTTTTCTGCAAAAGTTGTTGATCCTGCAGTTGTCGATGTTAGTTCAGCAGTTGTAGTTGTTGGACCTGCCGTTGTACTTGGAGTTTTCGCAGTCGTAGTTGTTGTTCCTGCAGTTGTTGATGTCAGTCCAGCAGTTGTCTTTATTTTTCCTATTGTTGCTTTGGGTCCTGCTTTAGTAGTTGTTGGTACAGCAGTTGATGTTGTTGTTACTGTTGTCGTTTTTGTTATTTCTGCAGTTGTTGATTTCTGAACTGCAGTTAAAGTGAGTCCTGCTGAAGTAGTTGTGGGTCTTGCATTTGTAGTTATTGGTCCTGATGTAGAAGTTGTTGGCTCTGAGGCTGTTGTTGTTTTTCCTTCAGTTTTTCTTTTGGGTACAGCAGTAGAAGTGATAGGTCCTTCAGTTTTTGTTGCAGGAATTTCTGCAAAAGTTGTTGATCCTGCAATTGTCGATGTTAGTTCAGCAGTTGAGGTTGATGGACCTGCCGTTTTTCTTGGAGTTTTCGCGGACGTAGTTGTTGGTCCTCCAGTGGTTTTTGTGAGTCCACCAGTTGTTGTTGTTGTGGGTCCTGTTGTAGAAGTTGTTGGTTCTGAAGCTGTCGTTGTTTTTCCTTCAGTTTTTGTTTTTGGTACAGCAGTAGAAGTGATAGATCTTGCAGTTTTTGTTGGTCCTCCAATTGTTGTTGGTACTGCAGTTGTGGTTGCAGGTTTTTCTGCAAAAGTTGTTGATCCTGCAGTTGTCGATGTTACTTCAGCCGTTGTCGTTGTTGGTCCTGCCGTTGTTCTTGCAGTTTTCGCAGTTATAGTTGTTGGTCCTGCAGTGGTTTTTGTTAGTCCACCTGTTGTCGTTATTGGTGTGGTTGTTGCTGTTGTGGGTCCTGATGTAGAAGTTTTTGATTCTGAGGCTGTTGTTGTTTTTCCTTCAGTTTTTGTTTTGGGTTCAGCAGTAGAAGTGATAGTTCTTGCCGTTTTTGTTAGTCCTACAGTTGTTGTTGGTACTGCAGTTGTGGTTGCAGGTTTTTCTGCAAAAGTTGTTGATCCTGCAGTTGTCGATGTTAGTTCAGCAGTTGTAGTTGTTGGACCTGCCGTTGTACTTGGAGTTTTCGCAGTCGTAGTTGTTGTTCCTGCAGTTGTTGATGTCAGTTCAGCAGTTGTCTTTATTTTTCCTATTGTTGCTTTGGGTCCTGCTTTAGTAGTTGTTGGTACAGCAGTTGATGTTGTTGTTACTGTTGTCGTTTTTGTTATTTCTGCAGTTGTTGATTTCTGAACTGCAGTTAAAGTGAGTCCTGCTGAAGTAGTTGTGGGTCTTGCATTTGTAGTTATTGGTCCTGATGTAGAAGTTGTTGGTTCTGAGGCTGTTGTTGTTTTTCCTTCAGTTTTTCTTTTGGGTACAGCAGTAGAAGTGATAGGTCCTTCAGTTTTTGTTGGTCCTGCAGTTGTTGTTGCAGGAATTTCTGCAAAAGTTGTTGATCCTGCAATTGTCGATGTTAGTTCAGCAGTTGAGGTTGATGGACCTGCCGTTTTTCTTGGAGTTTTCGCAGTCGTAGTTGTTGGTCCTCCAGTGGTTTTTGTGAGTCCACCAGTTGTTGTTGTTGTGGGACCTGTTGTAGAAGTTGTTGGTTCTGAAGCTGTCGTTGTTTTTCCTTCAGTTTTTGTTTTTGGTACAGCAGTAGAAGTGATAGATCTTGCAGTTTTTGTTGGTCCTCCAATTGTTGTTGGTACTGCAGTTGTGGTTGCAGGTTTTTCTGCAAAAGTTGTTGATCCTGCAGTTGTCGATGTTACTTCAGCCGTTGTCGTTGTTAGTCCTGCCGTTGTTCTTGCAGTTTTCGCAGTTATAGTTGTTGGTCCTGCAGTGGTTTTTGTTAGTCCACCTGTTGTCGTTATTGGTGTGGTTGTTGCTGTTGTGGGTCCTGATGTAGAAGTTTTTGGTTCTGAGGCTGTGGTTGTTTTTCCTTCAGTTGTTTTGGGTTCAACAGTAGAAGTGATAGGCCTTGCAGTTTTTGTTGGTCCTACAGTTGTTGTTGGTCCTGCAGTTGTGGTTGCAGGTTTTTCTGCAAATGTTGTTGATCCTGCAGTTGTCGATGTTAGTTCAGCAGTTGTAGTTGTTGGACCTGCCGTTGTACTTGGAGTTTTCGCAGTCGTAGTTGTTGTTCCTGCAGTTGTTGATGTCAGTTCAGCAGTTGTTTTTGTTGTGGGTGCTGTTATAGAAGTTGTTGGTTCTGAAGCTGTCGTTGTTTTTCCTTCAGTTTTTGTTTTGGGTTCAGCAGTAGAAGTGATAGTTCTTGCCGTTTTTGTTAGTCCTACAGTTGTTGTTGGTACTGCAGTTGTGGCTGCAGGTTTTTCTGCAAAAGTTGTTGATCCTGCAGTTGTCGATGTTAGTTCAGCAGTTGTAGTTGTTGGACCTGCCGTTGTACTTGGAGTTTTCGCAGTCGTAGTTGTTGTTCCTGCAGTTGTTGATGTCAGTTCAGCAGTTGTCTTTATTTTTCCTATTGTTGCTTTGGGTCCTGCATTAGTAGTTGTTGGTACAGCAGTTGATGTTGTTGTTACTGTTGTCGTTTTTGTTATTTCTGCAGTTGTTGATTTCTGAACTGCAGTTAAAGTGAGTCCTGCTGAAGTAGTTGTGGGTCTTGCATTTGTAGTTATTGGTCCTGATGTAGAAGTTGTTGGTTCTGAGGCTGTTGTTGTTTTTCCTTCAGTTTTTCTTTTGGGTACAGCAGTAGAAGTGATAGGTCCTTCAGTTTTTCTTGGTCCTGCAGTTGTTGTTGCAGGAATTTCTGCAAAAGTTGTTGATCCTGCAATTGTCGATGTTAGTTCAGCAGTTGAGGTTGATGGACCTGCCGTTTTTCTTGGAGTTTTCGCAGTCGTAGTTGTTGGTCCTCCAGTGGTTTTTGTGAGTCCACCAGTTGTTGTTGTTGTGGGTCCTGTTGTAGAAGTTGTTGGTTCTGAAGCTGTCGTTGTTTTTCCTTCAGTTTTTGTTTTTGGTACAGCAGTAGAAGTGATAGATCTTGCAGTTTTTGTTGGTCCTCCAATTGTTGTTGGTACTGCAGTTGTGGTTGCAGGTTTTTCTGCAAAAGTTGTTGATCCTGCAGTTGTCGATGTTACTTCAGCCGTTGTCGTTGTTAGTCCTGCCGTTGTTCTTGCAGTTTTCGCAGTTATAGTTGTTGGTCCTGCAGTGGTTTTTGTTAGTCCACCTGTTGTCGTTATTGGTGTGGTTGTTGCTGTTGTGGGTCCTGATGTAGAAGTTTTTGGTTCTGAGGCTGTGGTTGTTTTTCCTTCAGTTGTTTTGGGTTCAACAGTAGAAGTGATAGGCCTTGCAGTTTTTGTTGGTCCTACAGTTGTTGTTGGTCCTGCAGTTGTGGTTGCAGGTTTTTCTGCAAATGTTGTTGATCCTGCAGTTGTCGATGTTAGTTCAGCAGTTGTAGTTGTTGGACCTGCCGTTGTTCTTGCAGTTTTCGCAGTCGTAGTTGTTGGTCCTGCAGTGGTTTTTGTTAGTTCATCAGTTGTCTTTATTGGTCCTGTTGTTGTTTTGGGTTCTGCTTTAGTAGTTGTTGGAACAGCGGTTGATGTTGTTGGTACTGTAGTTGTTTTTGTTATTCCTGCAGTTCTAGATTTCTGTACTGCAGCTGAAGATAGTCCTGCTGAAGTAGATCTGGGTCTTGCATTCGTTGTTATTGGTCCTGCAGTTGTCATTGTTCGTCCTGCTCTCGTTGTGGATGTAGATCCTGCAGATGTTGTTGTTGCTACTGCAGTTGTCACAAGTTCGGCAGTTGTTGTTTTTCGTCCTTTTGTTGATGGTCCTGCAGTGTTTTTTGTTAGTCCACCAGTTGTTGTTGTTGTGGGTCCTGTTGTAGAAGTTGTTGGTTCTGAGGCCGTTGTTGTTTTTCCTTCAGTTTTTGTTTTTGGTACAGCAGTAGAAGTGATAGTTCTTGCAGTTTTTGTTGGTCCTCCAGTTGTTGTAGGTACTGCAGTTGTGGTTGCAGGTTTTTCTGCAAAAGTTGTTGATCCTGCAGTTATCGATGTTACTTCAGCAGTTGTAGTTGTTGGTCCTGCCATTGTTCTTGCAGTTTTCGCAGTCGTAGGTGTTGGTCCTGCAGTGGTTTTTGTGAGTCCACCAGTTTTTGTTGTTGTGGGTCCTGTTGTAGAAGTTGTTGGTTCTGAAGCTGTTGTTGTTTTTCCTTCAGTTTTTGTTTTGGGTTCAGCAGTAGAAGTGATAGTTCTTGCCGTTTTTGTTAGTCCTACAGTTGTTGTTGGTACTGCAGTTGTGGTTGCAGGTTTTTCTGCAAATGTTGTTGATCCTGCAGTTGTCGATGTTAGTTCAGCAGTTGTAGTTGTTGGACCTGCCGTTGTACTTGGAGTTTTCGCAGTCGTAGTTGTTGTTCCTGCAGTTGTTGATGTCAGTTCAGCAGTTGTTTTTGTTGTGGGTCCTGTTGTAGAAGTTGTTGGTTCTGAAGCTGTTGTTGTTTTTCCTTCAGTTTTTGTTTTGGGTTCAGCAGTAGAAGTGATAGTTCTTGCCGTTTTTGTTAGTCCTACAGTTGTTGTTGGTACTGCAGTTGTGGTTGCAGGTTTTTCTGCAAAAGTTGTTGATCCTGCAGTTGTCGATGTTAGTTCAGCAGTTGTAGTTGTTGGACCTGCCGTTGTACTTGGATTTTTCGCAGTCGTAGTTGTTGTTCCTGCAGTTGTTGATGTCAGTTCAGCAGTTGTCTTTATTTTTCCTATTGTTGCTTTGGGTCCTGCTTTAGTAGTTGTTGGTACAGCAGTTGATGTTGTTGTTACTGTTGTCGTTTTTGTTATTTCTGCAGTTGTTGATTTCTGAACTGCAGTTAAAGTGAGTCCTGCTGAAGTAGTTGTGGGTCTTGCATTTGTAGTTATTGGTCCTGATGCAGAAGTTGTTGGCTCTGAGGCTGTTGTTGTTTTTCCTTCAGTTTTTCTTTTGGGTACAGCAGTAGAAGTGATAGGTCCTTCAGTTTTTGTTGGTCCTGCAGTTGTTGTTGCAGGAATTTCTGCAAAAGTTGTTGATCCTGCAATTGTCGATGTTAGTTCAGCAGTTGAGGTTGATGGACCTGCCGTTTTTCTTGGAGTTTTCGCAGTCGTAGCTGTTGGTCCTCCAGTGGTTTTTGTGAGTCCACCAGCTGTTGTTGTTGTGGGTCCTGTTGTAGAAGTTGTTGGTTCTGAAGCTGTTGTTGTTTTTCCTTCAGTTTTTGTTTTGGGTTCAGCAGTAGAAGTGATAGTTCTTGCCGTTTTTGTTAATCCTACAATTGTTGTTGGTACTGCAGTTGTGGTTGCAGGTTTTTCTGCAAAAGTTGTTGATCCTGCAGTTGTCGATGTTAGTTCAGCAGTTGTAGTTGTTGGACCTGCCGTTGTACTTGGAGTTTTCGCAGTCGTAGTTGTTGTCCCTGCAGTTGTTGATGTCAGTTCAGCAGTTGTCTTTATTGTTCCTATTGTTGCTTTGGGTCCTGCTTTAGTAGTTGTTGGTACAGCAGTTGATGTTGTTGTTACTGTTGTCGTTTTTGTTATTTCTGCAGTTGTTGATTTCTGAACTGCAGTTAAAGTGAGTCCTGCTGAAGTAGTTGTGGGTCTTGCATTTGTAGTTATTGGTCCTGATGTAGAAGTTGTTGGTTCTGAGGCTGTTGTTGTTTTTCCTTCAGTTTTTCTTTTGGGTACAGCAGTAGAAGTGATAGGTCCTTCAGTTTTTGTTGGTCCTGCAGTTGTTGTTGCAGGAATTTCTGCAAAAGTTGTTGATCCTGCAATTGTCGATGTTAGTTCAGCAGTTGAGGTTGATGGACCTGCCGTTTTTCTTGGAGTTTTCGCAGTTGTAGTTGTTGGTCCTCCAGTGGTTTTTGTGAGTCCACCAGTTGTTGTTGTTGTGGGTCCTGTTGTAGAAGTTGTTGGTTCTGAAGCTGTCGTTGTTTTTCCTTCAGTTTTTGTTTTTGGTACAGCAGTAGAAGTGATAGATCTTGCAGTTTTTGTTGGTCCTCCAATTGTTGTTGGTACTGCAGTTGTGGTTGCAGGTTTTTCTGCAAAAGTTGTTGATCCTGCAGTTGTCGATGTTACTTCAGCTGTTGTCGTTGTTAGTCCTGCCGTTGTTCTTGCAGTTTTCGCAGTTATAGTTGTTGGTCCTGCAGTGGTTTTTGTTAGTCCACCTGTTGTCGTTATTGGTGTGGTTGTTGCTGTTGTGGGTCCTGATGTAGAAGTTTTTGGTTCTGAGGCTGTTGTTGTTTTTCCTTCAGTTGTTTTGGGTTCAACAGTAGAAGTGATAGGCCTTGCAGTTTTTGTTGGTCCTACAGTTGTTGTTGGTCCTGCAGTTGTGGTTGCAGGTTTTTCTGCAAATGTTGTTGATCCTGCAGTTGTCGATGTTAGTTCAGCAGTTGTAGTTGTTGGACCTGCCGTTGCACTTGGAGTTTTCGCAGTCGTAGTTGTTGTTCCTGCAGTTGTTGATGTCAGTTCAGCAGTTGTTTTTGTTGTGGGTGCTGTTGTAGAAGTTGTTGGTTCTGAAGCTGTTGTTGTTTTTCCTTCAGTTTTTGTTTTGGGTTCAGCAGTAGAAGTGATAGTTCTTGCCGTTTTTGTTAGTCCTACAGTTGTTGTTGGTACTGCAGTTGTGGTTGCAGGTTTTTCTGCAAAAGTTGTTGATCCTGCAGTTGTCGATGTTAGTTCAGCAGTTGTAGTTGTTGGACCTGCCGTTGTACTTGGAGTTTTCGCAGTCGTAGTTGTTGTTCCTGCAGTTGTTGATGTCAGTTCAGCAGTTGTCTTTATTTTTCCTATTGTTGCTTTGGGTCCTGCATTAGTAGTTGTTGGTACAGCAGTTGATGTTGTTGTTACTGTTGTCGTTTTTGTTATTTCTGCAGTTGTTGATTTCTGAACTGCAGTTAAAGTGAGTCCTGCTGAAGTAGTTGTGGGTCTTGCATTTGTAGTTATTGGTCCTGATGTAGAAGTTGTTGGTTCTGAGGCTGTTGTTGTTTTTCCTTCAGTTTTTCTTTTGGGTACAGCAGTAGAAGTGATAGGTCCTTCAGTTTTTGTTGGTCCTGCAGTTGTTGTTGCAGGAATTTCTGCAAAAGTTGTTGATCCTGCAATTGTCGATGTTAGTTCAGCAGTTGAGGTTGATGGACCTGCCGTTTTTCTTGGAGTTTTCGCAGTCGTAGTTGTTGGTCCTCCAGTGGTTTTTGTGAGTCCACCAGTTGTTGTTGTTGTGGGTCCTGTTGTAGAAGTTGTTGGTTCTGAAGCTGTTGTTGTTTTTCCTTCAGTTTTTGTTTTGGGTTCAGCAGTAGAAGTGATAGTTCTTGCCGTTTTTGTTAGTCCTACAGTTGTTGTCGGTACTGCAGTTGTGGTTGCAGGTTTTTCTGCAAATGTTGTTGATCCTGCAGTTGTCGATGTTAGTTCAGCAGTTGTAGTTGTTGGACCTGCCGTTGTACTTGGAGTTTTCGCAGTCGTAGTTGTTGTTCCTGCAGTTGTTGATGTCAGTTCAGCAGTTGTTTTTGTTGTGGGTCCTGTTGTAGAAGTTGTTGGTTCTGAAGCTGTTGTTGTTTTTCCTTCAGTTTTTGTTTTGGGTTCAGCAGTAGAAGTGATAGTTCTTGCCGTTTTTGTTAGTCCTACAGTTGTTGTTGGTACTGCAGTTGTGGTTGCAGGTTTTTCTGCAAAAGTTGTTGATCCTGCAGTTGTCGATGTTAGTTCAGCAGTTGTAGTTGTTGGACCTGCCGTTGTACTTGGAGTTTTCGCAGTCGTAGTTGTTGTTCCTGCAGTTGTTGATGTCAGTTCAGCAGTTGTCTTTATTTTTCCTATTGTTGCTTTGGGTCCTGCTTTAGTAGTTGTTGGTACAGCAGTTGATGTTGTTGTTACTGTTGTCGTTTTTGTTATTTCTGCAGTTGTTGATTTCTGAACTGCAGTTAAAGTGAGTCCTGCTGAAGTAGTTGTGGGTCTTGCATTTGTAGTTATTGGTCCTGATGTAGAAGTTTTTGGTTCTGAGGCTGTGGTTGTTTTTCCTTCAGTTGTTTTGGGTTCAGCAGTAGAAGTGATAGGTCCTTCAGTTTTTGTTGCAGGAATTTCTGCAAAAGTTGTTGATCCTGCAATTGTCGATGTTAGTTCAGCAGTTGAGGTTGATGGACCTGCCGTTTTTCTTGGAGTTTTCGCGGACGTAGTTGTTGGTCCTCCAGTGGTTTTTGTGAGTCCACCAGTTGTTGTTGTTGTGGGTCCTGTTGTAGAAGTTGTTGGTTCTGAAGCTGTCGTTGTTTTTCCTTCAGTTTTTGTTTTTGGTACAGCAGTAGAAGTGATAGATCTTGCAGTTTTTGTTGGTCCTCCAATTGTTGTTGGTACTGCAGTTGTGGTTGCAGGTTTTTCTGCAAAAGTTGTTGATCCTGCAGTTGTCGATGTTACTTCAGCAGTTGTCGTTGTTGGTCCTGCCGTTGTTCTTGCAGTTTTCACAGTTATAGTTGTTGGTCCTGCAGTGGTTTTTGTTAGTCCACCTGTTGTCGTTATTGGTGTGGTTGTTGCTGTTGTGGGTCCTGATGTAGAAGTTTTTGATTCTGAGGCTGTTGTTGTTTTTCCTTCAGTTTTTGTTTTGGGTTCAGCAGTAGAAGTGATAGTTCTTGCCGTTTTTGTTAGTCCTACAGTTGTTGTTGGTACTGCAGTTGTGGTTGCAGGTTTTTCTGCAAAAGTTGTTGATCCTGCAGTTGTCGATGTTAGTTCAGCAGTTGTAGTTGTTGGACCTGCCGTTGTACTTGGAGTTTTCGCAGTCGTAGTTGTTGTTCCTGCAGTTGTTGATGTCAGTTCAGCAGTTGTCTTTTTTTTTCCTATTGTTGCTTTGGGTCCTGCTTTAGTAGTTGTTGGTACAGCAGTTGATGTTGTTGTTACTGTTGTCGTTTTTGTTATTTCTGCAGTTGTTGATTTCTGAACTGCAGTTAAAGTGAGTCCTGCTGAAGTAGTTGTGGGTCTTGCATTTGTAGTTATTGGTCCTGATGTAGAAGTTGTTGGTTCTGAGGCTGTTGTTGTTTTTCCTTCAGTTTTTCTTTTGGGTACAGCAGTAGAAGTGATAGGTCCTTCAGTTTTTGTTGGTCCTGCAGTTGTTGTTGCAGGAATTTCTGCAAAAGTTGTTGATCCTGCAATTGTCGATGTTAGTTCAGCAGTTGAGGTTGATGGACCTGCCGTTTTTCTTGGAGTTTTCGCAGTCGTAGTTGTTGGTCCTCCAGTGGTTTTTGTGAGTCCACCAGTTGTTGTTGTTGTGGGTCCTGTTGTAGAAGTTGTTGGTTCTGAAGCTGTCGTTGTTTTTCCTTCAGTTTTTGTTTTTGGTACAGCAGTAGAAGTGATAGATCTTGCAGTTTTTGTTGGTCCTCCAATTGTTGTTGGTACTGCAGTTGTGGTTGCAGGTTTTTCTGCAAAAGTTGTTGATCCTGCAGTTGTCGATGTTACTTCAGCCGTTGTCGTTGTTAGTCCTGCCGTTGTTCTTGCAGTTTTCGCAGTTATAGTTGTTGGTCCTGCAGTGGTTTTTGTTAGTCCACCTGTTGTCGTTATTGGTGTGGTTGTTGCTGTTGTGGGTCCTGATGTAGAAGTTTTTGGTTCTGAGGCTGTGGTTGTTTTTCCTTCAGTTGTTTTGGGTTCAACAGTAGAAGTGATAGGCCTTGCAGTTTTTGTTGGTCCTACAGTTGTTGTTGGTCCTGCAGTTGTGGTTGCAGGTTTTTCTGCAAATGTTGTTGATCCTGCAGTTGTCGATGTTAGTTCAGCAGTTGTAGTTGTTAGTCCTGCCGTTGTTCTTGCAGTTTTCGCAGTTATAGTTGTTGGTCCTGCAGTGGTTTTTGTTAGTCCACCTGTTGTCGTTATTGGTGTGGTTGTTGCTGTTGTGGGTCCTGATGTAGAAGTTTTTGGTTCTGAGGCTGTTGTTGTTTTTCCTTCAGTTGTTTTGGGTTCAACAGTAGAAGTGATAGGCCTTGCAGTTTTTGTTGGTCCTACAGTTGTTGTTGGTCCTGCAGTTGTGGTTGCAGGTTTTTCTGCAAATGTTGTTGATCCTGCAGTTGTCGATGTTAGTTCAGCAGTTGTAGTTGTTGGACCTGCCGTTGCACTTGGAGTTTTCGCAGTCGTAGTTGTTGTTCCTGCAGTTGTTGATGTCAGTTCAGCAGTTGTTTTTGTTGTTGGTCCTGTTGTAGAAGTTGTTGGTTCTGAAGCTGTTGTTGTTTTTCCTTCAGTTTTTGTTTTGGGTTCAGCAGTAGAAGTGATAGTTCTTGCCGTTTTTGTTAGTCCTACAGTTGTTGTTGGTACTGCAGTTGTGGTTGCAGGTTTTTCTGCAAAAGTTGTTGATCCTGCAGTTGTCGATGTTAGTTCAGCAGTTGTAGTTGTTGGACCTGCCGTTGTACTTGGAGTTTTCGCAGTCGTAGTTGTTGTTCCTGCAGTTGTTGATGTCAGTTCAGCAGTTGTCTTTATTTTTCCTATTGTTGCTTTGGGTCCTGCATTAGTAGTTGTTGGTACAGCAGTTGATGTTGTTGTTACTGTTGTCGTTTTTGTTATTTCTGCAGTTGTTGATTTCTGAACTGCAGTTAAAGTGAGTCCTGCTGAAGTAGTTGTGGGTCTTGCATTTGTAGTTATTGGTCCTGATGTAGAAGTTGTTGGTTCTGAGGCTGTTGTTGTTTTTCCTTCAGTTTTTCTTTTGGGTACAGCAGTAGAAGTGATAGGTCCTTCAGTTTTTGTTGGTCCTGCAGTTGTTGTTGCAGGAATTTCTGCAAAAGTTGTTGATCCTGCAATTGTCGATGTTAGTTCAGCAGTTGAGGTTGATGGACCTGCCGTTTTTCTTGGAGTTTTCGCAGTCGTAGTTGTTGGTCCTCCAGTGGTTTTTGTGAGTCCACCAGTTGTTGTTGTTGTGGGTCCTGTTGTAGAAGTTGTTGGTTCTGAAGCTGTTGTTGTTTTTCCTTCAGTTTTTGTTTTGGGTTCAGCAGTAGAAGTGATAGTTCTTGCCGTTTTTGTTAGTCCTACAGTTGTTGTCGGTACTGCAGTTGTGGTTGCAGGTTTTTCTGCAAATGTTGTTGATCCTGCAGTTGTCGATGTTAGTTCAGCAGTTGTAGTTGTTGGACCTGCCGTTGTACTTGGAGTTTTCGCAGTCGTAGTTGTTGTTCCTGCAGTTGTTGATGTCAGTTCAGCAGTTGTTTTTGTTGTGGGTCCTGTTGTAGAAGTTGTTGGTTCTGAAGCTGTTGTTGTTTTTCCTTCAGTTTTTGTTTTGGGTTCAGCAGTAGAAGTGATAGTTCTTGCCGTTTTTGTTAGTCCTACAGTTGTTGTTGGTACTGCAGTTGTGGTTGCAGGTTTTTCTGCAAAAGTTGTTGATCCTGCAGTTGTCGATGTTAGTTCAGCAGTTGTAGTTGTTGGACCTGCCGTTGTACTTGGAGTTTTCGCAGTCGTAGTTGTTGTTCCTGCAGTTGTTGATGTCAGTTCAGCAGTTGTTTTTGTTGTGGGTCCTGTTGTAGAAGTTGTTGGTTCTGAAGCTGTTGTTGTTTTTCCTTCAGTTTTTGTTTTGGGTTCAGCAGTAGAAGTGATAGTTCTTGCCGTTTTTGTTAGTCCTACAGTTGTTGTTGGTACTGCAGTTGTGGTTGCAGGTTTTTCTGCAAAAGTTGTTGATCCTGCAGTTGTCGATGTTAGTTCAGCAGTTGTAGTTGTTGGACCTGCCGTTGTACTTGGAGTTTTCGCAGTCGTAGTTGTTGTTCCTGCAGTTGTTGATGTCAGTTCAGCAGTTGTCTTTATTTTTCCTATTGTTGCTTTGGGTCCTGCTTTAGTAGTTGTTGGTACAGCAGTTGATGTTGTTGTTACTGTTGTCGTTTTTGTTATTTCTGCAGTTGTTGATTTCTGAACTGCAGTTAAAGTGAGTCCTGCTGAAGTAGTTGTGGGTCTTGCATTTGTAGTTATTGGTCCTGATGTAGAAGTTGTTGGCTCTGAGGCTGTTGTTGTTTTTCCTTCAGTTTTTCTTTTGGGTACAGCAGTAGAAGTGATAGGTCCTTCAGTTTTTGTTGCAGGAATTTCTGCAAAAGTTGTTGATCCTGCAATTGTCGATGTTAGTTCAGCAGTTGAGGTTGATGGACCTGCCGTTTTTCTTGGAGTTTTCGCGGACGTAGTTGTTGGTCCTCCAGTGGTTTTTGTGAGTCCACCAGTTGTTGTTGTTGTGGGTCCTGTTGTAGAAGTTGTTGGTTCTGAAGCTGTCGTTGTTTTTCCTTCAGTTTTTGTTTTTGGTACAGCAGTAGAAGTGATAGATCTTGCAGTTTTTGTTGGTCCTCCAATTGTTGTTGGTACTGCAGTTGTGGTTGCAGGTTTTTCTGCAAAAGTTGTTGATCCTGCAGTTGTCGATGTTACTTCAGCTGTTGTCGTTGTTGGTCCTGCCGTTGTTCTTGCAGTTTTCACAGTTATAGTTGTTGGTCCTGCAGTGGTTTTTGTTAGTCCACCTGTTGTCGTTATTGGTGTGGTTGTTGCTGTTGTGGGTCCTGATGTAGAAGTTTTTGATTCTGAGGCTGTTGTTGTTTTTCCTTCAGTTTTTGTTTTGGGTTCAGCAGTAGAAGTGATAGTTCTTGCCGTTTTTGTTAGTCCTACAGTTGTTGTTGGTACTGCAGTTGTGGTTGCAGGTTTTTCTGCAAAAGTTGTTGATCCTGCAGTTGTCGATGTTAGTTCAGCAGTTGTAGTTGTTGGACCTGCCGTTGTACTTGGAGTTTTCGCAGTCGTAGTTGTTGTTCCTGCAGTTGTTGATGTCAGTTCAGCAGTTGTCTTTTTTTTTCCTATTGTTGCTTTGGGTCCTGCTTTAGTAGTTGTTGGTACAGCAGTTGATGTTGTTGTTACTGTTGTCGTTTTTGTTATTTCTGCAGTTGTTGATTTCTGAACTGCAGTTAAAGTGAGTCCTGCTGAAGTAGTTGTGGGTCTTGCATTTGTAGTTATTGGTCCTGATGTAGAAGTTGTTGGTTCTGAGGCTGTTGTTGTTTTTCCTTCAGTTTTTCTTTTGGGTACAGCAGTAGAAGTGATAGGTCCTTCAGTTTTTGTTGGTCCTGCAGTTGTTGTTGCAGGAATTTCTGCAAAAGTTGTTGATCCTGCAATTGTCGATGTTAGTTCAGCAGTTGAGGTTGATGGACCTGCCGTTTTTCTTGGAGTTTTCGCAGTCGTAGTTGTTGGTCCTCCAGTGGTTTTTGTGAGTCCACCAGTTGTTGTTGTTGTGGGTCCTGTTGTAGAAGTTGTTGGTTCTGAAGCTGTTGTTGTTTTTCCTTCAGTTTTTGTTTTTGGTACAGCAGTAGAAGTGATAGATCTTGCAGTTTTTGTTGGTCCTCCAATTGTTGTTGGTACTGCAGTTGTGGTTGCAGGTTTTTCTGCAAAAGTTGTTGATCCTGCAGTTGTCGATGTTACTTCAGCCGTTGTCGTTGTTAGTCCTGCCGTTGTTCTTGCAGTTTTCGCAGTTATAGTTGTTGGTCCTGCAGTGGTTTTTGTTAGTCCACCTGTTGTCGTTATTGGTGTGGTTGTTGCTGTTGTGGGTCCTGATGTAGAAGTTTTTGGTTCTGAGGCTGTGGTTGTTTTTCCTTCAGTTGTTTTGGGTTCAACAGTAGAAGTGATAGGCCTTGCAGTTTTTGTTGGTCCTACAGTTGTTGTTGGTCCTGCAGTTGTGGTTGCAGGTTTTTCTGCAAATGTTGTTGATCCTGCAGTTGTCGATGTTAGTTCAGCAGTTGTAGTTGTTAGTCCTGCCGTTGTTCTTGCAGTTTTCGCAGTTATAGTTGTTGGTCCTGCAGTGGTTTTTGTTAGTCCACCTGTTGTCGTTATTGGTGTGGTTGTTGCTGTTGTGGGTCCTGATGTAGAAGTTTTTGGTTCTGAGGCTGTTGTTGTTTTTCCTTCAGTTGTTTTGGGTTCAACAGTAGAAGTGATAGGCCTTGCAGTTTTTGTTGGTCCTACAGTTGTTGTTGGTCCTGCAGTTGTGGTTGCAGGTTTTTCTGCAAATGTTGTTGATCCTGCAGTTGTCGATGTTAGTTCAGCAGTTGTAGTTGTTGGACCTGCCGTTGCACTTGGAGTTTTCGCAGTCGTAGTTGTTGTTCCTGCAGTTGTTGATGTCAGTTCAGCAGTTGTTGTTGTTGTGGGTCCTGTTGTAGAAGTTGTTGGTTCTGAAGCTGTTGTTGTTTTTCCTTCAGTTTTTGTTTTGGGTTCAGCAGTAGAAGTGATAGTTCTTGCCGTTTTTGTTAGTCCTACAGTTGTTGTTGGTACTGCAGTTGTGGTTGCAGGTTTTTCTGCAAAAGTTGTTGATCCTGCAGTTGTCGATGTTAGTTCAGCAGTTGTAGTTGTTGGACCTGCCGTTGTACTTGGAGTTTTCGCAGTCGTAGTTGTTGTTCCTGCAGTTGTTGATGTCAGTTCAGCAGTTGTCTTTATTTTTCCTATTGTTGCTTTGGGTCCTGCATTAGTAGTTGTTGGTACAGCAGTTGATGTTGTTGTTACTGTTGTCGTTTTTGTTATTTCTGCAGTTGTTGATTTCTGAACTGCAGTTAAAGTGAGTCCTGCTGAAGTAGTTGTGGGTCTTGCATTTGTAGTTATTGGTCCTGATGTAGAAGTTGTTGGTTCTGAGGCTGTTGTTGTTTTTCCTTCAGTTTTTCTTTTGGGTACAGCAGTAGAAGTGATAGGTCCTTCAGTTTTTGTTGGTCCTGCAGTTGTTGTTGCAGGAATTTCTGCAAAAGTTGTTGATCCTGCAATTGTCGATGTTAGTTCAGCAGTTGAGGTTGATGGACCTGCCGTTTTTCTTGGAGTTTTCGCAGTCGTAGTTGTTGGTCCTCCAGTGGTTTTTGTGAGTCCACCAGTTGTTGTTGTTGTGGGTCCTGTTGTAGAAGTTGTTGGTTCTGAAGCTGTTGTTGTTTTTCCTTCAGTTTTTGTTTTGGGTTCAGCAGTAGAAGTGATAGTTCTTGCCGTTTTTGTTAGTCCTACAGTTGTTGTCGGTACTGCAGTTGTGGTTGCAGGTTTTTCTGCAAATGTTGTTGATCCTGCAGTTGTCGATGTTAGTTCAGCAGTTGTAGTTGTTGGACCTGCCGTTGCACTTGGAGTTTTCGCAGTCGTAGTTGTTGTTCCTGCAGTTGTTGATGTCAGTTCAGCAGTTGTTTTTGTTGTGGGTCCTGTTGTAGAAGTTGTTGGTTCTGAAGCTGTTGTTGTTTTTCCTTCAGTTTTTGTTTTGGGTTCAGCAGTAGAAGTGATAGTTCTTGCCGTTTTTGTTAGTCCTACAGTTGTTGTTGGTACTGCAGTTGTGGTTGCAGGTTTTTCTGCAAAAGTTGTTGATCCTGCAGTTGTCGATGTTAGTTCAGCAGTTGTAGTTGTTGGACCTGCCGTTGTACTTGGAGTTTTCGCAGTCGTAGTTGTTGTTCCTGCAGTTGTTGATGTCAGTTCAGCAGTTGTCTTTATTTTTCCTATTGTTGCTTTGGGTCCTGCTTTAGTAGTTGTTGGTACAGCAGTTGATGTTGTTGTTACTGTTGTCGTTTTTGTTATTTCTGCAGTTGTTGATTTCTGAACTGCAGTTAAAGTGAGTCCTGCTGAAGTAGTTGTGGGTCTTGCATTTGTAGTTATTGGTCCTGATGTAGAAGTTGTTGGCTCTGAGGCTGTTGTTGTTTTTCCTTCAGTTTTTCTTTTGGGTACAGCAGTAGAAGTGATAGGTCCTTCAGTTTTTGTTGCAGGAATTTCTGCAAAAGTTGTTGATCCTGCAATTGTCGATGTTAGTTCAGCAGTTGAGGTTGATGGACCTGCCGTTTTTCTTGGAGTTTTCGCGGACGTAGTTGTTGGTCCTCCAGTGGTTTTTGTGAGTCCACCAGTTGTTGTTGTTGTGGGTCCTGTTGTAGAAGTTGTTGGTTCTGAAGCTGTCGTTGTTTTTCCTTCAGTTTTTGTTTTTGGTACAGCAGTAGAAGTGATAGATCTTGCAGTTTTTGTTGGTCCTCCAATTGTTGTTGGTACTGCAGTTGTGGTTGCAGGTTTTTCTGCAAAAGTTGTTGATCCTGCAGTTGTCGATGTTACTTCAGCCGTTGTCGTTGTTGGTCCTGCCGTTGTTCTTGCAGTTTTCGCAGTTATAGTTGTTGGTCCTGCAGTGGTTTTTGTTAGTCCACCTGTTGTCGTTATTGGTGTGGTTGTTGCTGTTGTGGGTCCTGATGTAGAAGTTTTTGATTCTGAGGCTGTTGTTGTTTTTCCTTCAGTTTTTGTTTTGGGTTCAGCAGTAGAAGTGATAGTTCTTGCCGTTTTTGTTAGTCCTACAGTTGTTGTTGGTACTGCAGTTGTGGTTGCAGGTTTTTCTGCAAAAGTTGTTGATCCTGCAGTTGTCGATGTTAGTTCAGCAGTTGTAGTTGTTGGACCTGCCGTTGTACTTGGAGTTTTTGCAGTCGTAGTTGTTGTTCCTGCAGTTGTTGATGTCAGTTCAGCAGTTGTCTTTATTTTTCCTATTGTTGCTTTGGGTCCTGCTTTAGTAGTTGTTGGTACAGCAGTTGATGTTGTTGTTACTGTTGTCGTTTTTGTTATTTCTGCAGTTGTTGATTTCTGAACTGCAGTTAAAGTGAGTCCTGCTGAAGTAGTTGTGGGTCTTGCATTTGTAGTTATTGGTCCTGATGTAGAAGTTGTTGGTTCTGAGGCTGTTGTTGTTTTTCCTTCAGTTTTTCTTTTGGGTACAGCAGTAGAAGTGATAGGTCCTTCAGTTTTTGTTGGTCCTGCAGTTGTTGTTGCAGGAATTTCTGCAAAAGTTGTTGATCCTGCAATTGTCGATGTTAGTTCAGCAGTTGAGGTTGATGGACCTGCCGTTTTTCTTGGAGTTTTCGCAGTCGTAGTTGTTGGTCCTCCAGTGGTTTTTGTGAGTCCACCAGTTGTTGTTGTTGTGGGTACCTGTTGTAGAAGTTGTTGGTTCTGAAGCTGTCGTTGTTTTTCCTTCAGTTTTTGTTTTTGGTACAGCAGTAGAAGTGATAGATCTTGCAGTTTTTGTTGGTCCTCCAATTGTTGTTGGTACTGCAGTTGTGGTTGCAGGTTTTTCTGCAAAAGTTGTTGATCCTGCAGTTGTCGATGTTACTTCAGCCGTTGTCGTTGTTAGTCCTGCCGTTGTTCTTGCAGTTTTCGCAGTTATAGTTGTTGGTCCTGCAGTGGTTTTTGTTAGTCCACCTGTTGTCGTTATTGGTGTGGTTGTTGCTGTTGTGGGTCCTGATGTAGAAGTTTTTGGTTCTGAGGCTGTGGTTGTTTTTCCTTCAGTTGTTTTGGGTTCAACAGTAGAAGTGATAGGCCTTGCAGTTTTTGTTGGTCCTACAGTTGTTGTTGGTCCTGCAGTTGTGGTTGCAGGTTTTTCTGCAAATGTTGTTGATCCTGCAGTTGTCGATGTTAGTTCAGCAGTTGTAGTTGTTGGACCTGCCGTTGTACTTGGAGTTTTCGCAGTCGTAGTTGTTGTTCCTGCAGTTGTTGATGTCAGTTCAGCAGTTGTTTTTGTTGTGGGTGCTGTTATAGAAGTTGTTGGTTCTGAAGCTGTCTGTTGTTTTTCCTTCAGTTTTTGTTTTGGGTTCAGCAGTAGAAGTGATAGTTCTTGCCGTTTTTGTTAGTCCTACAGTTGTTGTTGGTACTGCAGTTGTGGCTTGCAGGTTTTTCTGCAAAAGTTGTTGATCCTGCAGTTGTCGATGTTAGTTCAGCAGTTGTAGTTGTTGGACCTGCCGTTGTACTTGGAGTTTTCGCAGTCGTAGTTGTTGTTCCTGCAGTTGTTGATGTCAGTTCAGCAGTTGTCTTTATTTTTCCTATTGTTGCTTTGGGTCCTGCATTAGTAGTTGTTGGTACAGCAGTTGATGTTGTTGTTACTGTTGTCGTTTTTGTTATTTCTGCAGTTGTTGATTTCTGAACTGCAGTTAAAGTGAGTCCTGCTGAAGTAGTTGTGGGTCTTGCATTTGTAGTTATTGGTCCTGATGTAGAAGTTGTTGGTTCTGAGGCTGTTGTTGTTTTTCCTTCAGTTTTTCTTTTGGGTACAGCAGTAGAAGTGATAGGTCCTTCAGTTTTTGTTGGTCCTGCAGTTGTTGTTGCAGGAATTTCTGCAAAAGTTGTTGATCCTGCAATTGTCGATGTTAGTTCAGCAGTTGAGGTTGATGGACCTGCCGTTTTTCTTGGAGTTTTCGCAGTTGTAGTTGTTGGTCCTCCAGTGGTTTTTGTGAGTCCACCAGTTGTTGTTGTTGTGGGTCCTGTTGTAGAAGTTGTTGGTTCTGAAGCTGTTGTTGTTTTTCCTTCAGTTTTTGTTTTTGGTACAGCAGTAGAAGTGATAGATCTTGCAGTTTTTGTTGGTCCTCCAATTGTTGTTGGTACTGCAGTTGTGGTTGCAGGTTTTTCTGCAAAAGTTGTTGATCCTGCAGTTGTCGATGTTACTTCAGCCGTTGTCGTTGTTAGTCCTGCCGTTGTTCTTGCAGTTTTCGCAGTTATAGTTGTTGGTCCTGCAGTGGTTTTTGTTAGTCCACCTGTTGTCGTTATTGGTGTGGTTGTTGCTGTTGTGGGTCCTGATGTAGAAGTTTTTGGTTCTGAGGCTGTGGTTGTTTTTCCTTCAGTTGTTTTGGGTTCAACAGTAGAAGTGATAGGCCTTGCAGTTTTTGTTGGTCCTACAGTTGTTGTTGGTCCTGCAGTTGTGGTTGCAGGTTTTTCTGCAAATGTTGTTGATCCTGCAGTTGTCGATGTTAGTTCAGCAGTTGTAGTTGTTGGACCTGCCGTTGTTCTTGCAGTTTTCGCAGTCGTAGTTGTTGGTCCTGCAGTGGTTTTTGTTAGTTCATCAGTTGTCTTTATTGGTCCTGTTGTTGTTTTGGGTTCTGCTTTAGTAGTTGTTGGAACAGCGGTTGATGTTGTTGGTACTGTAGTTGTTTTTGTTATTCCTGCAGTTCTAGATTTCTGTACTGCAGCTGAAGATAGTCCTGCTGAAGTAGATCTGGGTCTTGCATTCGTTGTTATTGGTCCTGCAGTTGTCATTGTTCGTCCTGCTCTCGTTGTGGATGTAGATCCTGCAGATGTTGTTGTTGCTACTGCAGTTGTCACAAGTTCGGCAGTTGTTGTTTTTCGTCCTTTTGTTGATGGTCCTGCAGTGTTTTTTGTTAGTCCACCAGTTGTTGTTGTTGTGGGTCCTGTTGTAGAAGTTGTTGGTTCTGAGGCCGTTGTTGTTTTTCCTTCAGTTTTTGTTTTTGGTACAGCAGTAGAAGTGATAGTTCTTGCAGTTTTTGTTGGTCCTCCAGTTGTTGTAGGTACTGCAGTTGTGGTTGCAGGTTTTTCTGCAAAAGTTGTTGATCCTGCAGTTATCGATGTTACTTCAGCAGTTGTAGTTGTTGGTCCTGCCATTGTTCTTGCAGTTTTCGCAGTCGTAGGTGTTGGTCCTGCAGTGGTTTTTGTGAGTCCACCAGTTTTTGTTGTTGTGGGTCCTGTTGTAGAAGTTGTTGGTTCTGAAGCTGTTGTTGTTTTTCCTTCAGTTTTTGTTTTGGGTTCAGCAGTAGAAGTGATAGTTCTTGCCGTTTTTGTTAGTCCTACAGTTGTTGTTGGTACTGCAGTTGTGGTTGCAGGTTTTTCTGCAAATGTTGTTGATCCTGCAGTTGTCGATGTTAGTTCAGCAGTTGTAGTTGTTGGACCTGCCGTTGTACTTGGAGTTTTCGCAGTCGTAGTTGTTGTTCCTGCAGTTGTTGATGTCAGTTCAGCAGTTGTTTTTGTTGTGGGTCCTGTTGTAGAAGTTGTTGGTTCTGAAGCTGTTGTTGTTTTTCCTTCAGTTTTTGTTTTGGGTTCAGCAGTAGAAGTGATAGTTCTTGCCGTTTTTGTTAGTCCTACAGTTGTTGTTGGTACTGCAGTTGTGGTTGCAGGTTTTTCTGCAAAAGTTGTTGATCCTGCAGTTGTCGATGTTAGTTCAGCAGTTGTAGTTGTTGGACCTGCCGTTGTACTTGGATTTTTCGCAGTCGTAGTTGTTGTTCCTGCAGTTGTTGATGTCAGTTCAGCAGTTGTCTTTATTTTTCCTATTGTTGCTTTGGGTCCTGCTTTAGTAGTTGTTGGTACAGCAGTTGATGTTGTTGTTACTGTTGTCGTTTTTGTTATTTCTGCAGTTGTTGATTTCTGAACTGCAGTTAAAGTGAGTCCTGCTGAAGTAGTTGTGGGTCTTGCATTTGTAGTTATTGGTCCTGATGCTAGAAGTTGTTGGCTCTGAGGCTGTTGTTGTTTTTCCTTCAGTTTTTCTTTTGGGTACAGCAGTAGAAGTGATAGGTCCTTCAGTTTTTGTTGGTCCTGCAGTTGTTGTTGCAGGAATTTCTGCAAAAGTTGTTGATCCTGCAATTGTCGATGTTAGTTCAGCAGTTGAGGTTGATGGACCTGCCGTTTTTCTTGGAGTTTTCGCAGTCGTAGCTGTTGGTCCTCCAGTGGTTTTTGTGAGTCCACCAGCTGTTGTTGTTGTGGGTCCTGTTGTAGAAGTTGTTGGTTCTGAAGCTGTTGTTGTTTTTCCTTCAGTTTTTGTTTTGGGTTCAGCAGTAGAAGTGATAGTTCTTGCCGTTTTTGTTAATCCTACAATTGTTGTTGGTACTGCAGTTGTGGTTGCAGGTTTTTCTGCAAAAGTTGTTGATCCTGCAGTTGTCGATGTTAGTTCAGCAGTTGTAGTTGTTGGACCTGCCGTTGTACTTGGAGTTTTCGCAGTCGTAGTTGTTGTCCCTGCAGTTGTTGATGTCAGTTCAGCAGTTGTCTTTATTGTTCCTATTGTTGCTTTGGGTCCTGCTTTAGTAGTTGTTGGTACAGCAGTTGATGTTGTTGTTACTGTTGTCGTTTTTGTTATTTCTGCAGTTGTTGATTTCTGAACTGCAGTTAAAGTGAGTCCTGCTGAAGTAGTTGTGGGTCTTGCATTTGTAGTTATTGGTCCTGATGTAGAAGTTGTTGGTTCTGAGGCTGTTGTTGTTTTTCCTTCAGTTTTTCTTTTGGGTACAGCAGTAGAAGTGATAGGTCCTTCAGTTTTTGTTGGTCCTGCAGTTGTTGTTGCAGGAATTTCTGCAAAAGTTGTTGATCCTGCAATTGTCGATGTTAGTTCAGCAGTTGAGGTTGATGGACCTGCCGTTTTTCTTGGAGTTTTCGCAGTTGTAGTTGTTGGTCCTCCAGTGGTTTTTGTGAGTCCACCAGTTGTTGTTGTTGTTGTGGGTCCTGTTGTAGAAGTTGTTGGTTCTGAAGCTGTCGTTGTTTTTCCTTCAGTTTTTGTTTTTGGTACAGCAGTAGAAGTGATAGATCTTGCAGTTTTTGTTGGTCCTCCAATTGTTGTTGGTACTGCAGTTGTGGTTGCAGGTTTTTCTGCAAAAGTTGTTGATCCTGCAGTTGTCGATGTTACTTCAGCTGTTGTCGTTGTTAGTCCTGCCGTTGTTCTTGCAGTTTTCGCAGTTATAGTTGTTGGTCCTGCAGTGGTTTTTGTTAGTCCACCTGTTGTCGTTATTGGTGTGGTTGTTGCTGTTGTGGGTCCTGATGTAGAAGTTTTTGGTTCTGAGGCTGTTGTTGTTTTTCCTTCAGTTGTTTTGGGTTCAACAGTAGAAGTGATAGGCCTTGCAGTTTTTGTTGGTCCTACAGTTGTTGTTGGTCCTGCAGTTGTGGTTGCAGGTTTTTCTGCAAATGTTGTTGATCCTGCAGTTGTCGATGTTAGTTCAGCAGTTGTAGTTGTTGGACCTGCCGTTGCACTTGGAGTTTTCGCAGTCGTAGTTGTTGTTCCTGCAGTTGTTGATGTCAGTTCAGCAGTTGTTTTTGTTGTGGGTCCTGTTGTAGAAGTTGTTGGTTCTGAAGCTGTTGTTGTTTTTCCTTCAGTTTTTGTTTTGGGTTCAGCAGTAGAAGTGATAGTTCTTGCCGTTTTTGTTAGTCCTACAGTTGTTGTTGGTACTGCAGTTGTGGTTGCAGGTTTTTCTGCAAAAGTTGTTGATCCTGCAGTTGTCGATGTTAGTTCAGCAGTTGTAGTTGTTGGACCTGCCGTTGTACTTGGAGTTTTCGCAGTCGTAGTTGTTGTTCCTGCAGTTGTTGATGTCAGTTCAGCAGTTGTCTTTATTTTTCCTATTGTTGCTTTGGGTCCTGCATTAGTAGTTGTTGGTACAGCAGTTGATGTTGTTGTTACTGTTGTCGTTTTTGTTATTTCTGCAGTTGTTGATTTCTGAACTGCAGTTAAAGTGAGTCCTGCTGAAGTAGTTGTGGGTCTTGCATTTGTAGTTATTGGTCCTGATGTAGAAGTTGTTGGTTCTGAGGCTGTTGTTGTTTTTCCTTCAGTTTTTCTTTTGGGTACAGCAGTAGAAGTGATAGGTCCTTCAGTTTTTGTTGGTCCTGCAGTTGTTGTTGCAGGAATTTCTGCAAAAGTTGTTGATCCTGCAATTGTCGATGTTAGTTCAGCAGTTGAGGTTGATGGACCTGCCGTTTTTCTTGGAGTTTTCGCAGTCGTAGTTGTTGGTCCTCCAGTGGTTTTTGTGAGTCCACCAGTTGTTGTTGTTGTGGGTCCTGTTGTAGAAGTTGTTGGTTCTGAAGCTGTTGTTGTTTTTCCTTCAGTTTTTGTTTTGGGTTCAGCAGTAGAAGTGATAGTTCTTGCCGTTTTTGTTAGTCCTACAGTTGTTGTTGGTACTGCAGTTGTGGTTGCAGGTTTTTCTGCAAATGTTGTTGATCCTGCAGTTGTCGATGTTAGTTCAGCAGTTGTAGTTGTTGGACCTGCCGTTGTACTTGGAGTTTTCGCAGTCGTAGTTGTTGTTCCTGCAGTTGTTGATGTCAGTTCAGCAGTTGTTTTTGTTGTGGGTCCTGTTGTAGAAGTTGTTGGTTCTGAAGCTGTTGTTGTTTTTCCTTCAGTTTTTGTTTTGGGTTCAGCAGTAGAAGTGATAGTTCTTGCCGTTTTTGTTAGTCCTACAGTTGTTGTTGGTACTGCAGTTGTGGTTGCAGGTTTTTCTGCAAAAGTTGTTGATCCTGCAGTTGTCGATGTTAGTTCAGCAGTTGTAGTTGTTGGACCTGCCGTTGTACTTGGAGTTTTCGCAGTCGTAGTTGTTGTTCCTGCAGTTGTTGATGTCAGTTCAGCAGTTGTCTTTATTTTTCCTATTGTTGCTTTGGGTCCTGCTTTAGTAGTTGTTGGTACAGCAGTTGATGTTGTTGTTACTGTTGTCGTTTTTGTTATTTCTGCAGTTGTTGATTTCTGAACTGCAGTTAAAGTGAGTCCTGCTGAAGTAGTTGTGGGTCTTGCATTTGTAGTTATTGGTCCTGATGTAGAAGTTGTTGGCTCTGAGGCTGTTGTTGTTTTTCCTTCAGTTTTTCTTTTGGGTACAGCAGTAGAAGTGATAGGTCCTTCAGTTTTTGTTGCAGGAATTTCTGCAAAAGTTGTTGATCCTGCAATTGTCGATGTTAGTTCAGCAGTTGAGGTTGATGGACCTGCCGTTTTTCTTGGAGTTTTCGCGGACGTAGTTGTTGGTCCTCCAGTGGTTTTTGTGAGTCCACCAGTTGTTGTTGTTGTGGGTCCTGTTGTAGAAGTTGTTGGTTCTGAAGCTGTCGTTGTTTTTCCTTCAGTTTTTGTTTTTGGTACAGCAGTAGAAGTGATAGATCTTGCAGTTTTTGTTGGTCCTCCAATTGTTGTTGGTACTGCAGTTGTGGTTGCAGGTTTTTCTGCAAAAGTTGTTGATCCTGCAGTTGTCGATGTTACTTCAGCCGTTGTCGTTGTTGGTCCTGCCGTTGTTCTTGCAGTTTTCACAGTTATAGTTGTTGGTCCTGCAGTGGTTTTTGTTAGTCCACCTGTTGTCGTTATTGGTGTGGTTGTTGCTGTTGTGGGTCCTGATGTAGAAGTTTTTGATTCTGAGGCTGTTGTTGTTTTTCCTTCAGTTTTTGTTTTGGGTTCAGCAGTAGAAGTGATAGTTCTTGCCGTTTTTGTTAGTCCTACAGTTGTTGTTGGTACTGCAGTTGTGGTTGCAGGTTTTTCTGCAAAAGTTGTTGATCCTGCAGTTGTCGATGTTAGTTCAGCAGTTGTAGTTGTTGGACCTGCCGTTGTACTTGGAGTTTTTGCAGTCGTAGTTGTTGTTCCTGCAGTTGTTGATGTCAGTTCAGCAGTTGTCTTTTTTTTTCCTATTGTTGCTTTGGGTCCTGCTTTAGTAGTTGTTGGTACAGCAGTTGATGTTGTTGTTACTGTTGTCGTTTTTGTTATTTCTGCAGTTGTTGATTTCTGAACTGCAGTTAAAGTGAGTCCTGCTGAAGTAGTTGTGGGTCTTGCATTTGTAGTTATTGGTCCTGATGTAGAAGTTGTTGGTTCTGAGGCTGTTGTTGTTTTTCCTTCAGTTTTTCTTTTGGGTACAGCAGTAGAAGTGATAGGTCCTTCAGTTTTTGTTGGTCCTGCAGTTGTTGTTGCAGGAATTTCTGCAAAAGTTGTTGATCCTGCAATTGTCGATGTTAGTTCAGCAGTTGAGGTTGATGGACCTGCCGTTTTTCTTGGAGTTTTCGCAGTCGTAGTTGTTGGTCCTCCAGTGGTTTTTGTGAGTCCACCAGTTGTTGTTGTTGTGGGTCCTGTTGTAGAAGTTGTTGGTTCTGAAGCTGTCGTTGTTTTTCCTTCAGTTTTTGTTTTTGGTACAGCAGTAGAAGTGATAGATCTTGCAGTTTTTGTTGGTCCTCCAATTGTTGTTGGTACTGCAGTTGTGGTTGCAGGTTTTTCTGCAAAAGTTGTTGATCCTGCAGTTGTCGATGTTACTTCAGCCGTTGTCGTTGTTAGTCCTGCCGTTGTTCTTGCAGTTTTCGCAGTTATAGTTGTTGGTCCTGCAGTGGTTTTTGTTAGTCCACCTGTTGTCGTTATTGGTGTGGTTGTTGCTGTTGTGGGTCCTGATGTAGAAGTTTTTGGTTCTGAGGCTGTGGTTGTTTTTCCTTCAGTTGTTTTGGGTTCAACAGTAGAAGTGATAGGCCTTGCAGTTTTTGTTGGTCCTACAGTTGTTGTTGGTCCTGCAGTTGTGGTTGCAGGTTTTTCTGCAAATGTTGTTGATCCTGCAGTTGTCGATGTTAGTTCAGCAGTTGTAGTTGTTAGTCCTGCCGTTGTTCTTGCAGTTTTCGCAGTTATAGTTGTTGGTCCTGCAGTGGTTTTTGTTAGTCCACCTGTTGTCGTTATTGGTGTGGTTGTTGCTGTTGTGGGTCCTGATGTAGAAGTTTTTGGTTCTGAGGCTGTTGTTGTTTTTCCTTCAGTTGTTTTGGGTTCAACAGTAGATGTGATAGGCCTTGCAGTTTTTGTTGGTCCTACAGTTGTTGTTGGTCCTGCAGTTGTGGTTGCAGGTTTTTCTGCAAATGTTGTTGATCCTGCAGTTGTCGATGTTAGTTCAGCAGTTGTAGTTGTTGGACCTGCCGTTGCACTTGGAGTTTTCGCAGTCGTAGTTGTTGTTCCTGCAGTTGTTGATGTCAGTTCAGCAGTTGTTTTTGTTGTGGGTCCTGTTGTAGAAGTTGTTGGTTCTGAAGCTGTTGTTGTTTTTCCTTCAGTTTTTGTTTTGGGTTCAGCAGTAGAAGTGATAGTTCTTGCCGTTTTTGTTAGTCCTACAGTTGTTGTTGGTACTGCAGTTGTGGTTGCAGGTTTTTCTGCAAAAGTTGTTGATCCTGCAGTTGTCGATGTTAGTTCAGCAGTTGTAGTTGTTGGACCTGCCGTTGTACTTGGAGTTTTCGCAGTCGTAGTTGTTGTTCCTGCAGTTGTTGATGTCAGTTCAGCAGTTGTCTTTATTTTTCCTATTGTTGCTTTGGGTCCTGCATTAGTAGTTGTTGGTACAGCAGTTGATGTTGTTGTTACTGTTGTCGTTTTTGTTATTTCTGCAGTTGTTGATTTCTGAACTGCAGTTAAAGTGAGTCCTGCTGAAGTAGTTGTGGGTCTTGCATTTGTAGTTATTGGTCCTGATGTAGAAGTTGTTGGTTCTGAGGCTGTTGTTGTTTTTCCTTCAGTTTTTCTTTTGGGTACAGCAGTAGAAGTGATAGGTCCTTCAGTTTTTGTTGGTCCTGCAGTTGTTGTTGCAGGAATTTCTGCAAAAGTTGTTGATCCTGCAATTGTCGATGTTAGTTCAGCAGTTGAGGTTGATGGACCTGCCGTTTTTCTTGGAGTTTTCGCAGTCGTAGTTGTTGGTCCTCCAGTGGTTTTTGTGAGTCCACCAGTTGTTGTTGTTGTGGGTCCTGTTGTAGAAGTTGTTGGTTCTGAAGCTGTTGTTGTTTTTCCTTCAGTTTTTGTTTTGGGTTCAGCAGTAGAAGTGATAGTTCTTGCCGTTTTTGTTAGTCCTACAGTTGTTGTCGGTACTGCAGTTGTGGTTGCAGGTTTTTCTGCAAATGTTGTTGATCCTGCAGTTGTCGATGTTAGTTCAGCAGTTGTAGTTGTTGGACCTGCCGTTGTACTTGGAGTTTTCGCAGTCGTAGTTGTTGTTCCTGCAGTTGTTGATGTCAGTTCAGCAGTTGTTTTTGTTGTGGGTCCTGTTGTAGAAGTTGTTGGTTCTGAAGCTGTTGTTGTTTTTCCTTCAGTTTTTGTTTTGGGTTCAGCAGTAGAAGTGATAGTTCTTGCCGTTTTTGTTAGTCCTACAGTTGTTGTTGGTACTGCAGTTGTGGTTGCAGGTTTTTCTGCAAAAGTTGTTGATCCTGCAGTTGTCGATGTTAGTTCAGCAGTTGTAGTTGTTGGACCTGCCGTTGTACTTGGAGTTTTCGCAGTCGTAGTTGTTGTTCCTGCAGTTGTTTGATGTCAGTTCAGCAGTTGTTTTTGTTGTGGGTCCTGTTGTAGAAGTTGTTGGTTCTGAAGCTGTTGTTGTTTTTCCTTCAGTTTTTGTTTTGGGTTCAGCAGTAGAAGTGATAGTTCTTGCCGTTTTTGTTAGTCCTACAGTTGTTGTTGGTACTGCAGTTGTGGTTGCAGGTTTTTCTGCAAAAGTTGTTGATCCTGCAGTTGTCGATGTTAGTTCAGCAGTTGTAGTTGTTGGACCTGCCGTTGTACTTGGAGTTTTCGCAGTCGTAGTTGTTGTTCCTGCAGTTGTTGATGTCAGTTCAGCAGTTGTCTTTATTTTTCCTATTGTTGCTTTGGGTCCTGCTTTAGTAGTTGTTGGTACAGCAGTTGATGTTGTTGTTACTGTTGTCGTTTTTGTTATTTCTGCAGTTGTTGATTTCTGAACTGCAGTTAAAGTGAGTCCTGCTGAAGTAGTTGTGGGTCTTGCATTTGTAGTTATTGGTCCTGATGTAGAAGTTGTTGGCTCTGAGGCTGTTGTTGTTTTTCCTTCAGTTTTTCTTTTGGGTACAGCAGTAGAAGTGATAGGTCCTTCAGTTTTTGTTGCAGGAATTTCTGCAAAAGTTGTTGATCCTGCAATTGTCGATGTTAGTTCAGCAGTTGAGGTTGATGGACCTGCCGTTTTTCTTGGAGTTTTCGCGGACGTAGTTGTTGGTCCTCCAGTGGTTTTTGTGAGTCCACCAGTTGTTGTTGTTGTGGGTCCTGTTGTAGAAGTTGTTGGTTCTGAAGCTGTCGTTGTTTTTCCTTCAGTTTTTGTTTTTGGTACAGCAGTAGAAGTGATAGATCTTGCAGTTTTTGTTGGTCCTCCAATTGTTGTTGGTACTGCAGTTGTGGTTGCAGGTTTTTCTGCAAAAGTTGTTGATCCTGCAGTTGTCGATGTTACTTCAGCCGTTGTCGTTGTTGGTCCTGCCGTTGTTCTTGCAGTTTTCGCAGTTATAGTTGTTGGTCCTGCAGTGGTTTTTGTTAGTCCACCTGTTGTCGTTATTGGTGTGGTTGTTGCTGTTGTGGGTCCTGATGTAGAAGTTTTGATTTTGAGGCTGTTGTTGTTTTTCCTTCAGTTTTTGTTTTGGGTTCAGCAGTAGAAGTGATAGTTCTTGCCGTTTTTGTTAGTCCTACAGTTGTTGTTGGTACTGCAGTTGTGGTTGCAGGTTTTTCTGCAAAAGTTGTTGATCCTGCAGTTGTCGATGTTAGTTCAGCAGTTGTAGTTGTTGGACCTGCCGTTGTACTTGGAGTTTTCGCAGTCGTAGTTGTTGTTCCTGCAGTTGTTGATGTCAGTTCAGCAGTTGTCTTTATTTTTCCTATTGTTGCTTTGGGTCCTGCTTTAGTAGTTGTTGGTACAGCAGTTGATGTTGTTGTTACTGTTGTCGTTTTTGTTATTTCTGCAGTTGTTGATTTCTGAACTGCAGTTAAAGTGAGTCCTGCTGAAGTAGTTGTGGGTCTTGCATTTGTAGTTATTGGTCCTGATGTAGAAGTTGTTGGTTCTGAGGCTGTTGTTGTTTTTCCTTCAGTTTTTCTTTTGGGTACAGCAGTAGAAGTGATAGGTCCTTCAGTTTTTGTTGGTCCTGCAGTTGTTGTTGCAGGAATTTCTGCAAAAGTTGTTGATCCTGCAATTGTCGATGTTAGTTCAGCAGTTGAGGTTGATGGACCTGCCGTTTTTCTTGGAGTTTTCGCAGTCGTAGTTGTTGGTCCTCCAGTGGTTTTTGTGAGTCCACCAGTTGTTGTTGTTGTGGGTCCTGTTGTAGAAGTTGTTGGTTCTGAAGCTGTCGTTGTTTTTCCTTCAGTTTTTGTTTTTGGTACAGCAGTAGAAGTGATAGATCTTGCAGTTTTTGTTGGTCCTCCAATTGTTGTTGGTACTGCAGTTGTGGTTGCAGGTTTTTCTGCAAAAGTTGTTGATCCTGCAGTTGTCGATGTTACTTCAGCCGTTGTCGTTGTTAGTCCTGCCGTTGTTCTTGCAGTTTTCGCAGTTATAGTTGTTGGTCCTGCAGTGGTTTTTGTTAGTCCACCTGTTGTCGTTATTGGTGTGGTTGTTGCTGTTGTGGGTCCTGATGTAGAAGTTTTGGTTCTGAGGCTGTGGTTGTTTTTCCTTCAGTTGTTTTGGGTTCAACAGTAGAAGTGATAGGCCTTGCAGTTTTTGTTGGTCCTACAGTTGTTGTTGGTCCTGCAGTTGTGGTTGCAGGTTTTTCTGCAAATGTTGTTGATCCTGCAGTTGTCGATGTTAGTTCAGCAGTTGTAGTTGTTGGACCTGCCGTTGTACTTGGAGTTTTCGCAGTCGTAGTTGTTGTTCCTGCAGTTGTTGATGTCAGTTCAGCAGTTGTTTTTGTTGTGGGTGCTGTTATAGAAGTTGTTGGTTCTGAAGCTGTTGTTGTTTTTCCTTCAGTTTTTGTTTTGGGTTCAGCAGTAGAAGTGATAGTTCTTGCCGTTTTTGTTAGTCCTACAGTTGTTGTTGGTACTGCAGTTGTGGTTGCAGGTTTTTCTGCAAAAGTTGTTGATCCTGCAGTTGTCGATGTTAGTTCAGCAGTTGTAGTTGTTGGACCTGCCGTTGTACTTGGAGTTTTCGCAGTCGTAGTTGTTGTTCCTGCAGTTGTTGATGTCAGTTCAGCAGTTGTCTTTATTTTTCCTATTGTTGCTTTGGGTCCTGCATTAGTAGTTGTTGGTACAGCAGTTGATGTTGTTGTTACTGTTGTCGTTTTTGTTATTTCTGCAGTTGTTGATTTCTGAACTGCAGTTAAAGTGAGTCCTGCTGAAGTAGTTGTGGGTCTTGCATTTGTAGTTATTGGTCCTGATGTAGAAGTTGTTGGTTCTGAGGCTGTTGTTGTTTTTCCTTCAGTTTTTCTTTTGGGTACAGCAGTAGAAGTGATAGGTCCTTCAGTTTTTGTTGGTCCTGCAGTTGTTGTTGCAGGAATTTCTGCAAAAGTTGTTGATCCTGCAATTGTCGATGTTAGTTCAGCAGTTGAGGTTGATGGACCTGCCGTTTTTCTTGGAGTTTTCGCAGTCGTAGTTGTTGGTCCTCCAGTGGTTTTTGTGAGTCCACCAGTTGTTGTTGTTGTGGGTCCTGTTGTAGAAGTTGTTGGTTCTGAAGCTGTCGTTGTTTTTCCTTCAGTTTTTGTTTTTGGTACAGCAGTAGAAGTGATAGATCTTGCAGTTTTTGTTGGTCCTCCAATTGTTGTTGGTACTGCAGTTGTGGTTGCAGGTTTTTCTGCAAAAGTTGTTGATCCTGCAGTTGTCGATGTTACTTCAGCCGTTGTCGTTGTTAGTCCTGCCGTTGTTCTTGCAGTTTTCGCAGTTATAGTTGTTGGTCCTGCAGTGGTTTTTGTTAGTCCACCTGTTGTCGTTATTGGTGCGGTTGTTGCTGTTGTGGGTCCTGATGTAGAAGTTTTTGGTTCTGAGGCTGTGGTTGTTTTTCCTTCAGTATGTTTTGGGTTCAACAGTAGAAGTGATAGGCCTTGCAGTTTTTGTTGGTCCTACAGTTGTTGTTGGTCCTGCAGTTGTGGTTGCAGGTTTTTCTGCAAATGTTGTTGATCCTGCAGTTGTCGATGTTAGTTCAGCAGTTGTAGTTGTTGGACCTGCCGTTGTACTTGGAGTTTTCGCAGTCGTAGTTGTTGTTCCTGCAGTTGTTGATGTCAGTTCAGCAGTTGTTTTTGTTGTGGGTGCTGTTATAGAAGTTGTTGGTTCTGAAGCTGTTGTTGTTTTTCCTTCAGTTTTTGTTTTGGGTTCAGCAGTAGAAGTGATAGTTCTTGCCGTTTTTGTTAGTCCTACAGTTGTTGTTGGTACTGCAGTTGTGGTTGCAGGTTTTTCTGCAAAAGTTGTTGATCCTGCAGTTGTCGATGTTAGTTCAGCAGTTGTAGTTGTTGGACCTGCCGTTGTACTTGGAGTTTTCGCAGTCGTAGTTGTTGTCCCTGCAGTTGTTGATGTCAGTTCAGCAGTTGTCTTTATTGTTCCTATTGTTGCTTTGGGTCCTGCTTTAGTAGTTGTTGGTACAGCAGTTGATGTTGTTGTTACTGTTGTCGTTTTTGTTATTTCTGCAGTTGTTGATTTCTGAACTGCAGTTAAAGTGAGTCCTGCTGAAGTAGTTGTGGGTCTTGCATTTGTAGTTATTGGTCCTGATGTAGAAGTTGTTGGTTCTGAGGCTGTTGTTGTTTTTCCTTCAGTTTTTCTTTTGGGTACAGCAGTAGAAGTGATAGGTCCTTCAGTTTTTGTTGGTCCTGCAGTTGTTGTTGCAGGAATTTCTGCAAAAGTTGTTGATCCTGCAATTGTCGATGTTAGTTCAGCAGTTGAGGTTGATGGACCTGCCGTTTTTCTTGGAGTTTTCGCAGTCGTAGTTGTTGGTCCTCCAGTGGTTTTTGTGAGTCCACCAGTTGTTGTTGTTGTGGGTCCTGTTGTAGAAGTTGTTGGTTCTGAAGCTGTTCGTTGTTTTTCCTTCAGTTTTTGTTTTTGGTACAGCAGTAGAAGTGATAGATCTTGCAGTTTTTGTTGGTCCTCCAATTGTTGTTGGTACTGCAGTTGTGGTTGCAGGTTTTTCTGCAAAAGTTGTTGATCCTGCAGTTGTCGATGTTACTTCAGCTGTTGTCGTTGTTAGTCCTGCCGTTGTTCTTGCAGTTTTCGCAGTTATAGTTGTTGGTCCTGCAGTGGTTTTTGTTAGTCCACCTGTTGTCGTTATTGGTGTGGTTGTTGCTGTTGTGGGTCCTGATGTAGAAGTTTTTGGTTCTGAGGCTGTTGTTGTTTTTCCTTCAGTTGTTTTGGGTTCAACAGTAGAAGTGATAGGCCTTGCAGTTTTTGTTGGTCCTACAGTTGTTGTTGGTCCTGCAGTTGTGGTTGCAGGTTTTTCTGCAAATGTTGTTGATCCTGCAGTTGTCGATGTTAGTTCAGCAGTTGTAGTTGTTGGACCTGCCGTTGCACTTGGAGTTTTCGCAGTCGTAGTTGTTGTTCCTGCAGTTGTTGATGTCAGTTCAGCAGTTGTTTTTGTTGTGGGTCCTGTTGTAGAAGTTGTTGGTTCTGAAGCTGTTGTTGTTTTTCCTTCAGTTTTTGTTTTGGGTTCAGCAGTAGAAGTGATAGTTCTTGCAGTTCTAGATTTCTGTACTGCGGCTGAAGTGAGTCCTGCTGAAGTAGATCTGGGTCTTGCATTCGTTGTTATTGGTTCTGCAGTTGTCATTGGTCGTCCTGCTGTCGTTGTGGATGTGGCTCCTTCTGTTGTGGATGTAGATCCTGCAGATGTTGTTGTTGATGCTGCGGTTGTCACAAGTTCTGCAGTTGTTGTTTTTCGTCCTTTTGTTGATGGTCCTGCAGTGGTTTTTGTTAGTCCACCAGTTGTTGTTGTTGTGGGTCCTGTTGTAGAAGTTGTTGGTTCTGAGGACGTTGTTGTTTTTCCTTCAGTTATTGTTTTGTGTGCAACAGTTGAAGTGATAGGTCTTGCAGTTTTTGTTGGTCCTATAGTTGTTGTTGATCCTGCAGTTGTTGTTAAAGGTATTTCTGCAAAAGTTTTTGATCCTGCAATTGTCGATGTTAGTTCAGCAGTTGTAGTTGATGGACCTGCCGTTTTTCTTGGAGTTTTCGCAGTCGTAGTTGTTGGTCCTCCAGTGGTTCTTGTTAGTCCACCAGTTGTTGTTGTTGTGGGTCCTGTTGTAGAAGTTGTTGGTTCTGAAGCTGTTGTTGTTTTTCCTTCAGTTTTTGTTTTTGGTACAGCAGTAGAAGTGATAGATCTTGCAGTTTTTGTTGGTCCTCCAATTGATGTTGGTACTGTAGTTGTGGTTGCAGTTTTTTCTGCAAAAGTTGTTGATCCTGCAATTGTCGATGTTACTTCAGTAGTTGTCGTTGTTGGTCCTGCCGTTGTCCCTGCAGTTTTCACAGTTGTAGTTGTTGGTCCTGCAATGGTTTTTGTTAGTCCACCTGTTGTCGTTATTGGTGCGGCTGTTGTTGTTGTGGGTCCAGTTGTAGAAGTTGTTGGTTCTGAAGCTGTTGTTGTTTTTCCTTCAGTTTTTGTTTTTGGTACAGCAGTAGAAGTGATAGATCTTGCAGTTTTTGTTGGTCCTACAGTTGTTGTTGGTACTGCAGTTGTGGTTGCAGGTTTTTTCTGCAAAAGTTGTTGATCCTGCAGTTGTCGATGTTAGTTCAGCAGTTGTAGTTGTTGGACCTGCCGTTGTTCTTGCAGTTTTCGCAGTCGTAGTTGTTGGTCCTGCAGTGGTTTTTGTTAGTTCATCAGTTGTCTTTATTGGTCCTGTTGTTGTTTTGGGTTCTGCTTTAGTAGTTGTTGGAACAGCAGTTGATGTTGTTGGTACTGTAGTCGTTTTTGTTATTCCTGCAGTTCTAGATTTCTGTAGTGCAGCTGAAGTGAGTCCTGCTGAAGTAGATCTGGGTCTGGCATTCGTTGTTATTGGTCCTGCAATTGTCATTGTTCGTCCTGCTCTCGTTGTGGATGTGGCTCCTTCTGTTCTGGATGTAGATCCTGCAGATGTTGTTGTTGCTACTGCAGTTGTCACAAGTTCGGCAGTTGTTGTTTTTCGTCCTTTTGTTGATGGTCCTGCAATGTTTTTTGTTAGTCCACCAGTTGTTGTTGTTGTGGGTTCTGTTGTAGAAGTTGTTGGTTCTGAGGCCGTTGTTGTTTTTCCTTCAGTTTTTGTTTTTGGTACAGCAGTAGAAGTGATAGATCTTGCAGTTTTTGTTAGTCCACCAGTTGTTGTAGGTACTGCAGTTGTGGTTGCAGGTTTTTCTGCAAAAGTTGTTGATCCTGCAGTTGACCATGTTTGTTCAGCAGTTCTAGTTGTTGGACCTGCCGTTGTTCTTGGAGTTTTCGCAGTCGAAGTTGTTGGTCCTGCAGTTGTTGATGTCAGTTCAGCAGATGTCTTTATTGGTCCTGTTGTTGTTTTGGGTCCTGCTTTAGTAGTTGTTGGTACAGCAGTTGATGTGATAGTTCTTGCCGTTTTTGTTAGTCCTACAGTTGTTGTTGGTACTGCAGTTGTGGTTGCAGGTTTTTCTGCAAATGTTGTTGATCCTGCAGTTGTCGATGTTAGTTCAGCAGTTGTAGTTGTTGGACCTGCCGTTGTACTTGGAGTTTTCGCAGTCGTAGTTGTTGTTCCTGCAGTTGTTGATGTCAGTTCAGCAGTTGTTTTTGTTGTGGGTCCTGTTGTAGAAGTTGTTGGTTCTGAAGCTGTTGTTGTTTTTCCTTCAGTTTTTGTTTTGGGTTCAGCAGTAGAAGTGATAGTTCTTGCCGTTTTTGTTAGTCCTACAGTTGTTGTTGGTACTGCAGTTGTGGTTGCAGGTTTTTCTGCAAAAGTTGTTGATCCTGCAGTTGTCGATGTTAGTTCAGCAGTTGTAGTTGTTGGACCTGTCGTTGTACTTGGATTTTTCGCAGTCGTAGTTGTTGTTCCTGCAGTTGTTGATGTCAGTTCAGCAGTTGTCTTTATTGGCCCGGTTGTTGTTGTCGGTAGTCCTGATGTAGAAGTTGTTGGTTCTGCGGCTGTTGTTGTTTTTCCTTCAGTTTTTGTTTTGGGTTCAGCAGTAGAAGGGATAGTTCTTGCAGTTCTAGATTTCTGTACTGCAGCTGAAGTGAGTCCTGCTGAAGTAGATCTGGGTCTTGCATTCGTTGTTATTGGTTCTGCAGTTGTCATTGGTCGTCCTGCTCTCGTTGTGGATGTGGCTCCTTCTGTTGTGGATGTAGATCCTGCAGATGTTGTTGTTGCTACTGCGGTTGTCACAAGTTCTGCAGTTGTTGTTTTTCGTCCTTTTGTTGATGGTCCTGCAGTGGTTTTTGTTAGTCCACCAGTTGTTGTTGTTGTGGGTCCTGTTGTATAAGTTGTTGGTTCTGAGGCCGTTGTTGTTTTTCCTTCAGTTATTGTTTTGTGTGCAACAGTTGAAGTGATAGGTCTTGCAGTTTTTGTTGGTCCTATAGTTGTTGTTGGTCCTGCATTTATTGTTGCAGGTATTTCTGCAAAAGTCGTTGATCCTGCAGTTGTCGATGTTAGTTCAGCAGTTGTAGTTGTTGGACCTGCCGTTGTACTTGGAGTTTTCCCAGTCGTAGTTGTTGTTCCTGCAGTTGTTGATGTAAGTTCAGCAGTTGTCTTTATTGTTCCTATTGTTGCTTTGGGTCCTGCTTTAGTAGTTGTTGGTACAGCAGTTGATGTTGTTGGTAATGTTGTCGTTTTTGTTATTTCTGCAGTTGTTGATTTCTGAGCTGCAGTTAAAATGAGTCCTGCTGAAGTAGTTGTGGGTCTTGCATTCGTAGTTATTGGTCCTGATGTAGAAGTTGTTGGATCTGAGGTTGTTGTTGTTTTTCCTTCAGTTTTTCTTTTGGGTACAACAGTAGAAGTGATAGGTCCTTCAGTTTTTGTTGGTCCTGCAGTTGTTGTTGCAGGTATTTCTGCAAAAGTTTTTGATCCTGCAATTGTCGATGTTAGTTCAGCAGTTGTAGTTGATGGACCTGCCGTTTTTCTTGGAGTTTTCGCAGTCGTAGTTGTTGGTCCTCCAGTGGTTCTTGTTAGTCCACCAGTTGTTGTTGTTGTTGTGGGTCCTGTTGTAGAAGTTGTTGGTTCTGAAGCTGTTGTTGTTTTTCCTTCAGTTTTTGTTTTTGGTACAGCAGTAGAAGTGATAGATCTTGCAGTTTTTTTTGGTCCTCCAATTGATGTTGGTACTGCAGTTGTGGTTGCAGGTTTTTCTGCAAAAGTTGTTGATCCTGCAGTTGTCGATGTTACTTCAGCAGTTGTCGTTGTTGGTCCTGCAGTGGTTTTTATTAATTCACCTGTTGTCGTTATTGGTGCGGCTGTTGTTGTTGTTGGTCCAGTTGTAGAAGTTGTTTGTTCTGAAGCTGTTGTTGTTTTTCCCTCAGTTTTTGTTTTTGGTACAGCAGTAGAAGTGATAGATCTTGCAGTTTTTGTTGGTCCTACAGTTGTTGTTGGTACTGCAGTTGTGGTTGCAGGTTTTTCTGCAAAAGTTGTTGATCCTGCAGTTGTCGATGTTAGTTCAGCAGTTGTTGGACCTGCCGTTGTTCTTGCAGTTTTCGCAGTCGTAGTTGTTGGTCCTGCAGTGGTTTTTGTTCGTTCATCAGTTGTCTTTATTGGTCCTGTTGTTGTTTTGGGTTCTGCTTTAGTAGTTGTTGGAACAGCGGTTGATGTTGTTGGTACTGTAGTCGTTTTTGTTATTCCTGTAGTTCTAGATTTCTGTACTGCAGCTGAAGTTAGTCCTGCTGAAGTAGATCTGGGTCTTGCATTCGTTGTTATTGGTCCTGCAGTTGTCATTGTTCGTCCTGCTCTCGTTGTGGATGTGGCTCCTTCTGTTGTGGATGCAGATCCTGCAGATGTTGTTGTTGCTACTGCAGTTGTCACAAGTTCGGCAGTTGTTGTTTTTCGTCCTTTCGTTGATGGTCCTGCAGTTGTCGATGTTACTTCAGCAGTTGTAGTTGTTGGTCCTGACGTTCTTGGAGTTTCCGCAGTCGTAGTTGTTGGTCCTGCAGTTGTTGATGTCAGTCCTCTTTTTGTCGATGTGACTTCTTTGGTTGTGGATGTAGATCCTGCAGATGTTGTTACTACTCCTGCAGTTGTCACAAGTTCGGCAGTTGTTGTTTTTCGTCCAGTTGTTGATGTTCCTGCATTGGTTTTTGTCAGTCCATCAGTTGATGTTATTGGTCCAGTGGTTGTTGTTGTGGGTCCTGCTTTAGTACTTGAATGTTCTGAGGCTGTTGTTGTAGGTCCTTTAGTTGTTGTTTTGGGTACTGCAGTAGAAGTGAATGGTCTAGCAGTTTTTGTGTTTGGTCTTCCTGTTGCTGATCCTGAAGACGATGTTGCAGGTTTTGCTGTCGTAGTTGTTGGTACTGCAATTGTTGATGTTGGTTCAGCAGTTGTCGTTGTTGGTCCTGATGTTGTTCTTGCAGGTCCTGCTTTAGTAGTTGTTGGTACAGAAGTTGATGTTGTTGGTACTGTGGTCGTTTTTGTTATTCCTGCAGTTGTTGCTTTTTTTGGATCAGCAGTGGTCGATATTTGTTGTCGAGTTGTAAGTTCAGAAGTTTTCGTTGTTGTTACATTTGCTGCTGATTTTGGTTCAGCATTTGCCGTTGTCGATCCCATAGTCAGTGCTGCTGTTGCTGCAATTGTTGATCCTGCAGATGTTGCTGCTGATCCTGTAGTTGTCGTGGTTTGTCCTACCGTTGATGATGTTCCTGAAGTTGTTGTTATGGGTCTTTCAGTAAAAGTAATGGGACCTACAGTTGATGTTCCTGCAGTCGTTCTTGGTCCTGCAGTTGTTGGAAGTTCGGTAGTTGTTGTTTTTCGTCCTTTTGTTGATGTTCCTGCAGTGTTTTTCGTTAGTCCACCAGTTGTCGTTATTGGTCCGGTTGTTGTTGTTGTGTGTTCTGATGTAGAAGTAATTGGTTCTGAGGCTGTTGTTAATTTGTCTTCAGTTTTTGTTATTCCTGCAGTGGTTGCTTTTGTTGGTTCAGCAGTTGTCGATTTTTGACCAGCACTTTTAAGTTCAGAAGCTCTCGTTGTTGCTACCCTAGCTGCTGATTCTGGTTCAGCAGTTGCCGTTGTCGATAGCGCAGTCAGAGCTGCTGTTGCTGCAATTGTTGATATTGCAGATGTTGTTGTTGGTCCTGCAGTTCTTGTTGTGGGTCCTGGAGTTGTTGGAAGTTCGGCAGTTTTTGTTTTTATTCCAGTTGTTGATGGTCCTGCAGTGGTCTTTGTTAGTACACCAGTGGTCGTTTTTGGTCTTGCTGTTGCTAATGTTGTTGGTCCTGCTTTAGTACTTGTTGGTTCTGAGGCTGTTGTTGTTGTATGTCCTTTAGTTGTTGTTTTGGGTACTAGTCTTTCAGTTTTTGTGTTTGGTCTTCCTGTTTTGGTTGGTCCTGAATACGATTTTGCAGGTTTTTCAGTCGTAGTTGTTGGTCCTGCAGTTGTTCTTGCGGGTTCTGCTGTTGTAGTGGATATTGCAGTTTTTATTGGTCTTACAATTGTTGTTGGTCCTGCAGTTAACGTTTTAGGTTTTGCTGTCAAAGTTGTTGGTCCTGCAGTTGTTAATGTCAGTCCAGCAGTTGTCGTTATTGTTCCTGTTGTTGTTGTTGTGGGTCCTGCTTTAGTAATTTTTGGTACAGCAGTTGATGTTGTTGGTTCTGTCGTCGTTTTTGTTCTTCCTTCCGTTGTTTTTTTTGTTGGTTCAGCAGTTGTCGATTTTTTTCCTGGAGTTTTAAGTTCAGAAGCTGTTGTTGTTGGTCCATTAGCTGCTGATTTTGGTTCAGCAGTTGCCGTTGTCGATCCCGCAGTCAGTGACGTTGTTGCTGCAATTTTTGAATCTATAGATTTTGATGCTGATCCTGTAGTTGTCGTGGTTTGTTCTGCCGTTGATGTTTCTGAGGTTGGTTTTGGTCCTGCAATTGTTGTGGCAGGTTTTGCTGCAGTAGTTGCTGGTCCTTCAGTTCTTCTTTTTTGTACTGCATTTGTAGTGATTCCTGCCTTAGTAGTTGTGGGTCTTGGATTTTTAGTTGTTTGTCCAGCAGTTGTTGATGTTGGTTCAGCAGTTTTTGTTGTTGGTCCTGCAGTTGTTCTTGCAGGTTTTGCTGTTTGTATTGGTTCTACAGTAGTTTTATGTCCTGCCGTTGTTCTTGCTGGTTTTGCTGTCGTAGTTGGCTGTCCTGCAGTTGTTGATGTCAGTTCAGCAGTTGTCGTTATTGGTCCTGTTGCCGTTTTGGGTCCTGCTTTCGTAGTTGATGGACCTGCAGTTTTTGTTCTTGGTCCTGAAGTTGTTTTAGTTGTTGTTATTGTCCTTACAGTTTTAGTTGTAGGTCCTGCAGTAGTTGTTGTTGTTTCTAAAGTTTTTGGGGTTTGTCCTGAACTTAATGCACTTGCTCCGGCAGTTGTTTGTTCAGCAGTTTTTGTTGTTGGTCCCGCTGTGGTAGTTGTGGGTCCTTCAGTTGTTGTTATTGGTCCTGCAGTTGTTGTGGTCAGTCCAGCAGTTGTCATTGTTGGTCCCGCAGTTGTCTTAGTCGGTCCTGCTGTTGTTGTTGTTGTTGTTGTTGGTCCTGCAGTTGTTGTTAAGGGTCCTGCTGTAGTAGTTGCATGTCCCTCAGTAGTTGTTGTTGGTCTTACAGTTGTTAATGCAGGGCTTTCAGTTGTCGTTATTGCTCCCACAGAATTAGTTGAACGTCCTGCTCTAAAAGTTGTTGATCTTTTATTTGTTGTTGTGGTTCCAACGGTAGCAGTTGTTGTTATTGCCGTTGTCATTGTTAGGCCTGCAGGACCCATTGTTGGTGCACTAGTTTTTGGTGCAGCAGTTGTAGGTGTGGGTCTTTTAATCGTTGTTGTGGCTCCTGCAGTTGTTGTTATGGGTCTTGCATTAGTTGTTTTGGGACCTACAGGTGTTGTTTTTTGTACTGCAGTGGTTCTGTTTGGTCCTGTAGTTGTTGTAGATGGTTCTGCTGTTGGCGTTGTTAGTCCTGCAGTTATCATTGTTGGTGCAGCAGTTGTTGATGTTGGTACAGCAGTTGTTGTTGAGGGTCCTGCTGTAGTAGTTGTATGTCCCTCAGTAGTTGTTGTTGGTCTTACAGTTGTTATTGCAGGTCTTTCAGTTGTCGTTATTGCTCCCACAGTATTAGTTGAACGTCCTGCTCTAAAAGTTGCTGATCTTTTATTTGTTGTTGTGGTTCCAATGATAGTAGTTGTTGGTAATGCCGTTGTCATTGTTAGGCCTGCAGAACCCATTGTTGGTCCTGCAGTATTAATCATGGGTCCTGCAGTAGTATTGGTGGGTCCTACAGTTTTACACAGTTTTAGACATTTACACATACACGTCGTACACAATTTTGGTGCAGCAACTGTTGTTGTGAGTCCTTTAGTTGTTGTTGTTCTTGTAGTTTCGGGTTGGGTTATTTTTGATGGTATTGGGGTGATGGGGGTTCCCATTGTAATAGTCTTGGTTTCCTCAGTAGTCGTTGTTGGTCTTTCAGTGCCAGAGGTCGGCCCTACATTAGTTGTCGTGTGACCCTCTGCTGTAGCATTTGTGATTCCTAAAACTGCATGGGTTGGTAAATGTGTTTGTTTTAGATTTTTCTTTTTAAAGTAAACTATAAACGTGAAAATATATTCATTGTTACAAGACTTACCAATAAATATTATTCCGAATGCCTTCATATTTAAACGTATTACTTTTGAACCTAAGGACAGAAACAAATGTTATTCAATGTTTGTAGAAATATGTATCAATAACGTAATAATCATAAAGCATGTGTTAACAATTAAAGTAGTTAAAGTAATGCATTACATTCCCCGTGGATTTTTAACTATTTTGTTCTTACTGTTAATATGTATCCATTTTACAGCCTATGTTCAGCGACGACTACAATTTCCCTTAATTGGTAAGTAATTTAGCTGTGTCTTCATTATTTAGCCCCGAATTTCTAAATTATTAATGGAATAGACTTAATTAAATACCCATTGTCACTTCATTTCTTTATGTAATTTATCATCAATATTGTCTAAGTTTTGTTCTAAAAAAAACAAACACACAGTCAGTCAACATGGATGAGGTAAAGATTATGTGCATAGCTATTTCCCGCAGGACATTCTAGTCATGAAACATCTATAAGCCAACATTTATACGTTTTTCAAAGTGATTACACATCGCACCATTTTTACAAAATCAACCAGAGATAAGCGGTATAGCGACGGCATATCAAACTTCAAGCGATTGAAAGGTAATATGCAAGTTTCTGCCGGCGACCCACCACCCACTCTCACGGGAGTCTCGGGTCACGCAAAGTAACAAATTGCTTTACGCCACTACAGACCTTGTCCCCCCCTACAGACCCACAAACACGGAACCGGCTCTGTATAAACACAAGTAGCGAAGGGATTGTAAAAGAGATGGAGAAACTCAATGTCGGAGGAACAGAATAAGAAAAAAGGGAGACTGCCCGACAGAGAGGCCAGACATTAGTAAACGTTGGGCGAGCTTCTCAGGAATAGCGTGAACTGAAAGAAAAAGACAGCAAATCGGGGGCCGAATTGACCTTGTCCCCCTTGAATTGTGGCTTTCTCTGTAAAAATGTGTTTGCTCAACCGTTTTGTTGTGAGCCCTGTAGGTTTCTAGCTTGCTTGCTTGCTGGGGTGTTAGCGTACTCGCTACCAAACATGTCTGTTTCATTGGTTGTTTTGCTGTTCATCTGTCTCGTCCCCCAGATAGAGGCTAAATCCCAGAATCCAGGTTCTTGTTTATTTAGATCACTAGACTAGTCAAGGTCCGCTTCTGATTTTCCCGTTCACCTGCCTGCCAAGCTGATCGCACCTAATTCACCTTCACCTGCTTCCTCTATATCAATCCTCTCTCTCTACTTAGTCTCGACCAGATCGTCTCTCGTTACTCACAGAGCTTTCCGGCAACTCCAGAACTTTTCTCCAACGCTGATCCTGCCTGTTCCCGAACCCTCGCCTGTCTGACCACCCGCCTGTTGTCGAGTCCCTGCCGGCCTGTCTGCTCCCGTTTCCTGCTCCTCGCCTGCCTGTCTGCCCTCCTGATACGACCCCTCGCCTGCCCGACTACCCACCAGGGATTAAAATTAACGTTGTCCCGTCGTCCCGGGGACGTAATTAATTGTCATCGGGAGGATTCTTATTCTCTCCCGGGTCGACCTCAGGACAAAGAGTATTTTGCGGGCACTGACTTCATTTTTCTGTTTAAGATTTCAACACTCTGCGAACCAGAACGTGTTCGCGATCGGTGGAAAATACTTATTTAATGGAAAGGGCTTCGTTCAATTGGCTGGCGCGCTCGCGTTTGTGTTGTTCAGTGAGACAGAGGGGGTAAAATCCCCCGTTCGTCATGGCGCAGGCTTTCTTGGTTTACTGGAGAAGGCGGGGCTGCGCACAGAGTCAAGAAAAAAAAAGTGGACCAGCCCACCGGGAGACTTCCCGATCTCCAGCCTATGCTGCAGAGCGAATTTAAATCGCCGGCAGAACGGCCTGGGGGTCTAACACCGTCATTTATCTAAATTTCATATATATATAGTAGAGCTGTCAAGCGATTAAAATATTTAATCGTGATTAATCGCATTAATGTCATAGTTAACTCACGATTAATCGCGTTTAATCGCAAATTATTTTTCTATGCTAAATATCCCTTGATTTTTTTGTCCCATAATTCTTCTCATTTTAATTATCTTATCAACATGGTGAAGTGCATTGGCTTGCCTTGTGCAAATGATTTTTTATTGATAACAACATTGGCATATACTTATCAAAACAGGACGATACAAAAAAAGAGCCTATAGTGCAATTAAACAATTAATTTTTTTATTTTTTTTAAATAAAACAATTGCGTTAATCGCGCGATAATTTTTTTAACGCCGTTAAAATTGGTTTGCGTTAACGCCGTTAATAACGCGTTTAACTGACAGCTCTAGTATTTCACATTAATCGCAATTATTACACGGGTCTTCTCAATGCCATGTATGGGCCCTTCACAACTTCCGGCGGTGAATTATATTTGATAATTCACCGTTGTTAAGTATAATCATGAGTATAATTGACCGCTGTCAAGGAAAACAACTGATTTTTCGCCTCTAATGAAGTCTTTGGTATCACTTATGGAAGAAATTAATGATTATATTCTATGGTAAACCATGATTATTATTAGGCCTAAATATCTAATGGTGGAAAGCAGAGAAACCACCTCTGGACTCAGAGCTGGGCCTCATACAGAGCCAGGAAGTCTGGGGCTAAGGCGTATTGACGTCCTCCCATCGTTTAGATTGACTGCAGGCGATGACCACATGCTTAAAGGAATGTATGGCTGACTGTCCTTATCAATAAGGCAATTCTGAGCATGTACCGAGGGCGGTCATACGATATGCAACACAGTTCAGTTTGAAAGATTAAGAAAGACCGGGATCGGATGGCCCGGCAGTGTCTTTGCAAACCTCACTCGGCTTTATTGTTTCTCGTTTGCGGGTTTCAATGAATTCTCCATCAATACTTGATCCGGACTCTCCAATTCCTCATGCGTTTAGCAGCTAGTTGAAGTGATAGATGATTCGGTTATAGTTTCTACTACACACTCCGCAAGTACCGGTAACTTGTCAACCCCAGCGTCTTCGGATGCTAAGCGACGTCAACATCTCTGGAGGACTATTTCTCTGCTGATCAACACTACGAATGCTGGTATCAAATAAATTGTAAAAAGACACACCATGTGAAGTTATTTTTTCGTTGTGGTAAGTAGCAGTGTAATAAGCGGGATATGTAGAGAACATCGCCGGTCATGATCTAAAATAAGCAAGTTCGCCCTGTCAGGGCTTATTTTTCAGATAATTACCGGCGTTCTATACATTACATTATCCCTTACATATCCTGCTGCTTCGGGTTTGCCTTTGTAGGCGCATTGAGAGGAGGAGCGGGCGAATCCGCTGTCAGTGCGTGTGCATGTATGATACGCAGTTTTATCCAATAAGTGGTAGTGTACCCGCGCACCATGACATGCATGTGCGCTTGTCTCTGTGTGCGTGCTTGTCTCTGTGTGCGTGTGTGAACGAGAATGACAGGGAGAAAGATTGCTACGCGGAGATGAACGAACGGAACGATATTTATATTTCAAAATCGCTAAAACATAAAAAAATAAAATTGTGGCGCTCGGTGTTGATTCTGTGGCACTGCGTCACACATTGTTCTATGTATGGGAAACACTACTCCCGAATGTTTTTATGAATGAAGAAACCCGCATGCAAGAATGAGTTCAAGTCTGAGTGTAGGCTACAAGTGCAATTAACTATTTACAAGTGAAAAAACGCAACATATTATTTATCTTGCTGACCACTTGCTTTTTATCCCGACAAAAGCCTCGTAAGGACAGTTCCTCTGGTCTCCTTGTAGATCGCACCATCTTTCTTTGTTTAATGCGACTGCATCACCTTCTCTTACATGATCAGCTGCTCGCGGATTCCTTTCTTTTCAGCGTCACAAATATATTTTTACATTTTGTTTTGCTTTTTTGTAACTTTTTTCTTTTCTTTTTACATAATTTATACTTTATTCAGAATCAACTGTTAAATTTTATACCCACTTCATATATTTTCAGTTGGTCTCATTGATTTACGTTGAGGCTAGAGCGTGAGAATTCCACCCGCTCTAGCCCAAGGCAGCTATCACAAAAGCTAACCATTTCGGACAATGCAGAGTCTAACAATGTCAATATTTAAGCTAGAAACAAAATGTTAAGCTTAAACGGTTACGGTATTTCTTGTTTCACTGGTGCTAAAATTATTAATCGATTCAAAGTATGATTGTTATATATCAGCCGTTTGTATGCGGGGAGCCTCACTAATATGGTCAGAGGCAATGTGCTTCCTAAATATATCTGGGGTGCTTCCGGAAGAAGCTAAATGCTAATGTATAAAAAAATACAAAATTTTTCACGTCATTCATTACAAATGAAAGCTGAGACTCAAAGTAGTCCAAAGTTATCCATGGGCGTAAATCCAGCCTCATTATTTTGTGAGCTTATCTCGATTAACTAGATGTGAGGGAATAACGTCAATAATTCACACACACTCTCAAATACACACACACTGACTTTAGTCAACCATTTGGAACAGCTCAGCTATTCTATATTTCAAATGTATTCAATATTCTTTATCACTTTAGATATTTGTTTAACTCTTTACTTAATTTGTTTCCAACCATTTTAAATGTTTTAATTTGTGTGCATCTTAACATTGCTTGCTCCATTTAAACTTTTGAGCCCCGTTCAAATCTATTCACTTGATTTCAGCCATCAACATTTCTTTATGTCTTAAACTATGTGGCTTCTTTGCACCACAACACTCACTGCATTTTCTGCAGGAAATGCATTTTTTAGTTCCCATTAATATGCAACTTGGCATGATTAGTGCATGAAAAATAACCTCTCACATATTAGGGGGCCATTGCACTACTAACATAGGCACTACTCGTCTGGCGCACCTTAGAATAACCTGTATTAAATAATATGAATATGTGCGTGCGGGTTACAGAATAGAATAGATAATGGCCGTAAATCGTGAAAAACAGCTGTGGTTTGGGGATTTCGAACAGAATAGTAGCAAATGGTTCCACGTTGAAATACGTGTTGTGAATAGTAGAATATAACTTCCGTGTGTTTCAGCCTTTGAAAAACCTACTTGTAATTGTTCATAAGGGGACAGCGAACATTCATTAGTCCCTCTCCCTCTCTCTCACACGCACTAACACAAACACACAGACACACCCACACACAGCAGTAGAAGCACAAACATGCCCAACCCGTATGCATTCTAGAAACGTAGTCCTACTACTCACAAGGTTGGTGGTGGTGTTGTTGGAATGCAAAATAGAAAAACGTATCCTATTTGGGCCAATTATGTGGTCATTCTTGACTTACAATGCGGTCAACTTACTTGATATTACTTTACGTTAATGTATTTTCGCTAATTTTTTTTCACTGTTTAACATTGATACCCCATGGATTACAAACTCATATAGTGTGTAACATCATTTGGCTTACCTTATCAGTTCTGTAATTAGGAATAGGCTGCAGTAGCTCAGGAGGTAGTGCGGGTTGGCTGGTAACCTGAAGGTTGTTGGTTCGATCCCCGGCTCCTCCTAGCTGAGTGTCGAGGTGTCCTTGAGCAAGGCACCTAACCCTGACTGTTAGCTCACGTCCTGTGAGGACTAGAGGCAGGTGGGATCAGTAACCCTCTCCTCGAAATCTACTACTGAAGATGAATGAATTTCATCGCTGGATCGACAATTGGGCCGGTCCAGCAACTCCCAACGGCTAGCCGTTATAGGAGCATATAACTGTACTGTGCTACACAATTGTTTCCTATCGCAATATATATTTCAAAATGTCCTTTTTCAAATCTGAATACACTTGCTAAGGCTCATCCGTCTGCAAAATTCACGCTCTTCCCTCCGACAGAGTTGTTAACGTTATGCTCTTAAAATACCTGATATTAGAGCATCACGCATAACTCAATGCAGTGCAGTAAGACTGCATTCCAATGTCTGGTATTAGTCCAATCAGCGGAGACCGAGCTCAAAGATGATATAATGCAATACATAACTATTGCTATTCTGTGTTGTAGGTCATTAATGCATTATACAAAATAAATAACTGTATTCAATATTAGGCCTAAATTCAAAACATTTAGGCATATTGAAGCTTAATCAAGACTTGCCCGAACTCTGACCCCTTTTAAAACAAGTCACAAGACTTTCTACAATGCATTTCTTAACTTTGCTATTTTATTATATTATATAATTTGATTGTATGCATTCTTTTTTATTTTGCCTTTGTTTTCTTTTACTTACATATTTTCATTTCATGATATGATAAAATAATATGTCATGAAACGAGGCAGTACTTTGAATATGCCTCGTGTATGAATAGTGCGACATAAATAAAGTTGCTTTGCCTTGCCTTGCCTAATCTAAGCAGAGCACAATGCACTGTATGCCTACTAATCTATATTGGGAAACTCTTAAGAGAGGTGTCTTTGCGATTATATTGCTTTTAGTTCTAATTTCAAACTAATTTGGTCTAATTTGGTATTTTAAACAAGCGAATTACCACACGCATTTATTCACTTTAACGAATTCAGGTTACATCGCAGCTGTCTGTCTAGCTAAAGTAGTCTACTACACGTAACCCAAAAATTTTGAAATTACGCTGATGCACTGAGGTTAGTCAGACATTAGACATAGCCTATACGCTTACTAGTCTGTATTTAGCGCGATGATTGTAGCGCGCTTAGCCTGCAACCATCGGCAGGTCCATGATAGTTTGGGATAAGAGGCGAGGACAGTGTCAGGTGCCTTCCAATCTCCCTCTCCTCCACGCTGAATGCTATTGAAGTAAATATTAAATAAATAAAACACATACAGCAGACTACTATTATACAGTGAAATGTTATAGTACCGTACATTAAACAATGTTTCCTAAAGACACTCAAAATTAAAAGCCTAGAATATGGAAAAATGTCAGTCTAAAAGGGAGGATAAAGGCTACTGAAACGTAACCGCTCTGCTTGGTGTAGCCATCTCTATCTTTACATCTGAAATTGCTCGCTGGATTACCCTGGATTAACCTTTATTTCAATATTGTATGCCGTTTAAACATTCTTTCCTTTGAATTGGCTTATGGGGAGACACACATTCACTGTTTAACATGATACCACATGGTTTTACAAACACATAGTGTGTATCATAAAATGATATTTAATGTTAATCATTAGGCTTACCTTATCAGTCCTGTAATTCTGTATAGGCTGCAGCACAAATACCTGATATTAGAGCATCACGCATAACTTAATGCAGGGCAGTAAGACTGCATTCCAATGTCTGGTATTCAAAGATGATATAAAGTAATGTAGAACTTTTGCTTTTCTTTGTTGCACTGTAGGTAATTAATGCATTATCTAACATATATAACTGTATTAAAGGCCTATCTTTAATTCAAAACACGTAGGCATATTGAAGCTCAATCAAGTTGAGCTTCAATATGCCTACTACGCCCTACTCTGACCACTTTTTTACACCGTGGCAGCCAATCATACTTGACAGCAAAGCCGCCTAACAGGAAGTAAGCCTGTTCTCAGCAACTCTTTAACATATCATAGTCAAACATGCTTCACAGACTCATGACATCATTCTGGGGACAGTCAAACAATTTGGTGTCCTTTCACTTCAGGGGGACGTCAAACAACAATGACTTTATTTAGCAATCCGCCCAATTACAATAAAAACTGCAATTCTTGCAGCGTACTCGCATAACACTGTAGTTCATTCCACCAGCTGTCGTTATTACCGATTACGTCCGTCAGGCAGACTTAGCTTATCGAGTCCCATTATGCTTGACACCCACATTGCTGCATGCAGCTATATTTGGAAACGTTTTCTTCATAAAACGTGCCAGACAGATTTTGTATACATTTTATTCCTTAGTAATTAACTACATGGGTATGCCGTCTTTCAGAACCTTTCATTACCGGCACTAAAGAGAGAGTGCATCCTCATTGTACCCAGCACTTATAAAAATTGACTTCTGAATGCATCTCTTTCCCCAGCCCATTTCAAACCAAACTGACGCCCATGGCCATAGTGTCACCAGACTCTTATTTTACTGGTTGCACAACAAATGCTACCATAGAGAGGAATGTAGGCCTACGTAGGCTACATGATACAAAGTAACTGGCTGCGGTCAAGGGCAGACCTGCGTGAGCTGTTCAATGTTAATTTGTTATTTGGCAACATCCCAGCCCTAGTCCAGTTGCGGAACTGATTGTGTTTGGGGAGCCATATAAATGGAAGTAAAGAAATCAGAATCTGTCGACAATTGGTAGCTTTTTCCTCTTGTTGATTGGAGCGATATGATAGGCTATTTATCACTCCTGCACGAACTTCAATGAAGTAGCACTCTGATCCAGAACATATCATCTTGCATCCCTCGCAATTTCACTTACATTTTTGTTTGTGTGTACACATCATAGGAACTGATGAATTTGCGGGTAGGTTGTGTCTAGAAAAATACCAGCAAGCCAATTGACTTGTAATTAGTCTGCATCGTGTCTGATTGTGAATCTCTCCGTCACCTCTCTTTTGTTCTCCTTCAGGCGCGCTGCGTACCGGAGGACACCAACGCATATTTACTCGAAAGTACATTACCGTGGTGAAGTTAGTTTGATGTTGGGTGTTCGACAGATATTCGGATATTCATTTCCTATGGTTAAATGTTTTTTGCTCAAAAGCTTCCAAGTTATGGGACCCAGACACCCCAGACCAATGCAGACCTGTCCTGCTATGTGGTACTAACGAGACGCACCTCACTAAAAATTCCTATATTGCACCTCCTATCTGTCTTTTGTTTTAAGAATCCCATTTATTTCCTATGGAAAATGACTTTTTGCTCCATAGCTTCCAAGTTATGGGACCCAGACACCCCAGACCAATGCAGACCTGTCCTGCTATGTGGTACTAACGAGACGCACCTCACTAAAAATTCCTATATTGCACCTCCTATCTGTCTTTTGTTTCCCATTAATTTCCTATGGAAAATGCCTTTTTGCTCCATAGCTTCCAAGTTATGGGACCCAGGTAATAACAAGACAAACCTCACTAAAACTATTTTATTTAAATATTTTAAGAATCCCATTCATTTCCTAGGGAAAACAGCTTTTTACTCAATAGCTTCCGAGTAATTTGACCCACACACCAAGTCCAATGCAGACCTTTCCTGCTATGTGGTACTAATGAGCAGGGGCGGACGGTGAATAGGGGCGATTTGGGCGATGCACTAAAAAATTCTATCACAGAAAAAGTAGTTTTCAGTGTTCTAGACATATTATGTCATTGTCCAATCAGAATCATCAGATTCAAGTCGCGTGCCAAATGTCCCGCCTCTATGGGCGAATTCATTGACGTGGAAAATCGCCCAAGCCTTCTCCGTTAACTGTCATGTTAAAGCTTTTTTTTTTCGTAAAATTGAGCCTTCAATGCATTTTCAATGGGGATTTGGGACTCGCCTTAACGTGCTTGCGTCGTACGTAACTGAGCAAAGAGCGCGAAGGGATATCTTCGATCAAGTCACTTGCTGATTGCAACATCGCTGCAAATGTGCGCAATTCTGTTTCGTCTGAAAGAAGTTGCTTTTAGTCGACGATCCAATTCAGAAAAATTGGCATTAAAGCAATCAGGACCTCCTAGACCAAAATTAATGATTAAACAAATTTCTACAAAGGGGGGAAAGTCCTACACCCGAGGATTTTCAACAAATTGGTACGAGAAAAAAAGCTGGCTAGCAGGTTGTGAAGGAGCTAACGCAGTCTTCTACTACCACTGCCTACTCTTCCACCCTGACACCCTGACGAAGACAGCACTGTTTGGATATCGACTGGTGTGACAGATATGCACCATCTGTCTGAGAAAATCAAGAAGCATGAGATGTCAAAGATCCACATGGATAGCGGCTTGAGATTTGCGACTATTGGGAGGGTGAACATTGCCACTCAACTGGACGAGGGATACCGGCTAGCTTTTCGTCACCACAACAATGAGGTTAGCAAGAACCGGCACATCCTCGACCGGCTCATCCAATGTGTGAAGTTATGCGTGTGTTCGAGTTGGCTTTGCGAAGAAAGGATGAGACGGAGGGCTCCACAAACCCAGGTATTTTTCCTTGATTGGTGGACTTCGTGGCACAGTTGGATGAAGTTTTTGATGACCACTTAAAAAATGCCACGGTGTTCAAGGGCACATCAAAGATGGTGCAGAACGAGCTTTTGGAATGTATGCTAGCGGTCGCACGGGAAAGGATTGTGGAGGAGGTCAAGTCAGCTCGCTATCTGGCCATCCAAGCTGATGAAACTATGGACGTCTCCACACAAAAACAGCTGGTGCTTGTGCTTAGATACATTGATGACAACCATGCAGTGCAGGCATGTTTTTTATTTGTTTATTCCCATCTTGGAATCAACATCAGTTTCAATTGCCAGTGTGCTTTTGGAGACACTGAACCAGCTTTTGGCCGACGACAACGAAAAAATGAAACTCGTTGCACAAGCTTACGATGGTGCGAGTGTGATGAGGGGAGAGAAGGCTGGTGTGCAGCAAAAGGTGCGTGAACAATTTAAGAATGCCCATTATGTGCATTGCTATGCACATCAGCTTAATTTGATCATGCAGCAAGCTACCTCCCGCATCAATAAAGTCAACGTTTTCCTTTCCGATCTGAGCGGTATTGCGTCATTCTTTTCCCGGTCACCGAAACGGTGCAGCATTCTGGACAAGATTTTTTCACGAAGACTGCCCAGAGCTTCATCTAAAAGGTGGAATTTTAACAGCAGGATCGTCAACACTGTGTACGAGAACCGAGATGACCTCCTTGAATGTTTTGAAGCCATCAAGACGGGTTCACTTGGTCCATTTGACCAGCTCAGCGTGAGAGAGGCATCTGGCTACGTGAGGATGCTACAGGACGAAGACTTCGTTTTTTTCCTGTGTTCTTTTCACAACATCATGCCCCACGTCGACATTCTGTACCAGAAGCTCCAGAAGAAGGACATTGATTCCGCTTCATCAAAAGGGCCCTCGAGAGCTTCACAAGCAGTGTGCAGACCATTAGGTAAGATAACATTGATATTATTTGATCCTTCTCAAAGCAAAGCTTTGTTATGAGAACATATGCATGAAAGGAGACTATTTGTGTTCTTTTTTATAATATTGTTCTTTTCTATAATATATTGCCAGTGGTGTAATCTAGCTTGCTTTACTCTGTGCTGGACATCCTGGTTAGGCGAGGCACAACATTATGCATCCCTTCCCATTTTAAGTGGGTGTACTGACATCTTTGTACTGGATAAAGTGTGAACTTGTGCATCATGTAGACTACAGTACTGTACACAGCCTAACAAAAACATTATTGGTTTGTTTGCATTCAGAGACTCTGACCAGCTGCAAGAGCCATCAGGAACCGACAGACCAAGGACGGCTTTGACAGAGGAGGCGAAGCAGAGGCTGTCTGAAGAGGTCTGTGACACCATCCTCGCTCAGACCAAAGCGAGGTTCTCTTTCACTGGCCACCTTGTGAGTGCTACCTTAGTACAAGAAAATATGTTTGACAGGTACCGCGATTCATTTCCTGCTGATGCTTTGAATGCCACTGTGAAGGCATATCCAACGCTGAACAAGGCAAAGCTCAAGACGGAACTGTCTCTGATCTATGAGAATCCTGAATTCAAGGCTTGCTGTGGTGCACTGGCACTGTACCAGGTCATCATGAGCTACAACCTCCAGGATACATTCTCTGAGACTGTGAGTTTGTTGAACATTCTCATAACTACTCCTATGCCAACAGCTGAAGCTGAGAGATGTTTCTCAACCTTGAAAAGAATCAAGACATTCCTGCGAAATTCAATGGGCCAGGAACGTCTAAATGCACTGGCCATGCTCTCCATGGAGAGGGAACTAGTCCTCAACATGCGTGATTTTAATGAGAAAGTCACCGCTTTGCTGCACTGAAAGAGAGACAAGCAAAGTTTCAGTACAAGTAATGTAGTCTCTCTCTCTCTCTCTTGTCTCTCTCTCTCTGTCCCCCAACCCCCCCTTCTCGTGAGGATGGACACTGGGTTACAGCGGCCCTCACAACTCCCCCCCCTTTCCCCTGAGGATGGACACTGGGTTACAGCGGCCCTCACAACGCCCCACAAGTGTATATTGTATATAGTTCTCTGCAAACCTATGGTGGCATCATGCCTTCAGTGTGTCTTGAACAACCACACATAAAAGGTTGCACATATTATATCGTATTTGTCTAAATGCATACTTAACTGTAGATAGATCTATGAGTGAAGTTACCAATACAATAGATTGTCCGTAACACACTCACCCCTTTTAGAATCACATTCTCTCACTATCACTCTCCCACAAACACACATACAGATAGAGACAGAGAGAGAATGTTAACTTGTGTATAATTCCCAATTATTATTGATGTATTTGTACTTTTAATCTTACTGAATTCTATAAGGCAAATAAATTAAGTAAACTCCATTCATCTTTGTAAGGAAATGTTCTATTTTGTCTTTATTATTATGTCAGAATGCACCAGAATGGTTAGGGATAGGGTGAGAAGCTCAGCCATCCGTGAGGAACTCGGATTAGAGCCGCTGCTCCTTTACTTAGAAAGGAGTCAGCTGAGGTGGTTCGGGCATCTGGTAAGGATGCCCACTGGGCGCCTCCCTTGGGAGGTGTTTCAGGCACGTCCAGTGGGGAGGAGACCTCGGGGAAGACCCAGGACTAGGTGGAGAGATTATATTTCAACACTGGCCTGGGAACGCCTCGGGATCCCCCCGTCAGAGCTGGTCAATGTGGCCCGGGAAAGGGAAGTTTGGGGCCCCCTGCGACCCGACCCCGGATAAGCGGATGAAGATGAGATGCACCAGAATGTTTCGTTTTTATATGAAAAACACAAAAACATCTTCGGGGGGGTTTACAAACTTTCTGCCCCCCCCCCCTAAAATAAAATTCACCCGCCGCCACTGCTAACGAGACACACCTCACTATGAAGTCATATTTTGCACCTCCCTTTTTTTTCAAATATTTTAACTAGCTTCCAGTTAAAATATTCCATGTTATGGGACCCAGACACCCCAGACCAATGCAGACCTGTCCTGCTATGCGCTACTAATCGAGACGCACCTCACTAAAAATTCCTACATTGCACCTCCTATTTGTCTTTTTTTTTTTCAAGAATCCCATTCATTTCCTATGGAAAATGCCTTTTTGCCCAATAGCTTCTGAGTTATGGGACCCAGACACCCCAGACCAATGGAGACCTGTCCTGCTATGTGGTAATCACAAGACAAACCTCACTAAAAATTCGTATTTTGCACCTCCTATTTTATTTAACTGTGCAATCCCATTCATTTCCTAGGTAAAACGGCTTTTTGCTCAATAGCTTCCGAGTAATGGGACCCACACCCTAGTCCAATGCAGACCTGTCCTGCTACGTGGTACTAACGAGACACACCACACTATGAAGTCATATTTTGCACCTCCCTTTTTTTCAAATATTTTAAGAATCCCATTCATTTCCTATGGAAAACGGTATTGCAGAGTTCTTCAAAGAAAGGGTTCCAATCCAGGATAGCTTTTAACAGTTACTTTATTCAGGGTGACCATATTTTGATTTCCAAAAAAGAGGACACTCACCCCGGCCACGAGATAGCCTACTTAAATGATACTCGCAGTTTACCCAAAGATTCCCTATAATTTTAATATATATATGTATGGATAGAATATTTTTATTATATTACAAAATAATATCTCTCAAAGACAGAAATTCAGATAGGCTTCATAGAGGTTATTGAACTTTCTTTATTATGCCTCAATTGTAAAAAAAATATATATATATATAAATGTAAAATAAATGTAAAATCTCTGGAATAAAATAATGATAGAAATAATGTCTCTTCTGTGTTAGAAAAATGAACTAGTAAAATAATAGCTCTCTTTCAAATCTTAGTGGACAAATAAATAAATAATATGAAATAATGTTCTAAATGATACCTCTTCTGTATTAGAAAATCCAACTTTAACAATATATTTCTCACTAAATGTTCAGTGTAATGTAAAATAATAAAAAGTACCCTCACAAGATATTACTTACAAAAAACAAATATATTATTAACAAAAAACATATGGATATTAACAAAATAGATATTAACAAAAAACAAAATCTTTAGTTATCTTCTTCATCCTCCTTGTCTACCCATCCATATTTTGCATAATTACCAAGTCATAACATATGAGTATATTAATATTATACATGACTCAGGGCATCAGCTAATCAGGTGGTCTGCATTTATAACTACTACAGTCATTAGTTACCCACGCAGCCCGACACAAAATACAGAAGTTAGCCTAACACACACAAATATCAAACATTGATTATTATTATTTTTAACAGAGTCTCATGTTCCTATGCCTACAGGAAAATCACATGTTACCAAAGCAGTCTTCCACCTCCCCCTCTTCCAAAACAGGGCCACATACAATGTCATCACCTGGTAATCTCATGCTAACGTTAACGTTACAGCGTCACTAATGAGAGATATGAAAACATTGTCATAATGTTAACGTCCACTGACTTTTATAACGTTACGTTAGGTCTTCAATTCAGACCTAACGTCCAAGTCTACTGCCAATTCACACAAAATAAATAAGTTCATATACACAACATACCATTTATGACCGCTGGTCTTCTTTTCTTTCCTATTTGCCGCCTCTAGATTGTTGTTGTTGACTCTGCCGCGTCTGGTCGTACGTCCTGATTAACGTCTGTACGTCATACGACGTCTTCTCTGGCGATGCGTTAAATGGCTACTGTAATAACGCTAACCCACAATGACAACCGGGGGAGGGGGGGCACACACATATACACGCACAGAAGGAAAACCGGACATTATCATCAATTAATAAAAAAAACCCGGACGCCCCGGACGGGACGTAAAAAGTGGACATGTCCGGGGAAAAGAGGACGTTTGGTCAAAAGTATTTCGGTATTGTATTGTATTGTATTGTATTGTATTGTAGTACTTAACTGTGTAGCAACTGCAGTAGCTGCTATCATGGCTGTAACACGGGGAATTGATTGACCTAGCGATTGTGGTACTTGCACTTGGTTCTAAGAACATCCTTTCTGTACCGACAGCGATATATTGATGCACTTCTTATGACAAATGTACTTATTGTAAGTCATTTTGGATAAAAGCGTCTGCTAAATGCCCTAAATGTAAATGTAAATGTAAAATGTAACTATGGAGCAAAAGGAGAGGAAGCGTGTTGAACACGTGTGAGAGAAATAACGTGAGCTACTTCGAGCCACGGGCAAAGGCCCATGTCTCTCAGCGGGTGTGTACCTAAAGGTACGGCCACGCCAACCGCGTTACTCGCGTTATGGTACGGCCACACCCAGAGCCGGCCCTAGGCATAGGCAGTATAGGCAAATGCTTGGGGCGCCGTCATCCGCGGGGGGCGCCGAAAACGGGGAAAAGATAAAAATAAAAATAATAATAATAATTTATATATATATATATATATATATATATATATATATATATATATAAATATAAATCAGGAGCAAAATTGTCAGTGCCATTACTACTATTATTTCGAAATATTATTTATGCCCACAGCAACATAAAGTCATAGCAAAGGCTATTAAATAATGGAGAAGCCTTTTTTCTGGGTGCCTGCCTGGCTCGTTGCTCTGTACCTGCCCTCTGTGAAGGGGGCAGGGTCAAGAGTGTGCAGTTAGTGTATTAATGTTAATATTTCACACCTTAGCTTTCACATATCATTCATAGGCTATATATACATTCATTTCACTGCACTTTACTGTTTTTTGCACTGTGGTTAGACTGAATTGCATTGCAATGACAATAAAGTTGAATGAATCTCATCACATTTTCATTAGTCTATATTAGTCTCATGTATAGCACACCAAGCATCTGTTTTTTTATTAAAATGTAACATGCAGTCGTCACATATACTTCTCTTCTCCCTTCAGAAGCACTTTTAAAATATTTCAGTACCACCCCCATTGACACAGCATCAGGTGCTGCTGTCCCGTCTACCTCTGCACAGCCCTAATTTTGTATTTTTTTTAGACTTCAGTTGAGTGCTTGTTTAATCTCTGGTTAGAACCAAACTAGATAAACCATACTACATTTAATTGTATTTACAATAATTTGAATCTGAACTCCATCTATTATTTTGCTTATGAATGCCTTTAGTAAACATTATGCATTTCTTTGCAATATTTTGTGCATACTTATTGTATGAGTGATTCATTGCTTGTTACTTGGTTTGTAATACGTTTCGTGTGTTTAATTTTCTATCTAAAATCAAAGAGTCTCAAAGACAAAGCTTTGTAGCTTCTCTGAGTTTATGAACATTGGTAGTCGAATTTACTGTGCGATCCAACGGGGTAGGGGGCGCCAGCAAAAATCTTGCCTAGGGCGCCAAATTGGTCAGGGCCGGCCCTGGCCACACCAACCGCGTTGCTCACATTTTTGCATAGGGAACCATTGGTCTAGGCGCGGTACACGCGTTGAAGCGTTGCGTTGGGGGCGTTAGGCGCGGCAGTTGCACGTAATTACGCACGTAAACGCAGTAACGCCCCGTGCCCACTACCTCCTTCAGTCAACGGAGGTGGGAAGGCGTTGCTGACTGATGGGGGAGTAGTCTTTGCAGAGGCATCCGTCAGCCAATCAAATCGCTTCGCCGGGTTCTTCCCGCTACTTCCTGCTTGTTGCGATGCAAGATGAGCCGCTTTCCCGCTTTCCAGTATCGTCAGAGCCCGAGTCGCGTCACAGTGCTTAAATTTGCAGTCGCGATCTGATTGGATGACGGATCCGTCGCTGCCGATAAAGTTGAACATTTTTCAACTTCTTGACTGAGCCGAAGGCTCCAACGGAACGGACGGATCCACAATGCATTGCGCGTCCGTCCCCATTAAAGTCAATGGGGATCACGCAACGCCCGGAGTTCAGAAAATTGAACTTTCAACGCTCCAACGCGTGACGCTTAGCCGCGGTAGCCAATCAGCGTGGAGCTTGACCCGAGGTCACTGGCAGAGAGTAGTGAGCTTGCACAGAAGCATACGGCCGACATCTTTCTTTATTCTGGGTGGAAATAGTAAAGTAGTTACGCCATTAAATGCGTTTATGGAAACATTTCTAGCGAGAAATGTGCATTTTACTTTCATAACGTTCACTCGGTGAATGTGAAGGATGTTTGGTTTGATAGTTATGACGAAGAGGGAACGCTCCGTTCACTTGCATGGACAGAGTCTCTGGTTGCTAAGCAACCTCAACGTCTTGGCGGACTATATATCTGCTGATCAACCCTACGAATGCTGGAAACACACCAGACACACCATGTGAAGTTATTTAACCCGATTATTGTTATTTATATCCGAGATTATTTAATCTAACCCGATCTAAACTCTATCATGCACCCAAACACGGCGGCGTTTGGGTTTCCTACCTCGGACTCCAGCGCAGCCACGGCCGACTTTCTTTATTCTGGGTGGAAATAGTTACATAGTTACGCCATTAAATGCGTTTATGGAATTACTTTCATAATGTTCGCTCAGTGAATGTGAAGGATGTTTGGTTTGATAGTTATGACGAAGAGGGAACGCTCCGTTCACTTGCATGGACATGGACTCATCTAGCTGCGTTGACGCGTTGGAAGCGTTGAACCACCACACACTGGTCAAGCGTCAGATTAGGCGGTTACTGGCGTTATCCAACGCGAGTAACGCGGTTGGTGTGGCCGCACCATTAGGGGCGTCCAAACTCGGCATTTTTGCATAGGGAACCATTTGTATAGGCGCGTAGACGCGTTACATGCATTGAAGCGTCGCGTTAGGGGCGTTAGGCGCGTCAGACGCACGTAATTACGCACGTAAACGCAGTAACGCGCCCAACGCACCAACGCCCGGAGTTCAGAAATGTGAACTTTCAACGCTCCAACGCGTGGCGCTTAGCCGCGATAGCCAATCAGCGTGGAGCTTGACCCGACGTCACTGGCAGAGAGTAGTGAGCTTGGACAGAAGCATACGGCCGACATCTTTCTTTATTCTGGGTGGAAATAGTAACATAGTTACGCTATTAAATGCGTTTATGGAAACATTTTTAGCGAGAAATGTGCATTTTACTTTCATAATGTTCGCTCGGTGAATGTGAAGGATGTTTGGTTTGATAGTAGGGCTGTAACGATACGCGTATCAAACCGAAAATCGCGATACTCAAAGCCACGAACCTGTCTCGCGGTGTGAGAAGGCAGAAGCGCGATATGCCCTTTCTAACTCTTCGGTCAAATTGTCCGATTGAAATTTGCTAATAATTAGCAAACTAAATAATAGTCTGCTGACAGCGCCCCCTCCTATCGATGCCGTAAATATGCGACGAGATGCCCTCTATGTGATCACAGCTCTCCGTGGCTACGGAGGATTGCATTTCTCCACAGCCGTCGAAGTCCTCATTTGCGATATGAACGACATTTATCCAGAGTGGGCAAAGCGCGAAAAAAATTGCCTGTGTGATCCTGTCTCTATTGTTTTGTGTGATTTGACTGGCAGTTTGTCTGCTTATAGGTCGGAATGAAGCGGCCACCGATTATTGACAGGATGGGTACTTTATTCTACCGGACTCGTTCGCTTCTTCACTAGACACACGCGCTACCGCTCGCTCTCCTCGCTCGTCCACTCACTCGCTGACGTCACTCACACACGCATACGCACACTGCCATTCTCGCGCATACACATATGCTACTCGTAACACTATGCCTCGTTATTGCGACGTTCATGTTTTTCCTCATCTATTGAAAGTTAGGCTATTAAACATGTTGCATTCTATACGGCCTGATTATGTCATTATTTAAGCTACATAGCCTAATAAGAAGCGCTAATAAGGATATTTGAATAAACCAACCAAACAGTTAAAGGGGCCCTATTATGCCTACCAGCAAAAAGCATCCTCCAACTGCAATCTTTGGTTATTTCTTTATTAATTTATCTATACTTTAATAGTATTCTTTCGGTTCAAATCTGTTCAGTGTTTCAAATTATTTGTTATTAAATGTTACGTTAAGATAATTGGTATTTAAGTGTTGTTTAAATAAAATGCTTTTTAAATTTAAAAGAATCGTTGGATGTATCGAACCGTGGGTCAAAAATCGTGATACAAACCGAATCGTGAATTTGTGTATCGTTACAGCCCTATTTGATAGTTATGACGAAGAGGGAACGCTCCGTTCACTTGCATGGACAGAGTCTCTGGTTGCTAAGCAACCTCAACGTCTTGGCGGACTATATCTCTGCTGATCAACACTACGAATGCTGGAAACACACCAGACACACCATGTGAAGCTATTTAACCCGATTATTGTTATTTATATCAGAGTTTATTCAATCTAACACGATCTAAACTCTATCACCCAAACACGGCGGCGTTTGGGTTTCCTACCTCGGACTCCAGCGCAGCCACGGCCGACAACTATCTTTATTCTGGGTGGAAATAGTAACATAGTTACGCCATTAAATGCGTTTATGGAAACATTTTTAGCGAGAAATGTGCATTTTACTTTCATAATGTTCGTTCGGTGAATGTGAAGGATGTTTGGTTTGATAGTTATGACGGGGAGGGAACGCTCCGTTCACTTGCATGGACAGAGTCTCTGGAGCAGAATTCTGGTGTTTAGGTCTGTCGTAGATTCCCCTGCTCCATGGAAATCATTATGCACAGTGTTCAGTTTGTCCAGATCTTGAATTGATAAAAAAGTCTCTTGCAAACAAACCACATCCGCATTCTCAAAGAGTTTGTCAATAACAATGCGTTGGGCTCTCACTCCAGCGCCCTGTCCAAGTCGCAGACCACGGGAGTTATAAGACACAACTCTCATAGTAGTTCATCATTGTTTATCATGCACAGGAACCCTAGGCTCAGGCGCACTCGTCCCTGTGCCATGTGGTGCTATAACACCTGCCCCTACCGCAGCCCTAGGCTTGCGATTCTCATAGAAGCGCCTTACATAGGTCCCTTCTGGCCACAGCTGTGGTGCATACAACTCTCCTACTTCCTTGCACTCAGCTGTAACTTTGAAAGAGCTGTACCGAGTATACAGTGTCAATCTTCTGACAAGTCACATCTCTGGAGAGTTGTTCTTTTAGATAACTAGCCAGAGTCTCTGAGTCTAGGTCAGGAGCAAGCTTTTTCGCGAACACACTCACCAGCTTAGTTGTCACTGCATGTATGTTCCCCACAGCACCGGTTCCAACTATGTCTTCTTCTCTCTGTGAGGGTTCATACTAGTCTTGCTCTGTACTGCAGTAGATCGTTTTCCCGGACGTTGCTTGTGCTTGGAGGCACAATGACGATGTCCCCTCCATGGAGGGGACATCGTCGTGGCACTCCCCCCGCCCGCCGTCTCCTCAGCGACGGCCAACGCCGAGGGCCCGGACGCAGGCTTCCTGTGACTTGGTCCGTGGAACTGGGCCCCCTCACAGGCCATAATAGTGGCTGCATTCCCCTTGCTGGAACTTGGTTGCTCAATCACACTCAGGCGTTGGTTAATGTCTGTGGTTATTCAACAAAGGTTTTCACATGCAGTCGACTGCTCACTCACAGCATTTTTCATGGAGGCTATCTCTGCAATTAGGCGTTCAATCTTACTAACCAGGCAAGAGACATCAAGGCTATTAAAAGTCACTGGTGGTAAATCATCCAAGTTATAGGACACAAAGCGAGGAACATCCTCACCAACCTCATTCAGTAGTTTCAGACAACTCTTAACATTTTTGGCATCTTTCTGTTGTCCTTTGTGAGCTACACAACGCTGCCCCGTGCCAGGACACAGTTCAAACAGGACCTTCTTGGAGCTTTCAATCCACTCTGATCCAAAGTGATTTACAGCCATCAGGATAATTTTATCCTGAGGCACAGTCTTCAGTTTGACAGCAAGGAAACTTAACAGTTCATCTTCAACGATAGTTTTGCCATCAATAGTGGTGTAGATCTCAGGTTTAATCCTTTGTTTGATAAGACGCAGTCCTGCTGTGTCAACATCGGCGACCATCTTGTATATATATATATGACCCTATTGCATAATACATATACTAGAGTTTTCGAGCACACGTTGCGCGTGCTCAACCTCTACTTAGAAACAAATTCCTGAGCACATAATATAATAACATTTTGCCTATAATTTGCCAACTTATAAAGTCACTTTTGGTCGTTGGTGGCAACAGGCTGATTATCATTTGGGGGGCCACTCAATGACATGCAGAAGCGTCATCAACACTCCCACTGAAGTGGTGTGAGGAATACTGACTTTCTACTCCCTCATTCATCTATAAGGTAATTTACATTTCCTACAGAGAAAATTCTACCTCAGGGGTTGTTAGGGTAGCGTTAGCTGCTGGACCCAAGAGCAGAACATAGAGACAGGACAGGAGTTGGAGTGACGGTGAACAGGTTTATTTAGTACAGCTAGGAGTGAAGCAGGAGGTAGGTTGGAGTGGGGCGTATCAGGCTGGAGGGAGTGAAGACTGCAGGCTGGAGGTGACGATCCAAAAACTATAGGTGAGAGAAACCAAAGGTGAGGCACGAGAATTCCACAAGGGAGAACACTAGAGAGTTTGCACTGGAGCCAGGAACGAGTAACTACCACGGTAACACAAAGTACGATCTGGCGATGACTGCAGGGAGACCAGGTGTATTTGAAGGGGAGTTGATGAGTTGATGCAGGCCAGGTGTGAGCAGTTGAGTGGCAGGCAAGGCACAGAGACAGACAGGGGGCGTGACCAACACACTCTGTAAAAATAAAAAGTTGAGAAAACGCAAATTATCAAGGCAACCTGATGCAACCACATTTTTGAGTTCTCTCAACTTTTGACTACTATTGTTGACTTGACTAAGAAATACAAGTTGACATAAGAGTTATGCCAACTTGGATCCTCTTGTTCACCTAATTGTGATATTTACGTCGGACCAACAATAAAATCCATGCTTCAATTCGATGTATTTTTACCTTCAACAAACTCAGAAATTATTGTTGAAACTTTGACTACTGTTGTTGACTTAACTAAGATTTCCGAGTTTATATACGAGTTATGCCAACTCGATCTTGTTCACCTAATTATGATATTTATGTCGGAACAACAATAAAATCCATGCTTCAATTCAATGTATTTTTACCTTCAACAAACTCAGATATTCATGTTACTTAAGTGGGAAAATTCCTTTATAAATCAAGTAACATTAATGTTGCTGTAATTATATTTAAGAAATGCTAAATTAATAAATAGCACACATCAAAAGGTATCCGAAAACTTTGTATTTCTCTTGTTCAGAAACATGTTCAACACCATCATGGAACTTGAAACATTGAAGCACATTAAATCAAGGAACTTGACTTTATAAAAAACAAAACCAATGAGAATCCAGAGCTTTGTGCTTAAAATGAGAACACATCGAGCGTGTACAGACACGGAGGTGTTACTAAAGCAATCACAAATTTGAACAGTTGACAGTGGATATATGCACCTCTTGCAAACTGGTGCCTGAAACAATTTTGAAAATAAAAATATATTACTTTAAGTTTTCCGTGAGGACTTGCAAGTTTTAAATCACTGGCTGTGAATATTTACAAGCACCAACCACAATGCACTAGAACAGGCATAAAACAAAGGTTGGCTTCCACATTAAGAGTCACAGCAAAAGCTTTGTTTTCAGAGACCTTCTGCGCTGGGAGCACTGAGAGCCAAGTTCGAAAAAGATGGTCTGAATTGCTTCCAAGGTGTACTTCATCTCCTTCGGATAATCAATGTTCATTGCATACAGTAGGCTAAAGAGGTATGCAAAGGCAGTGCCAAGATCTGGCAGGTCATGTAGCACGATGGAACCTTCCAACACAACAGCCCAGTCCCGCACGTTTGATGAAACAGCAGGATCATCTTCTTCACGGACAGCAAGGAGGCCAACAGACACGCCCCTGAGCACTTTTTCATCAGGGTAAGTTTCCTGAGGACAAGTAACAGATGCATGATTGAGAGCTAGGTCGATCAAAAGGATGTAATTAGGCCCCGACTGATATGGATTTTTTGGGGCAGATTAAATTTAAAAATTTTCCAAAAAATATTTTTTAACCCCTAAAGATCCCATGCCATGCTATTTTATGGATGCTTTAATGTAGGTATTAGTGGGCCACAAACACAGTATTCAAAGACGTCCCCGAAATTCAGCCGTGGTGCAAAGTTACAGCCACTCCGAGCCAGTCGCACATTGAGCTTCCCCCAAATGCGCTGTTTCGGTGGGCGTGTCAAGGCAGGTCAAGGAGGGGGGTGGGGGTGTGGCCCTGAGCAGCTTGTAGCCATGGTACCATGCGCTGTTTACGGTGGATGTATCGCAATGGCTTGTAGAAACCCATATTATACATTGATATCTATGTCACGGCAACAGCACCGGAGGATCTAATATAGCGCCGCCGCCCCGTTGATTCAGTCAGTCAGTCACGTCGTTTTTTTGGGGGATCTCTTGTCGCCTTCGTGAAGTGGAAAGGAGCACCGTAAACACGAGGGTTTTTGGAGAACTAAAACGGACCGTCCCGGACGTCTGATTCACAAAGAAGTAAACACTTCCGGGTTTGTGTCAGACTGTCCCGTATCCATGGAAGAATGGAAAAAGATGAAAGATGAGTTGGACCACATCAACCTGAAATCCCTGGAGACAAAAGATATGAAAACTATTGAGACAGCAGAGAAACCAGAGCTCTCATGTTCACAGCTATCAAGGATTTGTTCGCTTTCTCCATGAGAGCTCTGAACCTTTGTAAAACTATTGCAGATACTAAAGATGTCACAAGTTCTGTCCCACAGGATTTCCCCAACTTTGAAGAGATAATAAAGAAGCAGCCCCATGATGTAATACCTGATTTATTGAAAGCAGCTATGGCTACATTGCCTACTACAGGACAGGGCAACCCTAAAGAGACCAAAGAAGACAAACAGCTCCTTGTCAGACATACTCTCACCGTTGAAAGGATGGTGGATGGGGTCAGTGGAGACCAAGAGGATCCAGCGCCTATCACGGATGTAGATTGGATTGCGATGAAAAGGGACGTTAAAGGAACCCTAAAAAGGTTCCGGTGAAGAAGGCCTCAGTATCTGGGGGAACTGCAATCCTCAACTTCGCTTCAAAAGCGCACCTGGATGAAGCCAAAGAAGCCCTCTCCTTGAAGTACAAGGTTTCCTCGAAATCTGAAGACAGAAAGAAGTTGGATCCCAAACTAACTATCCGGGATATTCCAACTGACATAATCAGCAAAGAGACCCTTGAAGAGAAGCTCCTGGAGAAGAACGAGAATATGAAATCCATCAAGGTTGTGTTCTTTGATGACAAGCAGAGATACGCTGTAATCCAAGTCAGTGCAGAAACCCGGGAGTCAATAAGGCGAAATGGAGACTGTGTAAACATTGACCTCAGTGAGCACTATGTTACAGACCGTTTTCATGTCATCCAGTGCTATCACTGTCAAGAATTCGGTCACATGGCTAACTCTAGGTACTGTAAAGACAAAGACAAAGACCCTACATGTTTCTACTGTGGGGGGAGTCACACCTCAAGGGACTGCATGAACAAGAAAGACAACAAGATCAAGAAGATGAAGTGCTCCAACTGTTGCAAGAGCAGAAATCCCTCCGAGAAGAACTCAGCCGCAACACACAAAGCCTCTGACAATTTGTGTCCCTCGTTTGTAAGAGAGCGAGCAGCCATTATGTCTAGGACAGCCGGATGTGAACAGACAAAAAACTCCTACATACAGAGGATCAAAGAGGCCAAAGCACGCCTCGGACGAGTTTAAGGATAGCAACATTTAATGTCCGATCTCTAGTCAACAAGACAGTAGGAGTCCTAGAACATCTTCAAGATGTTGACTGTGACATTTGTTTTGTGCAAGAGACCTTCCTTCGAGATGGGAACAAGGCCAAGCTGATGGAAATCAAAGACTATGGATGGGATGTCATATCGGACCCGAGGAAACACAGGAGTGGTGGAGGAATAGCCATGCTTTACCGGGATACTGTTCAGTTAAAATCCAACAGCAAAGTCACGAAGTACAAGTCTTTTCAAGTCATGGAGTCAGTCTTGCACTCTGAACAAGATACTGTAAGACTGGTAAACATCTATCGACCTCCGTACACCAAGAAAGCTCGTTTCACTGAGTGTGCTTTCCTAGAGGAATTTGATGAGTATCTCAAAGACCTCTCAGGGAAACCTGGTTCTCCTATCATCGCTGGGGATTTCAACTTTCATATGGAAAGACCCGAAGAACACTACCCCAAGAAGTTTTACCAACTCTTGGAAGGCCACGACCTGTACCAGCACGTTCCACTTGAGCCAACCCATGACCAAGGTGGAACTCTGGACCTTGTAGTTACCAACAAAGCCCTTAGAAGGAAACTGAGCTTGTTTAAGATCTGCCCCTCAAGGACCAAATCTGACCACTTCCTTGTACTCTTTGATGCTGATATTAAGCCAAAGATCCCTAAAGACAAGTTTATGACCTACAGAAATTTTAAAATGATTGATGCAGAACAATTCCAAGAAGAACTAATTGACTCAAAATTAGCGGACTTCCCTGAAGACATGCCAGCAGACGATGCTGTCATTCTCTACAACACTGTGCTTACTCAGCTAATGGATAAGCACTGCCCTTTCATCAAGAAGAAGATAAAGAAGAACCCGATACCCTGGTTGGACTTGGAACTCCGCATTCTCAGGCGCAAAAGAAGAGTGGCTGAACGTGCTTGGAGGAAGAGCAAAGAAGAAGAAGACCTTGCAAGATCGGAGTTGCCTTATGTTATACAGTCGCCAGGACCAAAACAGCGTGTGGCAAGATCGGAGTATGTTAGAGCTAGGGATGAGTTCACTTGTTTCGAGTATGTCAAGAGATGTGCTCTACAAGAAGCTCAATAGACTACTTGGAAATTATGCTCAAGACCTTCCAAACTACAAAGATCCCGTTAAACTTTCTGAAGATTTCAAAGATTTCTTCGCAGACAAAGTTACTACCGGGATGGTATAGAGAAGGAAAAGAGTATAACTCCTACAGCAGCTGAGGAACCCTCTTTTGCTACTGACAAAGACCAACCCCTCAACAAAGACCCTACTCTTGATGAAGACTGCAGATTCTACAGTTTCTCTGAGATAACAGCTGATGAACTCAAAGACTTACTCTCTAAGATGTCCAACAAGTTTTTTTGCCTGGATCCAATCCCAACATTTCTTCTTAAAGACTGTGTAAAAGAGCTGACGCCTGTTCTACTCCACATCATCAACTCCTCGATAAAGACCGGAACTTTTCCATCTGACATGAAGAAAGCAGTCATCAAACCAACTCTGAAGAAGGACAATGCTGATGTTGACATCCTTAGCAATTATCGACCAGTCTCCAACCTTTCTGCTATTTCGAAGATTCTTGAGAAAATTGTGCTGAACCAACTCAACGTCCATCTCTCAAGACATAGTCTCTACTCAGAGGTCCAATCTGGATACCGCCCTAATCACAGCTGTGAAACACTGCTGGTTAGAATGTGTGATGATATCAACAGGGAGATTGGAGCTGGCAATGTTGTCATTGTTGTACTGCTTGACCTCAGTGCAGCGTTTGACACCATCGACCACACAGTATTGCTGGAAAAGCTACTGAATGACTATGGTGTCACCGGAAGCACCCTGCAGCGGATGAAGTCCTACCTTGAGAAGAGATATTTCTGTGTAAAGATTGATGATACGCTCTCATCCTTCTTGGAGTTTTGGTTTGGAGTCCCCCAAGGATCACTCCTGGGGCCGATTCTTTTCATTCTTTACATCAAAGCCCCCCAGAAAATCGCAGGGAAATATGGACTTGATATCCAACTATACGCAGATGACTCTCAGCTTTACATCTCGTTTCATCCAAATCGTGCATCTCAGTGAAACTCAACGAATCAAAGACCGAGCTGTTGGTGCTAGGCAAGAGTCATGTCCTCAAACAATGTGAACTCAATGTCAGCCTGCAGTTTGGAAGCACGACAATTCTATCAACTGAGTGCAAAGGGGATAGCTGGAAGAGCCTTTGAGTGAAGTTTGACAAATCCCTCAACATGGAAAGACAGATCAACAGTGTGAAGAAGAAATGCAGCTGGACAATGATGAACCTGAGAACCATTGGTCGCTATCTTGACGAAAGTATCAAGCTCATGATGGTGAAGCAATTAGTCATATCTAAGATAGATTACTGTAACACTCTTTACATGAACCTACCCAAGACCAAATTAAAGAAGCTAAAGTCCATCCTAAATGGGGCGGTACGTTTCATCTATAAAATCCAAGACAGAACTACTGACCTGGTTCCCTTCTACAAGAAATCCCACATTCTCCCAATAGATCAGAGGATTTTCTTCAAGGTCTGTCTACTGACCCACAAAACAGTTCATGGTAATGCACCTTGCTACCTTAAAGAACTTGTTGAGATGGAGGTAGCATCATACACTTGCAACACCAGATCGAAGATACCAGGTGACAACTTCAAGCTGAAGATATCCAGAACGGCAAAGACGAAAGTAGATGCCAGGAGATTCTCTAATTACGCACTAGTTGCATGGAACTCTCTACCTCTAGAAATAAGATGCATTAATTATACTGACTGTTTTAAGAGAATGTTGAAGAATCATTTATATAACCAGTTCTAAAACCATTTTCATTTTTCTTTATAAATATAATGATGTCACGGTAATATCAGTTTCTTACCAACTTGAAAGTCTACACCACATTTTGTGCACATTCCACAGCCAGCCGCTCTGACATGGTTAGCTGCCTTCCTTGCGTTGGCTTGCTAATCATATGAGCGGGATATAAATGCCTCATTTCATTTCATTTCATTTATATCATATAATATATATTATCACCTGGCCCTGAGCAGCTTGTAGCCACGGTACAATGCGCTCTGTTTACGGTGGATGTATCGCAATGGCTCTTAGAAACCCATATTATGCATAGATATTAGGGATGGGCACGAGTAGTAAATTCCAAACGCGAGTGATCGAAGGAATTCCTCGAGGATCAATCGAGTACTCGTTAAATCAAATCTATTTTTAGAATGCAACGCATCTGCAGCAGGAATAGGCCTGATGATGAACGGCAATATTACCAACCAAACATGTAATGCTTATTCTCGAACAAAACAGTCAGAGTTATCAGAGTATTTATTATTTATTTTTGCAAACGTTCAAAACTATGGAAGCCCGTTTCCGCCACGTAAAAGAAAAAAAATGCAGGTTAAGTATCTCATTATTTTGAGATAGTATCTCGTTATTTTGACATAGTATCTCGTTATTTTGAGATAGTATCTCATTATTTTGAGATAGTATCTCATTATTTTGAGTAGGGATGTGAAGAATGTGTCGACTCAACGGTCGATTCTCGACTCGTGCTCTAAACGACTAAAAATAGAAATCGATTAATCGTTTTTTTTTTTACTTTTTTACCCATTTCTGCTTTCAAAATAACCAATTAAAAATTATCAAAATACAATAAATCCTTCTCTTTTTTTCCAAATGGGAGACGTAGCTGTGTTGTTTTTCTAACGGTCACTTCTGTTCTGCTACACCGCTACATCTCCCAAGAGCGATCTCTTCATTTGTCCTTCCATGACAATGGCATCTTCACTTAAAAGTCCGGTGTGGGATAGTTTCATGAAGATTGATGACAGAACAGTTCAGTGTAAATTATGCCTCATTTTGCGTACCATTCATCCACAACCGTGATGTTGAATCACCTGGCAAGGAGGCATCCCAAGCCTTCCAGCCAGCAAGGCAGCATCGCAAACTTTACGGTGAGATCCTGTGATAGCCGCCGGGCTGAAAGAATCAGCGGGTTGCTAGTAGGGCTGTCAAAATTGCTCAAAAATGACATTCGAATGTTCGTTTGGAAAAAAATCAAGAATTCGAACTATTCGAATATCTGGTTGCCTATTTTACGCAGTTGCCGTCAATATGTCAATAATGCGACAAAACCATGGTTCAAATTAGTGGGATATATATATATCCTTTGAACAGCCCAGTAACGTGGAGGCCTAATCATGAAAAGCCACAACTTTGTATCGCTTGCATTTCACCACCACACCTGCAAGCGCGCAAACTATAGTAATCTGAAGAAGACGCCCGCTTCTGAATGTTACAAAGTATGCTAGTGGTAACGTTCCTTGCTTTGCTTACCATTTATCGCGAAGGCCTATTAAAATCGATAAAGAAAAAATGCATGTCGCCTACGTCTTCCACCATGCCAGCGAAAGGGCCAGCACTATGCACCGTTCGGATTCATGAAAAAAAAGCTGTCTCGGACTTTGCCGAGAACATTGCGTTATAGCAGCTTTCACCAGCCAGACTACTAGCTCCCTGAGCTCTACTTCGGATGCTTATTGAATGGCATAGCCGAGCTGGAATACCTATATCCAAGTACGGAAACCCCGAGGGGATAAAATACATTTGCTCTTCACAATACTAGTCTGTTACACTTGTACCGCGGGAGTGTTTTTACACATTCGGATATTATGAGGGACATCGCGAACAGACAGAGGCTCATTCACAAAGCAGATAGAGGCGCTTGTACCGCGGGAGTGTTTTTTCACATTCTAATATTAATTTTCACGTTCGAATTCGCGTTTTTGGATACATTTCGAACGAATATTCGAACTTCGAATATTCGTTGACAGCCCTAGTTGCTAGCTAAGATGATAGCCGGAGATATGCTGCCCATGAGCGTAGTAGAGGGGACTGGGTTACGCAATCTGATTTCACTTCTCGAGCCAACCTACACAGTGCCATGTCGCCAAACGATGACTGTGAGGCTGGAGAAAATGTAGCCTACCGCGAAGCAGCAGCCTCCCTCCGCGAGATCCTGTCCTCAGCTGACAAAGTTGCTATCACCACTGATGCCTGGACAGCTTTGACGACTGAGTCGTACGTGAATTTTCGTTTACAAATATTTATTTAAAAACGAAAATATCTGTTTTAGTGGGTGTAGCCTCTGTTAAATTAAATGGTTTCATGTCCGACTTAAACAATTTCGTTGCAAATAGGAGGCGCGCATCATCAACTGCCGTTCCTAATTAAAACAACGCCGACACATTTTGCCTATTGGGAATTTACAGGTTCACAATCCTGCTCTTTGATATTTTGTTTATCATCATTTTTATATCAACTTAACTTCATAAAAAAAATGCATTATTGGTGTGCTCCTGATAGCAACTTTTGAAATAGGACAGGTGGGCCAACTGGGCCGCTGTCTTAAAGGAATGCGCAGATCCTTTGAGCTCTGCATAGGAATCTGCTGTGGCGAAGACGCAATAAGGCGGACATCGGAGAAGTAGCCGATTTCATACATCGCCAATTACAGTCCTCTGGCCAACAACATGGCTACAGGTGGATGCAACAGAAGTGTTGGATGGCAGGGATCATCACGGACAGAGAGACCGTTCGTCTCTTGCTGCGTCAAATGGATGGTGGTGGCGTGGATCTCCGTGCACGGCACCGTCTGAGACGTAGAGTCTATGTCAGTCGTGGCCCGAATTATGTGTGGCACATAGATGGATATGACAAATTGAAGCCGTATGGGATATGCATCAGTGGTTGCATTGATGGGTTCTCGCCAAAGATGATCTGGCTAAACGCCCACTCAACTAACAGCGACCTACGTCTTATAGCGGGGTATTTCATTGATTCAGTGATGCAGCATGGTCGCCCATTGAAAGTGAGATTGGATCGCGGGACGGAGAACACACACATTGCCGCAATGCAAAGTTTTATTCACGGCAGTGAAAACGGCATTTCCCCAGACTGTGTCACTCTAGGTCCAAGCACGGGGAACCAACGTATTGAACGCTGGTGGTGTACGGCTGATTTCTATGAAGCACTCTTTCTAGAGTTCTTTAACTAATGTTTATGTTGTGCTCCATAGATAATCGAGCCAAAATTTCAGCATTTGTATACCTCCGTCTGAAATAATCTTTAATAATCGAGTTCATCATCTCCAGCTAATCTACTGTAATAATAGGCTATATGTAGCACCTATGGATAAGCTACAATTAGGCTACAATGACTGGTCTGGTCCTGTTGAGAAGTTATCTCATTATAATGAGATAGTATCTCAAAATAACGAGATACTATCTCAAAATAACGAGATACTATCTCAAAATAACGAGATACTATCTCAAAATAATGAGTTGTGACCTGCATTTTTTTTCTTTTACGTGGCGGAAACGGGCTTCCATACAAAACACATTTTCCTTACAAAAATAAATATGCGTCTCACAATTTAAATCACGTCGAGCCAAGGCCTGTTTCAACAGTTTAAAAAAAACGAAACAAGTAGCCTAACCATTGCAAATAAATGCTTAAAGCTGCAAATAAAATGGCAGCAAATGGACTATGGAAATACTCAGCGTTGTGATCTTCTCTACACGCCCGGGATTACAGCTGCGTCTTGCGGCGGTGAAAATAGCCGACACACTTTCACTTTCACCGTTGCTGTGGGTCTGCTTCCCGAACTCACCGTTGTGTTTCAGGAGCATATGTTGCCGCATAGTACTTTCTGGTAGCTCGATTTCTCTTGGCATATTTTACATTTCACCTTATGATCTCCTATTTCTTTAAAGTATTTCAATTCTTCGCTGCGGTTTGCTTTAACCGCCATCTCTTAACTTTTTGAATTCTGGCCTGCCTGCACACGGCACGGAACGCGCCATGGAAATGGATGCATTTAATTTTCTTTGTGCCCACGTCATGCGTTAGTGGCGCCGACAGAAAATTGATACATTTGCTTCAGAAAACTTTGTTTGTGTGTGTATATGCAAACTCGAGTTTGCCTGTCCACCAACCGAGTTCATTTGTAACGAGGAGTACTCGAGTAATCGATTCCTCACGCCCATCCCTAAAACGGACATGTTCTGACTTCAATTAATCTTTGTCACATGTGTTTGATTCATAATATCGTCTGGAGGCGCACACAGCTTTTGGCCGTGACAATATGTATTATATGATATAGATATCTATGTATTATATGATATTATTTAGATATAGAGCTCCAGGACTGTGACGCAAGTGTTGTACACCTCCTTGTTATTTGGATAACCGTTCTGCTGTTTGTGTTATGGCGCATAACACGTCAGACTCTCGTCTCTGGTATTTCTACAATGAGACTCGTAGTGGGGCTTATCTCAGCCATGGTTGAGAATGAATTGGGGGAAAAACTTGGTGGACAAAAACAGGGAGGCATCTCAGTGCTGCAGTCTTTCGTGAGACAGAATGTCTGATGTCTAAAGAGTATACAGTGGAAAATATAAGCATATAAATGAGTGAAGTGCCATAGTGGATTTATACAAATTGCAAAATCAGAAATTATTTTTAGTAATGGAGGATAAAGTGCAGGTCTGACCAGCCGCACGCTTTAGAAAATAAAAAAAATAAATAAAAAAAAACACAGCAAGTCTTCGGACTATTTTATTTTCTAGTGTTGCAAATAAAAAATACTGTTATAATTATCAAATGTAAAAAACTAAGAACATAAATCCATGACTCATAACATCCATTTTACTGTCCATCACTCACCTGTTCATCAAGCTTATCCAGGATGTCTTCCATTTGCTGACCAAAAGCTCCCTTTCTTGCCCGGTACAGTCTGAGCAGGCGAGGAACATATTTGTCAAGGGACGCATTGAAAGTCTCCAGGAGGTCTTTGCTGGTGATTCGACGAAATTCTTCAGATATCTGAAAAACAATCAGCGGAACAATGTAATTTAACTTTAATCACAATGCGAGGTTTTGACTTCAAATTTCAGGACTGATGGTATAGTGGTATAGTTGTGTTGTAGGAGTATGTATTGGAGTGGTAGTGCAGGGAATAGTAGAGTGTCAATATATGTATCAATGTAATACACTCCTTCACCTATTAAATACAGTGCAATGAACATATTATTAAGACAGTTACTTAATAAATGACAGCCTTACCTCTTCACAGGTAAACAGTGCAGGCCATCTCTGCTGGACCTCGGATACCATAGGCTGCACCTCTACTACCTCTCTCCGCCTAAGGGAAAATGTCAGCTCCATCTTCTGCCGTATCAATGATGTGGTTTTTTTTTCTTTTTAGTTTCATCGACCAGAGCAACTCTTTCCCCTTCAAGAGTAGAATCGTCATGGTGTTGTGGATAATCTGGAACATGGTTGACCTCTCCACGTTTTGGCCTTTTCAGGGTGAATGGAGTGTCATCCTCATCTCCTGCTTTTCTTTTCCTGTTAACATCCACTTCATTACAGCCCGCCTCGCTCAGCTTTGACCTGAAGTTTCCGAGCTTGTACTTGATGCTTGTTTTCCAACCATCGTAGCCTGTGATGCTACCTGGCTCCTTCAGGCACGGATACTTGAGAACCACTGAAGAGGCAACCGATTCAATTTCAACTTCCTCAGGGTAGCTTTTGATTTCAATAATCGCCTGTGCGATTTTATCCAAGATTTCCATTTTTATGTCTCTTGTCAAATCAAAGCCCTTGTTGGACTTTTCATATGTTGCATTGCCTTTACGCAATTTCAGTTCAACATCCTGTTTAAACTTAGAAAACGGAATGGGCCACTTAGCAACATGCCTTAAATTGCTCTGGATATAATCTGGAGACCTATCCCAGAAATCTTCAGAGTGAACACTCTGAAGAACACACCTCTCTGTATCCAGAGAGGAGACTGAAGCAATAGAGGACTGGTTAACAGATGAATCACTGTCCCACACAATATGCAAGACTGCACGCTCAGCTGATAACTCAGACATTGAGGTCAAGTTGCATAGTGCATTTCCAAACTCTGGATCCTCAAACTGTAGTGAGAAGTCATTTTCAAGTTCGAGTCTCTCTCTAAGTATTTCTATCAGATTGTTCACAGATTCCGGTACTTCGAAAAGCTGGATTCTTCTGGCATTTTTGGAAGAGACAACGACCCGAAGTAACAAAGTCTGAAAGAGAAAAGAGGTGGAAAATATATGTAAAACTTGAGTTAGAACATTTACTTGATAAATCCTCAATAAAATCATCATTGAATCGACCATTTTAGGAGAGACGCCGAGATCGTTTAATGGCCTGTGGCATGTGCCACCGCGACCACTGACATACCATGGCATATGCCGTTCTGGAACGGTAACTGCCGTTCTGAAACGGTAACTGCCGTCGCGACTACTGACATACCATGGCATATGCCGTTCTGGAACGGTAAATGCCGTTCTGAAACGGTAACTACCGTTCTGAAACGGTAACTGCCGTCGCGACCACTGACATACCATGGCATATGCCGTTCTGGAACGGTAACTGCCGTTCTGAAACGGTAACTGCCGTTCTGAAACGGTAACTACCGTTCTGAAACGGTAATGCCATGGCATATGCCGTTCTGGAACGGTAACTGCCGTTCTGAAACGGTAACTACCGTTCTGAAACGGTAATGCCATGGCATATGCCTTTCTGGAACGGTAACTACCGTTCTGAAACGGTAACTGCCGTTCAGGTGGAACGGTAACTGCAGTTCCCAACAATGGTATGTGACACCAGCATAACTCCTCCGTATAATTTCAAGACAGGTATTGCCATAAATGTAAAGGTATATATATTTGGTATTTATTGACACAATATCACAACATAACGCCGTAAATAAAGGGATTTACACGTTTCTCTCGTCCGTGCTGTTGTAAGGATATTTCCGATCTGTTTGTTGTTGCTTTTGTAATGACAGATGCTTTTGAAAACAGCCGGACTTGCTCCGGTGACGGTAGTTATAGCCTAGCCTTCTAGGTGGCCATAGAGCTATAGTCTATTGCTTTGTTCCAATATCCATACTATCCGCAGTCATTATACTTTATTTTAGTATGACTTATTTTTTATATAGTTTGAGTACGTAGTGCGTTGCCAGTTTCTACTGGCACCTACCGTTTTTCCGCTGGCATGCCACTCATGTAAAATGGTATTACCAGTTTCTACTGGCACCTACCGTTTTTTCCGCTGGCATGCCACTCATGGAAAATGGTAATTACCAGTTTCTACTGGCACCTACCGTTTTTCCGCTGGCATGCCACTCATGGAAAATGGTATTACCAGTTTCTACTGGCACCTACCGTTTTTCCGCTGGCATGCCACTCATGGAAAATGGTAATTACCAGTTTCTACTGGCACCTACCGTTTTTCCGCTGGCATGCCACTCATGGAAAATGGTAATTACCAGTTTCTACTGGCACCTACCGTTTGCCAGTAGATATTCCTTTCCTGTGGTATTTGCCCGTTCATACACGCATACCACTCATGATTCACAGCTACACAATCATTCTTATAAAAACGGTAGGTGCCAGTAGAAACTGGTAATTACCATTTTCCATGAGTGGCATGCCAGCGGAAAAACGGTAGGTGCCAGTAGAAACTGGTAATACCATTTTCCATGAGTGGCATGCCAGCGGAAAAACGGTAGGTGCCAGTAGAAACTGGTAATTACCATTTTCCATGAGTGGCATGCCAGCAGAAAAACGGTAGGTGCCAGTAGAAACTGGTAATACCATTTTACATGAGTGGCATGCCAGCGGAAAAACGGTAGGTGCCAGTAGAAACTGGTAATTACCATTTTCCATGAGTGGCATGCCAGCGGAAAAACGGTAGGCGCCAGTAGAAACTGGTAATACCATTTTACATGAGTGGCATGCCAGCGGGAAAACGGTGGTTCCAGTAGGAAATGGAACTTCCGATTAACATAATTGGCTTGCCAGCGGAAAAACTTTTGGCCTGTATGCCATGATACCACTGGATCATGTATATATAGAAAGGTTTATGACACTGGATCAGGGTTAAATGATAGGAACCTATAGGCCTACTTAAAATATTTGGTTAAACACCAATAAGAACAAATGCAAAACTTAATATTTGGCCTATTGAATAGTTATGAGCTGAAGCAGTCATACAGTAGGCTTTATTATAGGCTACGCTACTAGAACATCTTGATAAAACACGAGTGGAAAAATGGATGACTGTCTAGCCATAGCCTACAGTGCCACCCCTATAGGGACCTGGCTCTGGTACACTAACCGGAAACTACGATCGCAACCGCAATAAACATCTCGCTTTGAACGGTGAACTCTTTACACATAGTAGTTATAAAGCTATTAAAACTACAAAATGAATCCATTAATGCAGGATACGTGGAAAATGCATGGACCTATTAAAGAAAATGCGCCGACGTTGGCTCAGCCTGGCTCCGCCTCTTCAGCTACGTAGCTAAGATCGCTGCCGTGGAGCACGAAAGGTGTACATCAATCCACACTCATCGGTTTGACCGTTTTGAGTATACCATTCGGGTCCTTTCACTACACTTCCTTTCGCCCTGATCTTAATTGCAACGAACTACGTACTCAAACTATATAAAAAATAAGTCATACTAAAATAAAGTATAATGACTGCGGATAGTATGGATATTGGAACAAAGCAATAGACTATAGCTCTATGGCCACCTAGAAGGCTAGGCTATAACTACCGTCACCGGAGCAAGTCCGGCTGTTTTCAAAAGCAACTGTCATTACAAAAGCAACAACAAACAGATCGGAAATATCCTTACAACAGCACGGACGAGAGAAACGTGTAAATCCCTTTATTTACGGCGTTATGTTGTGATATTGTGTCAATAAATACCAAATATATATACCTTTACATTTATGGCAATACCTGCCTTGAAATTATACGGAGGAGTTATGCTGGTGTCACATACCATTGTTGGGAACTGCAGTTACCGTTCCACCTGAACGGCAGTTACCGTTTCAGAACGGTAGTTACCGTTCCAGAAAGGCATATGCCATGGCATTACCGTTTCAGAACGGCAGTTACCGTTTCAGAACGGCAGTTACCGTTTCAGAACGGCAGTTACCGTTTCAGAACGGCAGTTACCGTTTCAGAACGGCAGTTACCGTTCCAGAACGGCAGTTACCGTTCCAGAACGGCATATGCCATGGTATGTCAGTGGTCGCGACGGCAGTTACCGTTTCAGAACGGCAGTTACCGTTCCAGAACGGCATATGCCATGGTATGTCTGTGGTCGCAACGGCAGTTACCGTTTCAGAACGGTAGTTACCGTTTCAGAATGGTAGTTACCGTTCCAGAACGGCATATGCCATGGTATATCAGTGGTCGCGACGGCAGTTACCGTTTCAGAACGGCAGTTACCGTTTCAGAACGGCAGTTACCGTTCCAGAACGGCATATGCCATGGTATGTCAGTGGTCGCGGTGGCACATGCCACAGGCCAATAAACGATCTCGGCCCTACTGCATTTTAGTGTAAACAAAAAGCATACCATTTTTGGCTTCTTTAATGGAGAATGAATGATCTTGTGGTGACCATCAGCTTTCCACCAACTTTGTACGCTGTAAGAGGGCGTTAATCTGTCAGCACATCTGGATCAAGGGCCACTAATTCTGCACAGTGGGGTTCAACAAGCTCGTAAGACCTTAGATGTTGAATGTACTAGGATGAAAGTAGTTTACAAATGAATGTCACATCATTGGAGTTGACAAGAACAGTCACAATCTTATGGAATTCTGGGAGGCCACTGCACTGCCCTGCAGATAAATCATGCCCTCCGCATACTGTGTTCCATGCAGGTGAACAGATTTGGACAGAGACACACTGTCTAGATGTGGGTACTTCTTTTGTATTGCACACTTTAGTAGTGGATCCAATTCGGAGACCCTGATGACTTTCACCTTTTCAACATACAGTTTTGTCTTGAAAAGGTTCTCATTATCCAGATGGTAGGCCATCATTTGCTGGTGCTTTGAGGAAAGAGTGAGCAGCACATTTTTCCAATTGTGAGTGTCGTGGATGACTTTTTTAAAGAAGCTATGCTTAGCTTCGAACCTCATCGTCCACAACTCCGTTAAAGGCCCATAGCAGCGAATGAGATGTGGGTAGTGGTCTATGAAGTGATGTTTTGGCCTCAATCTGAAGTCCGGAAAGGTAGTTGTGAGCAACTTGCGATGATCCAGTAGTTTACAGGATAAATAACACAATGCTTCCTCTGAGAGTCTGTTGGACACAACAATGTCAACAATTTCCTTAAGGTCCATTAAAATCTCCCATGCAGGCTCCTGTTCTGGTATCTTACATCCAATTATAAAAGGAAGTGGGCGCATTAGAGTCCAATTTTCATGTCCGTTACCACCAACAGTTCCTTTAACAAAGCTCGCTCTTGGAATTTTTTGTGGTTTGTTAACTTTGTCTGAGTCCTTGTATGGGAATGAATTAATACAGTCGTTTAATGTATCAAATGTAAAGAAGCGTCTTGAGATCAGCTTTTTTAAACCCCAAGACAATTCGACAGGTATGACACCTTCAAAAAGGTCATGCAAGACATCTGGAGGAAATCCAGTGACTGGATGAAAGAACGCCAGATGTTTGCTCAGAACACATTCATGTTTCACCCCATTAATGCTTTGGAGGTTGTCATTTTGCCTAAGCTCTTCCAAAAAGGTGTCATGTTCATCAATATCCCTCAATTGAAAATCATTCACTTCAGTGGTTGCAATTTGGTCCCGACTTATCAAACAAAACCCAACAGAACTTTTCAACATTAAAACTTTCATAGAAGCCTGCAAGACTATGTGCTCCAAGGTTATCTGCAGACACACAAAATATCGCACCCTTAACAAACTGACCTAAAATTTCAACAAAGATTCCTTCTTGTTCTAGACACTGTATATCTTTGATCAATGGCGCTAGAAACTTTTCATAACCATGTTGTTTGACATCCTCACTTTTACCAAAGAGAGCTAGTTGTATTGAAGTGAGACTTGAACAGTATTTGGCTGGTAAATTTAGAACAACCCGATATACTGCAGTTATTTTTTACTGCAGTTTTCTAGATGAACCCAGAGGGTTACAAATTTCAAAATCATCGATATACAATGCCAAACTTATGCATATGTTTTGCTGTCCCAGTAACTTATTGTCTTTGTAATACTTGCCGTCTTGAAAAGACTTAAAGTGTCCGGATAAACTTTCTTGATCAAATACAATTTGGTCCAAATAATCTCCCCTTCCTAGTAAAGTCTCAAGTACCTTAGTGACAGGAACATAAACACAAATCATTTTTATGATCTCTGTTATAAAGATATTCTATGGGTTCTATAACACAACATTTTTTCCTTGAAATATGAATTCCTTCTGTAATCTGTAGATAGCAAACCTTTCTCTGATGTTGTTAGAAGGAGTGGATTAGTTTGAACTATAGCATTAGAAATTTCTTGCAGAACAGAATCATTTACTTCAATGTTATGCTTCGAAAGGATCTTTCACACTGTTGAGAGTATGAATGTTAGAAAAAGACAGCAGGTTATGCAAATCCTCTACAATCTTTTGTGTTGAACTCCTTGACACATGTAAAAGAGTTTGTATACATAGAAAAAGAGAGGCCAATTTATGCTGACGTGTCTCACTATCCACATCTTCTGGAAACTCTTCAACCTCTGTTGGTCTCACACTATTGTGCAATGCAGTCCCAGTTTCACCATCAGATTGTTCACCATCATTTCCAACATCTTCAGTATCAGCTCTTGCTATTGATCGAAAATCCCTAAGCGTACAATTCTTATGGTTTCGACTTCTGTGAGAACTGAAGGTTGAGCGAGTGTTTGTTTTAAAGTTGCACCTTAGAATGGGACATGGTACAGTTTCTCGTTGCTTTATATGATGCCCGAGGTGGTTCCAAAAACCTTTTTCACTGCAAATCTCTTTAAAATCGCACAATTCACATTGAAATGTTTAATTTTCCTGGATTCTCACAGTTGTGTGTGATCTTGAGAGGTGCGACTTTAATGCACCAAGTGTTTTAAATACACACACACAGTCTGGGTGAACACAGGGCCAGTGCGCCCTGTGTTCAGTGACGAAGTTCTGTGACGAAGTCAGCAGTGCTTCAGAAGAGCCTCTTGACTGGAGCTTGAGAATTTGCAAAATTTGCACTGCATGTGATCCTCCCCTGAAACACAAGATATGGAAATATTTAGTTTCACTAAAAACATTTAGCTGCAGAGACAATAATTCACAATTGTTTTTTCCCCCCCACCCCTATTTTAAACACATACTCCATACACCTTATAATACACATAAATCGTATAAGGCTACACTGCACATAGACATATCCTCCACAAGCTATCCTTAGTACCATACTCTGTATTATATCACTTTACATTGTCTAAATACCCATGTAAGTACTCAAATACATGTTAACTTTGCTCAACAGGGCCTACGGGTTAAGTATTGGCAAGTAACATTAGCTATGGAAATACTGTCTGTTTAGTGTAGAATCACCCCTTTAAGTGCACTGCAGGTAAGTAATGCAAAAACTCGAATTACATCAAACATGAAAATTACAGTTCAGTAATACACCATTACTTCAGAATGAATCATTGTATTAACTAATACTTAACTGAATTAACTTAGTATTACTTCTGTAACCCACAGCCAGTTACTGTAATATTTCCAGTATTCTCAGACATAATAAAAGCATTAAAACACGGACTCTGGTACCATCCCAAAACATTTTGAACAAGTGGGAGGAAATACCCGGCCTACGGCTATGGCATGCTAGCGGAGATTAGCTTAGCTCATCTGTCAATACACGCTTCACACAATTTATTGTCACCACCATGTCTTAACCATATATAGATATGAACATGTATAACACTCGTTTTAGTATTTTATATACTATCTATGGTTTTAGCCCACACAGAAAGTGACTAGCTTTACATTTTGCAGAGACATTGCTAGCAGCGCCCGCCATTCGGCAATGGGGAGGCCACACACGTGCTTAACCACGGCCTGCCATCTTGGGCACTGGGGAGGCCCCACACACACGCTTAACCTATAAACCACGGTCAAATGCAATGTCTCTTAATGTCACAGTGGCAAACTAAAACTTGAATAAAACACAAAACTGCTATCTATTACCTGGGTGTCGATTATAACCAGCTTATTTGCTGTAATATTTCCCAATATTAACATTGACATTATAATAAAAGCATTTAAAAGGCGGGCTATGGCAGTCTCTTTTCAAAATAGTCAACTGTTCCTTCTACCTTCATGACGGTGAGGAAATTCCCGCCATAGCATTAGCATGCTAGCGGGGATTAGCTAGTCTGTCAATACACAATGCTTCACACAATGTATCTTCACCACCATGTCTTAACCATACATAGCTATGAACATTTATTACCCTCGTTTAAGCATTTTATATACCACCTATGGTTTTAGCCCACACAGAAAGTGACTAGCTTTACATTTAGCAGTCATTGCTATCGGCGACCGCCACCTTGGGCTCAGACAAGGCTACACACATGACACACGCTTAACCTCGGTCAAAATCTTGACTCTTAGCGTCACAGTGGCAAACTATATCTCGACTTAAACACACAACTGATGTATATTACTTGGATTATAACCAAGGTACCTGTTGTTAACAGTCTCTGCTCCGGTGGCGAGACTCACCGTCGAACACGTTCACTACGCTTCTTGTATGGCTGACAGACCCGACCGAAACCTTTCCCCCGTCTTTTTATAGCGCACGAGTGGAACCTTTCTCTGCTAAATACATTGTGCCATAATCACACTAAATCACCTTTTAAACGCCCTCAGTGCTAGACCATTTATTCCTGTTCATGAAATAATAATTTTTGGGGCCATCAGCAGTCTAGCTAGCAAAGCTAACTTAAGTAGTTGGACACAATATTTCCATTAAAATAGTACAGTGCACTTTGCCGTTAACATCCCTCATCTCGAAAACAAAATAAAAAAAAAACACTTACCTTTTTAGCCAAACAAATGTTCGACGAATCCCCCAAACATGCTCGTTATCACCAAGATCTGGCACCAATGTCGACAATGAGATTCCGTCCTTCCAAACTGACATCCACTCACTCACGCACAGCCCAGACTGCCCCGCCCCCACCCCTGAAACGAAATCTACGGGGTTTCCAACAAAAAGACGTCTACCTTTTTGCAACTCCAAAATCTTAGTTGTAGTGTTCTGAAAATAGCTTTTGAGGCAACGATAGGGGGAAGTTTGCTGGCCAGACTCTGTTTCGGTAGTTAAACATAGCAAAACCTTATTTTAGAGTCTGACTAACTTGAAAACTATAATTAGTCCAACAATTGCAAATCATTTTTTTTACAGTGCAGAATACACAGCACTACAACAGTGGCCATGACAGGACCTCCCCCTCAACGGACGCCTCTTGGCGGCCTAGGCTTCTCAGGGTGAGCCAGATGAAAATCCCGAATGAGAGAGGGGTCGAGGATGAGTCCCCGCGAAATCCAGTTCCTCTCCTCGGGCCCATATCCCTCCCAATCTGCAAGGTATTGAAAACCCCTACCCCGACGACGTATGTCCAGTAACCGCTGGACGGTGAAAGCCGGGTGGTCATCAATCAAACGGGGAGGAGGGGGGGGAGCAGCTGGGGGGCAGAGAGGGCTGGTGGAGACTGGTTTTACCAGAGAGACATGAAACGTGGGGTGAACACGCATTGCCCGAGGCAGCTTGAGCCTTACGGCAGACGGATTGATGATGGCATCAATAGGGAAGGGGCCCACAAAGCGAGGGGTTAATTTTTTAGAGCCAGTCTGAAGAGGGAGGTCCCTTGAGGAAAGCCACACCTAGTGACCCCGGTTCTGCTCAGCAGAGCGGCACGCGTGTCCTTCCACACCCTGCGGCAACGGCGGAGATGGTGCTGAATCGAGGGAACACAGATGTCTTCCTCCTGAGTGGGGAACAAGGGCGGCAGATAACCAAGGGAGCACTCAAAAGGGGACATGCCAGTAGCTGCACCGGGCAATGAGTTGTGCGCATACTCAATCCAAGAGAGGTGTTCGCTCCATGCAGATGGATTGCGTGCAACCACACAGCGCAGCGCGGTTCCCAGGTCCTGGTTCGCTCTCTCTGCCTGCCCATTCGTCTGTGGGTGGAAACCAGAAGATGGGCTGACTGAGGCCCCCAACGCCCGACAGAAGGCCTTCCAGACCTGTGAAATGAATTGGGGACCACGGTCAGAGACGCGGTTACAAAATCAAGGCCAATGTGAGACCAGGGCCGACCCGGGATTGGGAGGGGACGTAGCAGGCCAGCAGCGGGTTGGTGGGAGGACTTGGCCCGAGCACACACCGTGCAGGCATAGAAGAACGGCCACCAAAAGTGCCGCTTCAGGAGGGACAGGGTGCGATTCACGCCAAGGTGACAGGCAAAGTGAGACGTATGGCACCACAGCAGAACTGGGAGCGAGCAGAGCTAGGGACAAAAAGGTGATTTGGGGGGCCGTTACCCGGATCCGGTTCAGAAGCTTGGGCCCTCCAGACCAGGGACTCAATCTCCCAGGTGTCAGCCGCCACATTGAGGCCGGAAGAAGAGAGGATGGTGTCCGTTGGAGCCGGCGAGTTCTCAGAGAAAAACTGACGAGAGAGGGCATCCGGCTTGATGTTCCGGGAACCCGGACGGTAGGTGAGGACGAAGTTGAACCGCCCAAAAAACAGGGACCACCGGGCCTGGCGGGAGTTTAGGCGTTTTGCTGTCTGTAAGTAAGACAGATTCTTGTGGTCGGTCCAATCTACAAACGGCTGTTCTGCCCCCTCCAGCCAGTGCCGCCATTCCTCCAACGCCAGCTTCAGAGCAAGCAGCTCTCTGTTGCCAATGTCATAGTTGCGTTCAGCAGGTGATAGCCGGCGAGCGAAGAAGGCGCAGGGATGAATCTTCTCATCAACAGGAGCACGTTGGGACAGAACGGCCCCCACTCCAGTGTCAGAGGCATCGACCTCCACGATGAACTGCCTGGAGGTGTCAGGTTGGATCAGAATAGGGGCGGATGAGAATAGTCCTTTGAGCCTCGAAAAGGCAACATCCGCCTCTGGTGTCCAGGCATACGGGATTGCGGGAGAGGTGAGGCGAGTGAGAGGGGCTGCAACCCTGCTGTAGTCGCGGATGAACCTCCGGTAAAAAATGGCGAAACCGGGAAACTGCTGAAGCTTGTTGCGTGTCCCGGGAACGGTCCAGTCTGCCACCGCCTTGATCTTCTCTGGACAGGTCCTCACCTGCCCGCTCTCAATGATGCAACCGAGGAAGGAAACAGAGGTTGCACTGAATTCGCATTTCTCATCCTTTACATAGAGTTTATTTTCGAGCAGCCGCTGGAGAACTTGCCGCACATGGTGGACGTGTTCCTCCTTGTTGCGGGAAAAAATGAGGATGTCGTCTATATAAACGAAGACAGAGCGGTTGAGGAAGTCCCGGAGGACGGCATTGACCTGGTTCTGGAACACAGCGGGGGCATCCGTTAGACCGAAGGGCATTACAAGGTACTCGAAGTGGCCAAGGGGGGTGTTAAAGGCAGTCTTCCATTCATCTCCCTTACGGATACGCACCAGGTGGTATGCATTGCGTAGGTCTAGTTTAGAAAAGATAGTGGCGCCTTGCAGAGGCTCAAACGCGGAACTGATGAGGGGCAAGGCATACTTATTTCTAACAGTGATGTTATTGAGACCACGGAAATCAATACAGGGGCGAAGAGACTTATCCTTCTTGGTAACAAAAAAATCCCCGCACCAACGGGAGAAGACGATGGCTCCTGAATATACCCCTCCATGGCCTCCCTTTCAGGGCGGGACAAGTTGCACAGGCGACTACTGGGCAAAGGGGCACCGGGGAGGAGCTCAATGGCGCAGTCATAGGGACGATGGGGAGGCAAGGAGAGTGCACGACACTTGCTGAACATCTCTCCAATGTCGTGATATTCAGGGGGTACTAAGGACAGGTCGGGGGGTACCTAGGATAAGGGTCACCCCCCTCTACGGGGGACAGAGCAGATTTTAAGCAGGTCGAATGACAAAAAGCGCTCCAACTCACCACCTTGCCAGCAGACCAGTTGAACTGGGGATTGTGCCGCTTGAGCCAGGGGTGACCAAGGACCAGGGGAGCCTGAGGGGACAGGATGACAAAAAACTGAAGAGTCTCATGGTGGTTTCCCGAAACAATCAATTCCAGGGGCTTCGTTCGGTGAGTAATGCGGGCAAGGTGTTGGCCTTCCAAGGCGTTTGCTTCTAAGGGAGAGGGGAGCTGTTCCAACGCAATGCCAACTCGGGAAGCGAACCCAGAATCAATAAAGTTCTCATCAGCTCCAGAATCCACCATGGCTGACACCGAAAGGGGGTGACCGAGGGACAGGAGAGTAGCATCCAGCAGGGTGCGTGAACCGTTGGGGACTGGGAAGGACGAGGTGTGACTAAACAGGGCCCCAACGTTCACTGCTGAGCCTCGTCTTTTGGCAGCGACGGGCAGGCGAGATGGAATGTCCGGGCAGTGCACAATACAGACAAACACCGGCTCTTATCCGTTGGAGGCGCTGTGCCTGGGTCAGTCGGGTGCGCCCCAGCTGCGTGGGCTCCCCTTCAGATACTGCTCGTGTCACAGGTTGGGGGAGAGCAGCTCTCGGTAGGTGTGGAAGAGAGGGGCCAGAGAATGCTGAAGACATGGGGCGGCTAGTTCTTTCCCTACGCCGCTCACGGAGGCGGTTATCCAGCCGGATGGAGAGGGAGATTACTTCCTCAAGGCTGTCTGCCTCATCCCTTGTAGCTAGCTCATCCTTAATTGGCTCATTAAGGCAGGAAAGAAAAAGACCTTGTAGTGACTGGTCGTTCCAGCCCAAGTTGACTGCTACAGTCCTAAACTCCACGGAAAATTTAGCTACACTGCGGGAGCCCTGTTGTAGGGACATAAGCCGCTTGGCGGCATCCCCTCCCTCGACTGGGTGGTCGAAAACCCTCCTCATCTCAGTAACAAATAAATCAAAGTTATCACCAGCCTGGGATCCACTGTCCCACAATGCAGATGCCCACGCTAGTGCATTTCCTTTAAAGGTCCCATGACAGGAAAATCTCAATTTATGAGGTTTTCTAACATAAATATGAGTTCCCCTAGCCTGCCTATGGTCCCCCAGTGGCTAAAACTTGCGTTTGGTGTAAAACGAGCACTAGCTGTTCTGCTCGCCTTTGAAAAAACGGAGGCTCAAGCGCGCTGATTTGGGATGTCTGTATTCATGACGTCATCAGGAATCTCAGCTCCTCCCCTTACTCTGCCTGGCCCGCCCAGAGACGTTGGCCCGCCAATGAGACTTGACCGTGCGAGCGCCACGTGTGTGTGTGTGTGTGTGTGTGTGTGTGTGTGTGTGTGTGTGTGTGTGTGTGTGTGTGTGTGTGTGTGTGTGTGTGTGAATACACACACTGTAACGCAAGTGTTTCTTGCCGGTTCTTTGACGTGTCTTGTATTTCCACAACGAGACTGTTGTGGGGGTTATCTGAGCCATGGTTGAGAAGGAATTGGGGGAAAGGAACTTTGGCTTTGACTCGCTGAAGTACATGATCTGCGACATGCCGCCGGTTGCCGCGAGGCACCATCGCCCGGCAGCGGGCAGCCGGCAGCAGGCAGCGCCCGGTTCAGTCGACTTCAGGTTGATGTGAAAGTGGAAGAACCAGACACGTCGCAGAACCCGACAAAGTCTTTTGTGATTCATAATATCGTCTGGAGGCGCACACAGCTTTTGGCCGTGATAATATGTATTAAATTATATAGATTTCTATGTATCATATGATATTATTTAGATATAGAGCTCCAGGACGGTAACGCAAGTGTTGTACAATTCCTTATTATTTGGATAACCGTTCTGCTTTTGGTGTTATATGGCGCATAACACGTCGGACTCTCGTCTCTGGTAATTCTAGAACGAGACTCATATTGGAGGTTATCTCAGCCATGGTTGAGAAGGAATTGGGGAAAGGAACTTTGGCTTTGACTCGCTGAAGTACATGAACTGCGACTTGCCGCAGGTTGCCGCGAGGCACCATCGCCCGGCAGCGGGCAGCCGGCAGCAGGCAGCGCGCGATTCAGTCGACTTCAGGTTGATGTGAAAGTGGAAGAACCAGAGACGTCGCAGAACCCGACAAAGTCGTTTGTGATTAATAATATCGTCTGGAGGCGCACACAGCTTTTGGCCGCGATAATGTGTATTAAATGATACAGATTTCTATGTATTATATGATATTATTTAGATATAGAGCTCCAGGACTGTAACGCAAGTGTTGTACACTTCCTCGTCGGACTCTCGTCTCTGGTATTTCTACAACGATACTCGTATTGGGGGTTATCTCAGCCAAGGTCGAGAATGAATTGGGGGGAAGGAACTTTGGCTTTGACTCCCTCAAACACATGAACCACGACATGGAGGAGAAAGGGATTGTTGGCGCCGAATGTCTCCCGCTTGAGCCCCGCTGAGGGACCACCGCCGGAGGCGGAGGTTCCTAAGACCGGCAACGATCGCTTTCTCCTCCTTGTCGCGGTTCAGTCTACTTCACTTTGATGAGGACGTTGAAGAACCAGGAACGTCTGAGAACCCAACGAGGTCGTTTGAGATTCATAATATCGGCTCACACAGCTTTTGGCCGTGATAATATATATTATATGATATATCTATGTAGGCTATATGATAATGTTTAGATATAGAGCTCCAGGACTCCCGTGTGTTCTAGAATATTTACAGAACACGGCTAAAGGCTGTTTGCACCTCGCCATTGCGATACATCCACTGTAAACAGAGCGTATGGTACCGTGGCTGCAAGCTGCTCAGGGCCACACCCCCACCCTCCTCCTTGACCCGCCTCGCTCCTCCTCATTTGCATTATAGCTACAGGCACCAAAACAGCGCATTTGGGGGAAGCTCAATGTGCGACTGGCTCGGAGTGGCTGTAACTCTGCACCACGGCTGAATTTCGGGAACGTCTTTGAATACTGTGTTAGTTGCCCACTAATACCTATATTAAAGAATACATAAAATAGCATGTCATGGGACCTTTAAGCAAACCAAAAACAAAAGCAATTCTTGACCTATCAGTTGGGTAGGTAAGAGGTTGCTGATCAAAAACTAAGGAACACTGGATTAAAAACGCCCTACATGTCCCCATGTCCCAGGCATAGCGCTCAGGAGCAGGAATGAAAGGCTCACGGGCCTGTGACGGCTGAGTCAGGGGAGCAGGAACAGGGGGTGGTACCGTTGCCGGCGGGGAAGCCGTGGTGTGGGAGACCAGTAAGTCCAGTTGGGCGCCCATCTGCGTGACCCGGGTAGAGAGGTCTTTAAAAGCCTCCATCATTTCCCGGAGAGCTTGGCTGTGTTCTCCGACCAGGGCGCCTTGAGTGGAGAGAGTTTGGCGGAAGGAGTCCATGTCCGCTGGGTCCATTGTGGGCCAGATCGTTCTGTTAGGGTAGGGTTAGCTGCTGGACCCAAGAGCAGAACACAGAGACAGGACAGGAGTTGGAGTGACGGTGAACAGGTTTATTTAGTACAGCTAGGAGTGAAGCAGGAGGTAGGTTGGAGTGGGGCGTATCGGGTTGGAGGGAGTGAAGGCTGGGAGTGAAGGCTGGAGGTGACGATCCAAAAACTATAGGTGAGAGAAAACAAAGGTTAGGCACGAGAATTCCACAAGAGAGAACACTAGAGAGTTTGCACTGGAGCCAGGAACTAGTAACTACCACGGTAACACGAAGTACGATCTGGCGATGACTGCAGGGAAACCAGGTTTATTTGAAGGGGAGTTGATGAGTTGATGCAGGCCAGGTTTGAGCAGTTGAGTGGCAGGCAAGGCACAGAGACAGACAGGGGGTGTGGCCAACACAGGGGCAGAATACACAGCGCCACAACAGTGGCCATGACAGGGGTAGTATTATTCCGAAGATTTTCAGGGTACAAATGTCAGGATATGTTGTTCACACATACTGTGCATCAGGAGAATATCAGGACTTACAAGTGTGTCTGAAAGCAGCTAGTGTGTGATTATTTGATTTCATTATAAAATTAGTCAATTTATGGGAACAGGGGTAATTGTTCAATGGAAAGTGAAGTATGCTATGCATGCAAATCAAGCTTTAGAGTTTTAAAAGGCAAGGCAATTACTATTGGTTAGTTGAAAATAATAATCATTATTGAGACTAAACATCTCTTCCAGTGTCCTGGTGTAGCATAGCATACACACAAAACATAAGAAAAATAAAACAACTAATACAGTCCGCAGGGGAGAGGGGGGGATATCAATATCGCAAGACATTTGGGGAGGCTCAAGGAGAAGAGTAATATTAAGTTTGAGCAAAAAAGTGTAGTCTTGTGGTGGACTCTATAGACATAATACAATCTATAGACAGAACGTGTTACCTAGGAGGGTTTGTCGACGGCGAAGCCGTTATGTTTAAAAAGATAATGTCTTACCTGGGCGAGTGTGTCGCTGCGCTGTGGGCGTGTGTGTTCTTACCTGGGTGCGTGTGTTGGTGGTGGAGCAGTTATGTTTCAAAACATAACTGCTTTCCTGGGTGAGGGTCGCTGCGGTCTGTGCGAGTGCGTTCTTACCTGCGCGTGGTTCGATAGCAGAGCCGTTGGGCCGGTTGCTCTGTCAGTTAGCATTGCTGCGCTTTAAACCCGTACTCCTTAAAACTGAGGTTTTGGAGTATAACACGCAGCTGCGCACAAGGTTGAACGTGATTGCTGTGTAACGACTCGTACAGGATCAGCTGATTCCCAGCGGACTCGGTTTAAACTGATTTCAAGTACCCAGCAGATGCAGTCTTAACTTAATGATGGATGCATTTTGTGCTATAATTAACAACAACAAAATAATGGGAATGTAAAGTGAACTTTAATGTAATAAAACTATAATAAATAAAAACGCTAATAATGTTGACGTATATGATGAAATAGTCTAGGCTACTTTTTGTGGAAATCTGAGTCTGGAATCTGCCCTCACCTACGTCAATCAATTACTTGTCATTGTTTTCTCTTGGTGTGTGTATGGAAACGTGATTACTTAACTAATTGAAGATGAACTAATAGGCCTATGCGAGTAATTAGGGTAATGTCACGCCTTTCAATTCTCGGAGAAGGAGAGTTAGGATCATGTCGATGAACATGCCGCGGATAGAGAACTACAACGAGGAGCAAAAATTATATTAGCTGCACTTCATTCGAGGTGTTGTGGACACGGTGGAAAATCCAAGGGAAGACACCACCACCACGCTCCAAATAAAGGTTGTTTGGGATAATCTGCATATAGCCAACATAATAGTCGCCTGTGCAGTCCTCCACAACTTGGCAATCGACTGGGATGAAACCCGTTTCCCTCAGCCAACAGGCCTTGAATGCTTAACTAAAATGCCATTTTAGTTAAGCATTGACCTTTTTATGTTTCGTTGAATAGTACGATCCTCTGTGCGTTCACTTATCTTTTTACATTCAAATAATCTGTTCTTTGTAGAGTTTTAGTTAACTCCTATATTGTAGCCTTGGTTGTACTGAAGGCCTATTGTGTAATAAGTGTAAATGTATCATACCTATTAATAATAATACATACAACTAATTCTGTGTGTGTGTGTTGGTTATGATGGAGCCTTGTTTCATCCTGCAAACTGGTTTAGTCTCTTCTAAAACCACGTCAGTTTCGAGATTAGACTAACACGCACAAAATACGCCCTCGAGTTTCTGATGTGAATTTCTCTGAAGACACAGCAATTGAGATCAAGGTAAAAAGCAGCTGCAGCTTAAACCACAAGTACATTATGACACCAATGGAGCTGAAGACGTCACGTGACTTCTTGAGTTTAAAACCGTGTTAAACTCTAAAAAGTGGCTAAGCTAGCGACAGAGCAATTGCCCCGTTATGTTTAAAAAGTAAAACATAACGTCTTAGCTCTGCGAGTGTCGCTGCCTTTGTCTTGATGTATGGTGTGTGCGTGTGTGTGTGCGTGCGTGTGTTTGCGCTTCCGTGAATGTGGCACTGCATTTGTCTTTACGTGCGGTGTGTGCGCGTGTGTGGGTTTGTGTGTGTGTGTGTGTTTGTGACGTGTGCGTTTCCATGTATGTTCGTGCGCATGTGCTTGTGTGTGCGGTGTGTGTATGCGGTGTGTATGTGTGTGCTTGCGGTGTGTGTATGCGTTCACACGTGCCGTGTGTGTTTGTGAGCTGCAGGCTGCTTGGCACATGCGCACATGAGTATTTATAGTATTCAGCCTTATGTCTGTATATTTACTTATGTTTGCTTAGTGTCTATATTGTATAGGCTACTTTCTATATTGTTTATGTCTACCCGTCTGAGAGAGTGAACACCTACCGATGTCAAATTCCCTGTATGTGAGCATACTTGGCCATTAAAGGGTAATTCCTAGGGATGGGCAAAATGATTATTTTCCGGGAACTAGTACTTTCAGTTCAGTTCACTATAACGATTCGTTTATTTGATTCGTTCGTTACGTCAGATTACGTCAATTGGTGTCTGCCCCCACCCCGCGAGACGGCCGTGAGCGTTATTTAAACCACTTCTAGGCTCTAACCCCTGTGAAAATCGAGAAGACACACTATATAGTTTTACCAAACGTCACACCAAAATTTATACCACTTGCTTACTCTCTATATTTCATTCATGGTTTTAAATTTATAATTTTTTTTTACTTTACATTTAATTCTTCATTGTTCAGGCATTACAGAACTTTCATGGTCGTAAATAAAAAATACGAACTGCAGCTTAATCTCTTTGTTTGTTCTTAAATTGACGTAGAATGGAGCAAAGACTCCTGGGATTGGGAAATGCGTTTATCCAATAAACAGATGGAGGTCAAGTCTATTTTCGAAAAAATGTAGGGGGATATGAGTGGCCCCACGTCGAATGGTATGACCCAAGATACGTCAGACAGAGTAAGCGCGCATATTCGACGGTAATGCCTTGTCATTTGTTTACCCAGGTGCCATTGCAACACCACTGCTACCTCTCATTGGCTGAATCTTTGAGAACGTTGTAGACTCAATCAATATAAGTCGAGGGGAGACAAAGCTCTGTTCGTTTGTATATTTTATTTACGTGACCATATTTTTGGTTTATGTTTAAAAAAAAAGAATCAAAGAACCAGTTCTTCTTGTTTTGGGGAACCAGTTCTTGTCGTTCACGTTCGGGATTCGTTCGTTGTAACGAATCGGTCGCGAACGACTCATCCCTAGTAATTCCCATGTAAAATGGATTTGGGATATGTTTTGTATGATAACGAGTTGAAATGTTCGTTTTGGAACACAAAAAACGCATTCTTCAGTGGGCTGTTTTTAGCCAATTCTATCAAAATGCTATAAACTTGGAACGGGGGCACTGGTTATGGTAAAAACGAAATCGCTATTTTAAACCACTTAAAAGGCTAAAAGTAGCCCAACAATTCTTTGGTAGTATAATCATGTAAAATGAGGCATTGAGAACTTCGTAAGCGTACACACACAGAGAAATAGGGGTATCATTTCTGTACCCAAAGGTACATTTTTCAGAAAAGTACCCTGTAAGGTACGGAAATGGTCCTTAAGGTGACAACTGTGGACCTTTGTTTGAATATTAAGGTACAAAAGCATTGCTGACATCAATGGGTACAAAACTGTACCCATTGATGAAGCGCAGTTGGACTCCGCGCCTTTGAATGTTTCTCATCCAATCAAATTACTCGGTCAAAACCAACTGTCATTTGGATTAGGAGCTTGATGCTGTAGGATGTCGGCCAGTAGTTTATCGACCCTATCAACGGAGGAACTAATACAAAAATGTTTGGAAGCAGGAATTAAGATAAGTGAAGACGAGTCAACACAATTCAGGGGTAAGTACATAGGTTTAACATTTTTGTCCATTGTTAGTGAGCTAACTTTAGCGGCAAATGAGCGACGTTCAGTGTTGGCTCACTAACATGGAGGGAAGCCGAATGTTGCTAATTTGCCGCCCACATTTAAATGAGTCAAAGCCGGTTGTAAATCGTCAATAATTCATTTTTTAAATGATAGCTAGCTACATCAAGCACATTTAGTCACACTCTGCTTTGGAAATGGGTTGTGTCGGTTGTGTATGGATTTCTTTATGTATTGGCGCCATTATTGGCGTGTGTAAAACATACTGTATTTGTTTCTGAAGCAAAATGCATTAGTTTGTGAATGATGTTTTGTATTTGCAAACCACACTGAGCGTGTGTGTGAATCATTATGCGTGAGTAAAACACCCTTTGTGTGCGTGTGAATCGTTATGCGTGAGCAAAACACGTTTTGCGTGTGTGCGGGGTTTTGGCATGATTCTAACTCCATAGTTGTTCTGCAGTTTCTCAAAACATTTGAATAAATAGCTTTTATATTAACATCCACCCAAAATCTCAACTTGCCCAATCATTTTTTTTACTTGCCCCGGGCAAGCGGGCAACCGTTAGTGTCAACCCCTCCGAGGGTTTGTTTACCAGCGTTGCTAAGTTGCTATGGTTACCGGTCTTGCATGTTCCAACGGTTTATTAGGTATCTAATAAATCGCGCCTTGATAATAAATCAAGACGCTTGATAATAAATTGAGTCTTGAAAACAAAATGGCGTCGACGGGTGATCTACTGATGGTATTGTGTGTATAAAATGTACTTTTTAATAAACAATCTGTACACTTACAAAGTTCTCAATGCCTCGTTTTATATGTTAAGACCATTATTATACTACCAAAGAAGTGTCGGGCTACTTCTAGCCTTTTGAGTGGTTTAAAATAGCGATTTAGTTTTTACCATAACCACTGCCCCCATTGTTCCAAGTTTATAGCGTTTTGATAGAATCGGCTAATAACAGCCAACTGAAGAAAGCGTCTATATGCGGTTTTTGTGCTCCAACACGAACGTTTCAACTCGTTATCATACAAAAACATATCCAAAATCCATTTTACACCGGAATTACCCTTTAAATGGTACCACGAAGTTCACGTACGAGTGAATTTGTCAAGTGAGGTTTTCTTGCTTAGGTTCAATGCGCATTCCTGTAAAATGGGCGTTAATCGCGTAATTTTACTCACCTTAACAAAATGGATCAATAAAGAGCAGTATATTTCACTCAAGAGGAACAGATAGTCATAATGAACTCATATGAGGAAAAAAATCAGAAAGGGGCAACACAGTTGCACATAATAAGGCTAGGGAGGCATGCTGGCAAAATTAGCCGATCATATAAATTCGCAACTGAAAAGATTCTGCATATTGTCTGAAAAATAAGCAACGTCCAACCTGCTTTATTCTATGATTTAGGAAATTTGCTTTAAATACACCCTATGTAAGAAATGTATAGCATATTTTTTCAACTGCTGAGATGTACCGTGTACATTAGTGAATTAGTATAGGACCTGAACGCCAGCGACTGGGGTTCAAACTCGCCTGTCTTCATGCCTTTTGCCCCCATCTAGATGTGGTGCCAGCATGGCCTTGAGAACATGGGTTTAAAGTCGAAATAAGCATACAAATATAATTCCCTAAACTTTAGGGAATAAGTATTCCATATGACAGAATTTTGACATTTTAATACACATAAAGACTGACGCGCTACCTCCACTATACCACTCCAGTGTTTCCCCCAGTAAATGTCTGTCAAGGTGGTCAAGGAGCGGGCTTTTTCAATTCAAAAAGCTTTATGGCACGACCATTGTTGTGAACAGTATTACCGATGCATTATTGATCTTTATTTTTTACACCTGATGGAAGTTTGTTTTCTTTCTCTACGAGGGTTTTCTACTTTGTTAATGCATAATAATTAAAAAAAATGTAAAAAAATAAATACTAATATTAATAATTTATATATACATTGGTAGTCAAGGCGGGGCCCTATTGTTGTTAAGGCGGCCGCCTTGATAACACAGTGCTGGGGGGAAACACTGCACTCTCTCAAGGAGAAACACTGCGCAACAGTAAGCATTGTCTACATAAGGACCAAAAAGGACGATCAAATAGCGAAAACCCTCTGATGAGAACTTATATCTCTCATAAAAAAAATTCTCAGGCAATACCGAGGGATCGGATCCGTTCTGAAAGACCCTCTGACTCCGGTGAGACCCCTGTACGCTCCGGCCTCCGACGTCCACGGGAACACCGTGGTGACACCAGTGTCAAAGGAGTGACTAGGAAATTGCGCACACCGATCTTACCCGAAAGTCTTAGCTGATAACCTGCTCCCGACCAGGTTTGGTTGGTAGCATAAGGCCCCATGGTGATACAGCGACGCTAAAAGAGAGCAATTTTTGTGTCACAGCTAACCCAGGTTTTGAGCGCAACATACATCCCTAACCCACTAATCGAGGTTCGTAGTATACCCCACTGTTCAGCCAGGGCCCAGTTTCCCGATAACGATGGATCTTCGCTCGTAAGATCATTCTCCCGATGGATCTTTCGAACCATCGATAATTTCTTTGGAGCGTTTCCCGAAACTCCTCTTAACGTGAACGCGCATTCGCTGCACTCACGACGATCATAGGATTGTACCTGCATTTCCCCCCCTGAAATAATTCCATATTACAAAAATCCAAAATAGCTTGTGTGACAACTACTTTTATCTTAATGTGCTGATTTTTTAAACATATATTTCGCGCAGCGGGAGAGCCGACTTTATCTGATATAGGACGTAAATATGGGCTATTATGATACGGCGCTTCTCAATGCCGTGGAACGCTCCGTTCACTTGCATGGGCCCTTCACAACAACGCCAGCTTCTTCGGTTGCTAAGCGACGTCAACGTCTTTGGCTAACTATTTCTCTGCTGATCAACACTACGTATGGTAAGTTGGTAACAAATAAATTGTAAAAAAAAAAAAAAAAAACACCTTGTGAAGTTATTTTTTCGTTTGGCAAGTAGCCGCTCATTATCGAAAATATATAACAAATGATCGAAGCACCTCCGTTTCAAATCGGTGTCCGGTTCGCCCTGACTGGGATTATTTTCCCGATAATGACCGGCGTTCTATTATCCCACTTAACTTCAATATAACACTGCATGTGGAAGGGAAAATAGCTTTATTGGTAATTACAATAATATGCTGCTGTATTTTCCGAGACCCCCACATATATTTGAGTGTACTGCTTTCACGGGAGCCAGAACTCTCTCTGTGGGAGCTCAGCTCCCACTGGCTCCCACCTAACTCGAACCCTGGTTATAGGTCTTTATACACTGCTGAGCCGGTTCGGTCGCAGCTTGGCACGCCCGGCGATTTCACCTTCTTATCTCAAGTTTCCTGTGTCAAACCGAGGGGGTTAAATCCCCCGTACGTCACGGCGCAGGGTTTCTTGGTTCACTGGGGAATGCGGGGCTGTGCACGGAGTCTCTGACCGCTTTAGAATAATTTGTGTTATTGCATACTCCCGAGTGTTTAATGTTTATGAATGAAGACTACCGCATGCAATAATGAGTTCACTCTATAGTAGGCTAACGACGCTCTTAGCGTCCTACGAGTACCCTGGAGCACTCGTTAGCTACGAGCGTTTTCAAGACGTTCGTTACCAACGATGCTTTCGGGAAACAGTCTGAAAACTGTACGATGCTCGTACGACCCACTCTGCGATCCACTTAGGCTAACGATGCTTTCGGGAAACGGGGCCCAGTAAATGGTACCACGAAGCTCACTTTAGATTCAATTATGCCGCTTTTCCACTGCATGGTACCAGCTCGACACGACTCGACTCAGCTCGCCTTTTTTGCGTTTCCACCGCGAAAACATGGTATCTGGTACCTGAAGTGGCTGCTTTTTCTAGTACCGCCTCGCTCTAGGTTCCAAGCGGCTGAGCCGATGCTAAAAGGTGACGTCGGCAGACGGCCGGCCACTGATTGGCCAGAGTGTGACGAAGTCACGAGAGCGACATGGCAACCATGCTGTTAACAGCCATAGCAGCGCCGCAGCCGACATATTCCACTTCTTCAACATGCCAGCTAATAATACGAACACGAATACCATCGCATCGATGTTCTCCATTGTTGTTATGTGGGTTCTGTCCATGTGTGGGTTACGTAGGTGTTGTTTGCGTCGCGTACAAAAATACGTCACGGCCCTTTCGCGCAGCCGACCCCGCCCACGTCCCGGAGGTACTATTTGCGGTGGAAAAGGACCCGCGCTGCTACCGTGTCGAGTCGTGTCGAGTCGTGTCGTGTCGAGTCGAGCTACATGTGCAGTGGAAAAGCGGCATTAGTTGAACCAGGTTTTTCTGCTTTAGGTTCAGTGCGCGTTCACGTGAAAGGGGCGTTTTTTGCGTCATTTTTCTCACCTTTACGATAGATCAAGCAGTCTATATGCGTGTAAGTGAAAAGATTCTGCATATTGTCTGTAAAATAACTATGCCAAATGCAGAATTGTTCGCCATTAATCCAAATAGAATGATGATGATTTAAAAATGCATAAGCAACTTCCATCCTGCCTTATTCTATCATTTAGGGAATTCACTTTAAATACACCCTATTTAAGAAATGTATAGCATGTTTTCGACAGCTGAGAGGTAGCGGCTGTAGCGTAGTGGATTAGTTTAAGACCCGAACACCAGCGACCGCGGTTCAAATTCGCCGGTCTATCATCATGCATTTTACCCCCATAGATGTGGTGCCAGCACGGCCTTGAAAATATGGGTTCAAGTTCGAAATAAGCACAAAAATATAATTCCATAAGCTTTAGCGAATAAGTATTCCATATACATGAGAATTAGGACTTTTTAAGCTTCACATAAATTCGCGTCACTTGGGAGTCGAATCCCCCGCGCAGAAATTCAAGACTGACGCGCTACCTCCACTCTAGCACTCTGTCGAGGAGACACAATGCGCAACAGTAATCATTGTCTACATAAGGTCCAAAAGGACGATCAAATAACGAACACCCTCTGATGAGAATCTGTATCTCTCATGAAGAACCCCAATTTCGTTGTTTGCACAATGATCACAATGGGATTGGAATCGCCAACAACAAAAAGCAGAGTGAGTGGCAACATGTTGCTGCAGCAGTGAACTCTGTCAGTAGCACGGAGCACACAGTCCCAGAATTAAAAAAGAAGTGGTCTGACATAGAGTTACATATTTTTATGTAGCCTACCAATAAATCGTTATGGTCCCTAAGTACCCTCTCCCTCCGAATCCTGCATGGTCCGCCAGAAGTGCCATATGGTGCAGCATTACCACGACGCTCACCTCTGTATTTATAGGGTTACGGTAATAAGACTGACGAGAACGCCTTGGATAATCAGTTTGTAATTACCCACGTAAAATGTTCTTGAACATAACCCCTTTTTAATGCCTGATTTGTCATGAAAAGCATCAAGAGTAACGGACAACGATTGTGATGAGTGTGGCTTGGTTTTTCACACTTGGGATTTAATTGACATTTGATCATGTGTTTACAGTGTCACATAAAAATATTATGTTATTGACACATGTTGGACAGATGCTTTATTCCATGCAGTCGCGCCGTCAGTGGACAGTATGGAGTGACGGGATTAAATACAGAGAATTTCTTTTTATTTCTATTCTAAGGAGATATTTCTGGAGTTATAACTGAGAAATAACGCAGTGGACTTAAATTATTCTGATTAGGATTTAACGCATGATACGGGTTGAAATTAAATTGAAGGGCGATGATAAAACATAATCGTTCTTCTCACTCTGCAATTCTTCGGTCTGACTTCAGTTCACCACCACACCGTCTGTGTCGCCAATTCTCCTTTTCCTCCAAACCATGCGTACGCATGGGTCAGAGTTTGCTTAGGGCTGCGCACATTTTCCCGTCAAGTTGTTTTTTTATAGATCACAACCTTGGCGTGAAAAGTCACGTACGCAACTTTCAGCCCCGTTTTGTGCGTACGCAACGGTTATAAATGAGACCCCTGTTCTGTCCCGTAAAACCCTCTGTCTCCGGAGAGACGCCTGTACGAGAAGTGCGCCGGGTCCACGGGAACACCCACAAATGGTGTCGCCATTGTCAGAGGAGGGGCAACTGGCGGCCCGCATCCTCACTCAGTGCGGCCCGCATCCTCACTCAGTCAGGCCCGCACATAATAAAGAAAAAAAAATAAATAATAATAATTGATCGAGTTACAGAAAACTCGGTCAAGAAAAATGAGAAGAATTCATAGAATTCGAAGGCAAACCCATGCGTCTAGTTTGCTTAGAAGCGATATCAGTCATTAAAGATATCCACTTAAGTCGCCACTACAACTACTACAACTGCTTGTTGGGTTTGAGTTCATTGAGTTGTTGCACTTAATGTTGGGCCACTGTTTTTCAGTTTTTTGACTTCATTGAATGATGATGTATGTGAGCCCTTTGCACTGATAAAAATACTGAAAAATGCTGTTTGAGCATGGAAAACATGAAATGAATGTATGTTGGTTCAATTAACATACCGTACATAGGTTATGATTCTGGATGATTTTTTAGGTAGTGGCCATCCCCAAAATGCACCAGAATACAGGAAATCATATCTACCAAATTCAAAATTGTGTAGCTTCTCTCAGCTCACGTTTAGTTGAAGTGTGCAGTCATGTAGCCCTCCGATGGTTATGATGAAAAATGTGGCCCTCTTTATCATGAAAGTTGCCCATCCCTAGACTAAGCCGAAAAACTGCTCCCGACCAGGTTTGGTTGTGAGCATAAGTCACCATGGTGATACAGCGACGCTAAAAGAGATAGACTTTCGTGGTACAACTAACCCAGGCTTGGAGCTCAACATACCTCGCTAACCCTCTAAGCGAGCTTCGTGGTACAGGGCCCAGATCTGAACAGAGGCTTATTTACAAACATATTCTAAACAATACTCATCAACAAATCCTCCTTGAAATAGATGTGTAACCACAGAATAAAGTAAATGCTGTAAATTAGATTAAGTTTATTCATTTTGGTACACTGGTATACATCAGGGTTCTACATATTTTAGAGCAGACCTTTGATGAACATAAAGAAGATGGGTAAACAAACAGCAGTTCTGATGGTCATTTTCAGAGTTGGTCCTCCTGAGGTGGTAGCGTCACTCGATGTTGGTCCTGCAGTTGTACTTTGCCCTTGAGTAGAAGTGGTTCCGGCAGTGGTTGCTTGTCCTGAAGTTATTGTAGTTGGTCCTACTGAGGTTGGTCCTACCAAGGTAGGCCATGCAGAGGGAATGATTTTATATTTAAGTATATTATCTTGAGATGAATGAAAGCTTTTAAAATACTTTTATCAACCCACCCAACTTGCTTTGCTAATGTGTTTAAACTAGCAATTGATGTGAAATTATAATTTTACTGTTAGTTACCTGCAACAATAGTAGTAGTGTCCACATCGAGGAAGGTGATCAGATCTTTTATTGCATCCTTCAACACCTGCACTGCACGGCTTTCAGTAGGAACAGCAGATTCTTTGTTGAAGATCAGCGTCATGTCCACAATGACAGATCCCTTACTAGAATGAAAATCAAACGAAAACACCAGAATTAGGATAAAATAGTTTCAATGCTTTTTTATCAGTATCATATTAATTGTCTATCATCTATTTGATATTCATGAAGGTATTCATTAATAAATATGAGTATGAAAGCAATTCAATACAATTTGTTGTACTTACGGAAAAGGTAATTCAATAAATTGGTTGTACTTACGAAAAAGAGTTGATTGTACTCTTGGAATATGTTCCAGGGAAACTATGTTTGAAGCCATTGTTAACCTATTATAAGAAATACAATTAATTAATATTCAATATGTTTTATGTTTTTCATGTCAAAATAAAGGAATACAATGTTTTTCATTATTCAAACTGAATTAAATCTTCATAACATTATCTAACCTCTGTTGTAACATTAGCAGCCAGCTCCTCATAGGGTGTCGAGCTTGGATCTAAGTAGTCTTCTGAAAACGTACGTCTCATGGTGAATCTCAAATCGATAGTCCCTTCGTTTTCTACAGAGGGCTCGGTAGGCTCTGAGGGCTTGGTAGTTTCTGTTACAGTCGTTGTGACTGAGGAAGAGGTAGATGCGGGAGCTATAGCATGACTTGTTTGTCCAACTATAGTAGTTGTAGAAAATGTGGTTCTCAACATAGATGTGGGCACTACTCTGATAGCAGTAGATCCTTCAGTTGTAGATATGATTCCCGCTTGGCTAGTTGTAGACCTTCTAGTTGTAGCTGAAGAAATGGAATTTGTAGAAGTTACAACAATTGTGCTTGTTCTTCCAGCTGTTCTTGCTGTTATAGCAGAAGTGGGTCCAACATTGGAGCTAATATTTGTTTTTGTTGTTGGTCCTTCGGTTGTTGACCCTACATTTGTTGTTGCTGGTCCTGCCATTGTAGTTGTGGGTCCTGCGGTAGTAGCTCTTGGTCCAGCAATTGTTGTGTTTGGTTTAGGAGCTGTCAGTGTTGATACTGCACTTGTTGATGATCTTACAGTTGTTGTGTGTACTGCAGTTGTAGCTTTTGGACCAGCAGTTGTTGTTGGTTCAGCAGTTGGGATTGTTGGTCCTGCAGTCTTTGCTCTGGATCCCGGGGTAGTAGTTAATGTTGTTGATAATGGTACTGCAGCTGTTGTTGGTAAAGCAGTTGTCGATATTGTGCCTGCAGTTGAAGCTCTTGGTCCAGCAATTGTTGATGGTTCAGCAGTTCTCGTTGTCAGTCCTGTAGTCGTTGTTTTTGGCACTGCAGTCGTTGGTTCTACAGTTGGTGTTGTTTTTTCAGCATTTGGCGTTGTTGGTCCTGCAGTTGTTGTTGGTAAAGCAGTTGTCGATATTGGGCCTGTAGTTGAAGCTCTTGGTCCAGCATTTGCTGTTGGTTCAGCAGTTCTCGTTGTCAGTCCTGTAGTCGCTGTTTTTGGCACTGCAGTTGTTGGTCCTACAGTTGGTGTTGTTTTTACAGCAGTTGGCTTTGTTGGTTCAGCAGTTGCCGTTGTTGGTCCTGCAGTTATTATCTGTCCTGCAGTTGTAGCTCTTTGACCAGCAGTTGTTGTTGGTTCAGCAGTTGGCGTTGTTGATCCTGCAGTTCTTGTTGTGGGTCCCATGATAATAGTTAATGGTCCTGCAGTTGTTGTTAGTGGTCCTGCAGTGGTTGGTTGTCCTGAAGTTGTTGTAGTTGGTCCTACCAAGGTAGGTCATGCAGAGGGAGTGATTTTATATTTTAAGTATATTATATTGAGATGAATGAAACCTTTTACAATACTTTTATCAACCCACCCAACTTGCTTTGCTAATGTGTTTAAACTAGCAATTGATGTGAAATTATAATGTTACTGTTAGCTACCTGCAACAATAGTAGTAGTGTCCACATCGAGGAAGGTGATCAGATCTTTTATTGCATCCTTCAACACCTGCACTGCACGGCTTTCAGTAGGAACAGCAGATTCTTTGTTGAAGATCAGCGTCATGTCCACAATGACAGATCCCTTACTAGAGTGAAAATCAAACGAAAACACCAGAATTAGGATAAAATAGTTTCAATGCTTTTTTATCAGTATCATATTAATTGTCTATCATCTATTTGATATTCATGAAGGTATTCATTAATAAATATGAGTATGAAAGCAATTCAATACAATTTGTTGTACTTACGGAAAAGGTAATTCAATAAATTGGTTGTACTTACGAAAAAGAGTTGATTGTACTCTTGGAATATGTTCCAGGGAAACTATGTTTGAAGCCATTGTTAACCTATTATAAGAAATACAATTAATTAATATTCAATATGTTTTATGTTTTTCATGTTAAAATAAAGGAATACAATGTTTTTCATTATTCAAACTGAATTAAATCTTCATAACATTATCTAACCTCTGTTGTAACATTAGCAGCCAGCTCCTCATAGGGTGTCGAGCTTGGATCTAAGTAGTCTTCTGAGAACGTACGTCTCATGGTGAATCTCAAATCGATAGTCCCTTCGTTTTCTACAGAGGGCTCGGTAGGCTCTGAGGGCTTGGTAGTTTCTGTTACAGTCGTTGTGACTGAGGAAGAGGTAGATGCGGGAGCTATAGCATGACTTGTTTGTCCAACTATAGTAGTTGTAGAAAATGTGGTTCTCAACATAGATGTGGGCACTACTCTGATAGCAGTAGATCCTTCAGTTGTAGATATGATTCCCGCTTGGCTATTTGTAGACCTTCTAGTTGTAGCTGAAGAAATGGAATTTGTAGAAGTTACAACAATTGTGCTTGTTCTTCCAGCTGTTCTTGCTGTTATAGCAGAAGTGGGTCCAACATTGGAGCTAATATTTGTTTTTGTTGTTGGTCCTTCGGTTGTTGACCCTACATTTGTTGTTGCTGGTCCTGCCATTGTAGTTGTGGGTCCTGCGGTAGTAGCTCTTGGTCCAGCAATTGTTGTGTTTGGTTTAGGAGCTGTCAGTGTTGATACTGCACTTGTTGATGATCTTACAGTTGTTGTGTGTACTGCAGTTGTAGCTTTTGGACCAGCAGTTGTTGTTGGTTCAGCAGTTGGGATTGTTGGTCCTGCAGTCTTTGTTCTGGATCCCGGGGTAGTAGTTAATGTTGTTGTTAATGGTACTGCAGCTGTTGTTGGTAAAGCAGTTGTCGATATTGTGCCTGCAGTTGAAGCTCTTGGTCCAGCAATTGTTGATGGTTCAGCAGTTCTCGTTGTCAGTCCTGTAGTCGTTGTTTTTGGCACTGCAGTCGTTGGTTCTACAGTTGGTGTTGTTTTTTCAGCATTTGGCGTTGTTGGTCCTGCAGTTGTTGTTGGTAAAGCAGTTGTCGATATTGTGCCTGCAGTTGAAGCTCTTGGTCCAGCAATTGTTGATGGTTCAGCAGTTCTCGTTGTCAGTCCTGTAGTCGTTGTTTTTGGCACTGCAGTCGTTGGTTCTACAGTTGGTGTTGTTTTTTCAGCATTTGGCGTTGTTGGTCCTGCAGTTGTTGTTGGTAAAGCAGTTGTCGATATTGGGCCTGTAGTTGAAGCTCTTGGTCCAGCAATTGCTGTTGGTTCAGCAGTTCTCGTTGTCAGTCCTGTAGTCGCTGTTTTTGGCACTGCAGTTGTTGGTCCTACAGTTGGTGTTGTTTTTACAGCAGTTGGCTTTGTTGGTTCAGCAGTTGCCGTTGTTGGTCCTGCAGTTATTATCTGTCCTGCAGTTGTAGCTCTTTGACCAGCAGTTGTTGTTGGTTCAGCAGTTGGCGTTGTTGCTCCTGCAGTTCTTGTTGTGGGTCCCACAATAATAGTTAATGGTCCTGCAGTTGTTGTTAGTGGTCCTGCAGTGGTTGGTTGTCCTGAAGTTGTTGTAGTTGGTCCTACCAAGGTAGGTCATGCAGAGGGAGTGATTTTATATTTTAAGTATATTATATTGAGATGAATGAAACCTTTTACAATACTTTTTACAACCCAACCATCTTGCTTTGCTAATGAAGTGTTTAACCTAGCAATTGATGTAAAATTATAATTGTGCTGGTATAGTTACCTGCAGCAATAGTTGTAGTGTCCACATCGAGGAAGGTCATTAGATCATCTACTGCGTCCTTCAATACCTGCACTACACGGCTTTCAGTAGGAACAGCAGATTCTTTGTTGAAGATCAGCGTCATGTCCACAAAGACTGATCCCTCACTAGAAATGTAAAAATGAAAGGAAAGCGTGAGAATAAGGATAAACAAGTTTCAAAGCTGGTGCGCTTTTTCATCAGTATCATATTGATTGGCTATCATCTATGTGATATACCTAAAGGTATTCATTAATAAACATAGAGTATGAAAGTAATTTAATAAAATTGGTTGTACTTACTCAAAAAGTAAGGCAATACAATTGGTTGTACTTACGCAAAAGAGTTGATTGTACTCCAGGAATAGGTTCCAGGAAAACTGTGTTTGAAGCCATTGTTAACCTATTATAAAAAATACAATTAATTAATGTTCAACTTGTTTCATGTTTTTTAAGTTAAAATGCAGGAATACAATGTTTTGCATTATTCAAACTGAATTAAATCTTCATAACATTATCTCACCTCTGTTGTTACATTAGCAGCCAGCACCTGATAGGCTGCTGAGCTTGAATCTAAGTAGTCTTTTATAAACGTACGACTCATGCTGAATCTCAAATCAATAGTCCCTTTATTTTCTGTAGGGGGATCTACAGTTGTTGTTGTTGACACTGCAGTTGTCGATGATCCTGCAGTTGCCGTTGTGGTTCCTGCAGTTAATGTTGTTGTTGATGGTCTTGTTCTTGGTTCAGCACTTCTCGTTGTCAGTCCTATAGTCGCTGTTTTTAGCACTGCAGTCGTTGGTCCTACAGTTGGAGTTGTTTTTTCAGCAGTTGGCGTTGTTGGTTCAGCAGTTGCCGTTGTGGTTCCTGCAGTTGTAGCTCCTGATCCATGAATTGTTGTCGGTTCAGGATTTGGCGTTGTGGGTTCTGCATTGACTGTTGTTGGTCCTGCAGTTGTTGTTGTTGATCCTGCGGAATTTGTTAATGTTGTTGTTGATGGTCTTGCCGTATGTTTTGGTAAAGCAGTTGTCGTTTTTGGTCCTGCAGTTGTTGTGTTTGGTTCAGGAGCTGTCAGTGTTGATACTGCACTTGTTGATGATCTTACAGTTGTTGTATGTACTGCAGTTGTAGCTCTTGGACCGGCAGTTGTTGTTGGTTTAGCAGTTGGGATTGTTGGTCCTGCAGTCTTTGTTGTGGATCCCGTGGTAGTAGTTAACGTAGTTTTTGTTGGTACTGCAACTGTTGTTGGAAAAGCAGTTGTCGATATTGAGCCTGCAGTTGAAGCTCTTGATCCAGCAATTGTTGTTGGTTCAGCAGTTCTCGTTGTCAGTCCTGTAGTCGTTGTTTTTGGCACTGCAGTCGTTAGTTCCACAGTTGGTGTTGTTTTTTCAGCATTTGGCGCTGTTGGTCCTAAAGTTGTTGTTGGTAAAACAGTTGACGATATTAGGCCTGTAGTTGAAGCTTCTGGTCCAGCAATTGTTGTTGGTTCAGCAGTTCTCGTTGTCAGTCCTGTAGTCGCTGGTTTTGTCACTGCAGTCGTTGGTCCTACAGTTGGAGTTGTTTTTTCAGCATTTGGCGTTGTTTGTTCAGCAGTCGCCGTTGTGGTTCCTGCAGTTGTAGCTCCTGATCCATGAATTGTTGTCGGTTCAGGATTTGGCATTGTTGGTTCTGCATTGACTGTTGTTGGTCCTGCAGTTGTTGTTGTTGATCCAGCGGTATTTGTTGATGCTGTTGTTGATGGTCCTGCCGTTTGTTTTGGTAAAGCAGTTGTCGTTATTGGTCCTGCAGTTGTTGTGTTTGGTTCAGGAGCTGTCAGTGTTGATACTGCACTTATTGATGATATTACAGTTGTTGTGTGTACTGCAGTTGTAGCTCTTGGACCAGCAGTTGTTGTTGTTGGTTTAGCAGTTGGGATTGTTGGTCCTGCAGTCTTTGTTATGGATCCCGTGGTAGTAGTTAACGTAGTTGTTGTTGGTACTGCAGCTGTTGTTGGTAAAGCAGTTGTCGATATTGAGCCGGCAGTTGAAGCTCTTGGTCCAGCAATTGTTGTTGGTTCAGCAGTTCTAGTTGTCAGTCCTGTGGTCGTTGTTTTTTGCACTGCAGTCGTTGGTTCTACAGTTGGTGTTGTTTTTTCAGCATTTGGCGTTGTTGGTCCTGCAGTTGTTGTTAGTAAAGCAGTTGTCGATATTAGGCCTGTAGTTGAAGCTCTTCGTCCAGCAATTGTTGTTGGTTCAGCACTTCTCGTTGTCAGTCCTGTAGTCGCTGTTTTTGGCACTGCAGTCGTTGGTCCTACAGTTGGAGTTGTTTTTTCAGCAGTTGGCGTTGTTGGTTCAGCAGTTGCCGTTGTGGTTCCTGCAGTTGTAGCTCCTGATCCATGAATTGTTGTCGGTTCAGGATTTGGCGTTGTGGGTTCTGCATTGACTGTAGTTGGTCCTGCAGTTGTTGTTGTTGATCCTGCGATATTTGTTAATGTTGTTGTTGATGGTCTTGCCGTTTGTTTTGGTAAAGCAGTTGTCGTTATTGGTCCTGCAGTTGTTGTGTTTGGTTCAGGAGCTGTCAGTGTTGATACTGCACTTGTTGATGATATTACAGTTGTTGTGTGTATTGCAGTTGTAGTTCTTGGACCAGCAGTTGTTGTTGGTTTAGCAGTTGGGATTGTTGGCCCTGCAGTCTTTGTTGTGGATCCCGTGGTAGTAGTTAACGTAGTTGTTGTTGGTACTGCAGCTGTTGTTGGTAAAGCAGTTATCGATATTGAGCCTGCAGTTGAAGCTCTTGGTCCAGCAATTGTTGTTGGTTCAGCACTTCTCGTTGTCAGTCCTGTAGTCGCTGTTTTTGGCACTGTAGTCGTTGGTCCTACAGTTGGAGTTGATTTTTCAGCAGTTGGCGTTGTTGGTTCAGCAGTTGCCGTTGTGGTTCCTGCAGTTGTAGCTCCTGATCCATGAATTGTTGTCGGTTCAGGATTTGGCGTTGTGGGTTCTGCATTGACTGTTGTTGGTCCTGCAGTTGTTGTTGTTGATCCTGCGGTATTTGTTAATGTTGTTGTTGATGGTCTTGCCGTTTGTTTTGGTAAAGCAGTTGTCGTTATTGGTCCTGCAGTTGTTGTGTTTGGTTCAGGAGCTGTCAGTGTTGAAACTGCACTTGTTGATGATATTACAGTTGTTGTGTGTATTGCAGTTGTAGTTCTTGGACCAGCAGTTGTTGTTGGTTTAGCAGTTGGGATTGTTGGTCCTGCAGTCTTTGTTGTGGATCCCGTGGTAGTAGTTAACGTAGTTGTTGTTGGTACTGCAGCTGTTGTTGGTAATGCAGTTGTCGATATTGAGCCTGCAGTTGAAGCTCTTGGTCCAGCAATTGTTGTTGTTTCAGCAGTTCTAGTTGTTTTTGGCACTGCAGTCGTTGGTTCTACAGTTGGTGTTGTTTTTTCAGCATTTGGCGTTGTTGGTCCTGCAGTTGTTGTTAGTAAAGCAGTTGTCGATATTTGGCCTGTAGTTGAAGCTCTTGGTCCAGCAATTGTGGTTGGTTCAGCACTTCTCGTTGTCAGTCCTGTAGTCGCTGTTTTTGGCACCGCAGTCGTTGGTCCTACTGTTGGAGTTGTTTTTTCAGCAGTTGGCGTTGTTGGTTCAGCAGTTGCCGTTGTGGTTCCTGCAGTTGTAGCTCCTGATCCATGAAATGTTGTCGGTTCAGGATTTGGCGTTGTGGGTTCTGCATTGACAGTTGTTGGTCCTGCAGTTGTTGTTGTTGATCCTGCGGAATTTGTTAATGTTGTTGTTGATGGTCCTGCCGTTTGTTTTTGTAAAGCAGTTGTCGTTATTGGTCCTGCAGTTGTTGTGTTTGGTTCAGGAGCTGTCAGTGTTGATACTGCACTTGTTGATGATCTTACAGTTGTTGTGTGTACTGCAGTTGTAGCTCTTGGACCAGCAGTTGTTGTTGGTTCAGCAGTTCTCGTTGTCAGTATTGTAGTCGCTGTTTTTGGCACTGCAGTCGTTGGTCCTACAGTTGGTGTTGTTTTTTCAGAAGTTGGTGATGTTGGTTCAGCAGTTGCCGTTGTGGTTCCTGCAGTTATTATCTGTCCTGCAGTTGTTATATGTCCTGCAGTTGTGGTTGCAGGTTTTTCTGCAAAAGGTGTTGATCCTGCAGTTGTCGATGTTAGTTCAGCAGTTGTAGTAGTTGTTCCTGCCGTTGTTCTTGCAGTTTTCGCAGTCGTAGTTTTTGGCACTGCAGTCGTTGGTCCTACAGTTGGTGTTATTTTTTCAGCATTTGGCGTTGTTGGTCCTGCAGTTGTCGTTGGTAAAGCAGTTGTCGATAACAGGCCTGTAGTTGAAGCTCTTGGTCCAGCAATTGTTGTTAGTTCAGGAGTTCTCGTTGTCAGTCCTGTAGTTGCTGTTTTTGGCACTGCAGTTGTTGGTCCTACAGTTGGTGTTGTTTTTTCAGCAGTTGGCGTTGTTGGTTCAGCAGTCGCCGTTGTTGGTCCTGCAGTTGTTGTTGTTGATCCAGCTGTATTTGTTAATGTTGTTGTTGATGGTCCTGCCGTTTGTTTTGGTAAAGCAGTTGTCGTTATTGGTCCTGCAGTTGTTGTGTTTGGTTCAGGAGCTGTCAGTGTTGATACTACACTTGTTGATGATATTAGAGTTGTTGTGTGTATTGCAGTTGTAGTTCTTGGACCAGCAGTTGTTGTTGGTTTAGCAGTTGGGATTGTTGGTCCTGCAGTCTTTGTTGTGGATCCCGTGGTAGTAGTTAACGTAGTTGTTGTTGGTACTGCAGCTGTTGTTGGTAATGCAGTTGTCGATATTGAGCCTGCAGTTGAAGCTCTTGGTCCAGCAATTGTTGTTGGTTCAGCAGTTCTAGTTGTTTTTGGCACTGCAGTCGTTGGTTCTACAGTTGGTGTTGTTTTTTCAGCATTTGGAGTTGTTGGTCCTGCAGTTGTTGTTAGTAAAGAAGTTGTCGATATTTGGCCTGTAGTTGAAGCTCTTGGTCCAGCAATTGTTGTTGGTTCAGCACTTCTCGTTGTCAGTCCTGTAGTCGCTGTTTTTGGCACCGCAGTCGTTGGTCCTACTGTTGGAGTTGTTTTTTCAGCAGTTGGCGTTGTTGGTTCAGCAGTTGCCGTTGTGGTTCCTGCAGTTGTAGCTCCTGATCCATGAATTGTTGTCGGTTCAGGATTCGGCGTTGTGGGTTCTGCATTGACAGTTGTTGGTCCTGCAGTTGTTGTTGTTGATCCTGCGGAATTTGTTAATGTTGTTGTTGATGGTCCTGCCGTTTGTTTTGGTAAAGCAGTTGTCGTTATTGGTCCTGCAGTTGTTGTGTTTGGTTCAGGAGCTGTCAGTGTTGACACTGCACTTGTTGATGATCTTACAGTTGTTGTGTGTACTGCAGTTGTAGCTCTTGTACCAGCAGTTGTTGTTGGTTCAGCAGTTCTCGTTGTCAGTCCTGTAGTCGCTGTTTTTGGCAATGCAGTCGTTGGTCCTACAGTTGGTGTTGTTTTTTCAGCAGTTGGTGATGTTGGTTCAGCAGTTGCCGTTGTGGTTCCTGCAGTTATTATCTGTCCTGCAGTTGTTATATGTCCTGCAGTTGTGGTTGCAGGTTTTTCTGCAAAAGTTGTTGATCCTGCAGTTGTCGATGTTAGTTCAGCAGTTGTAGTAGTTGTTCCTGCCGTTGTTCTTGCAGTTTTCGCAGTCGTAGTTTTTGGCACTGCAGTCGTTGGTCCTACAGTTGGTGTTATTTTTTCAGCATTTGGCGTCGTTGGTCCTGCAGTTGTCGTTGGTAAATTAGTTGTCGATAACAGGCCTGTAGTTGAAGCTCTTGGTCCAGCAATTGTTGTTAGTTCAGGAGTTCTCGTTGTCAGCCCTGTAGTTGCTGTTTTTGGCACTGCAGTCGTTGGTCCTACAGTTGGTGTTGTTTTTTCAGCAGTTGGCGTTGTTGGTTCAGCAGTCGCCGTTGTTGGTCCTGCAGTTGTTGTTGTTGATCCTGCGGTATTTGTTAATGTTGTTGTTGATGGTCTTGCCGTTTGTTTTGGTAAAGCAGTTGTCGTTATTGGTCCTGCAGTTGTTGTGTTTGGTTCAGGAGCTGTCAGTGTTGATACTGCACTTGTTGATGATATTACAGTTGTTGTGTGTATTGCAGTTGTAGTTCTTGGACCAGCAGTTGTTGTTGGTTTAGCAGTTGGGATTGTTGGTCCTGCAGTCTTTGTTGTGGATCCCGTGGTAGTAGTTAACGTAGTTGTTGTTGGTCCTGCAGCTGTTGTTGGTAATGCAGTTGTCGATATTGAGCCTGCAGTTGAAGCTCTTGGTCCAGCAATTGTGGTTGGTTCAGCAGTTCTAGTTGTTTTTGGCACTGCAGTCGTTGGTTCTACAGTTGGTGTTGTTTTTTCAGCATTTGGAGTTGTTGGTCCTGCAGTTGTTGTTAGTAAAGCAGTTGTCGATATTTGGCCTGTAGTTGAAGCTCTTGGTCCAGCAATTGTTGTTGGTTCAGCACTTCTCGTTGTCAGTCCTGTAGTCGCTGTTTTTGGCACCGCAGTCGTTGGTCCTACTGTTGGAGTTGTTTTCTGCAGTGGTCCTGCAGTTGTTGTGTTTGGTTCAGGAGCTGTCAGTGTTGATACTGCACTTGTTGATGATCTTACAGTTGTTGTGTGTACTGCAGTTGTAGCTCTTGGACCAGCAGTTGTTGTTGGTTCAGCAGTTCTCGTTGTCAGTATTGTAGTCGCTGTTTTTGGCACTGCAGTCGTTGGTCCTACAGTTGGTGTTGTTTTTTCAGCAGTTGGTGATGTTGGTTCAGCAGTTGCCGTTGTGGTTCCTGCAGTTATTATCTGTCCTGCAGTTGTTATATGTCCTGCAGTTGTGGTTGCAGGTTTTTCTGCAAAAGTTGTTGATCCTGCAGTTGTCGATGTTAGTTCAGCAGTTGTAGTAGTTGTTCCTGCCGTTGTTCTTGCAGTTTTCGCAGTCGTAGTTTTTGGCACTGCAGTCGTTGGTCCTACAGTTGGTGTTATTTTTTCAGCATTTGGCGTCGTTGGTCCTGCAGTTGTCGTTGGTAAAGCAGTTGTCGATAACAGGCCTGTAGTTGAAGCTCTTGGTCCAGCAATTGTTGTTAGTTCAGGAGTTCTCGTTGTCAGTCCTGTAGTTGCTGTTTTTGGCACTGCAGTCGTTGGTCCTACAGTTGGTGTTGTTTTTTCAGCAGTTGGCGTTGTTGGTTCAGCAGTCGCCGTTGTTGGTCCTGCAGTTGTTGTTGTTGATCCAGCTGTATTTGTTAATGTTGTTGTTGATGGTCCTGCTGTTTGTTTTGGTAAAGCAGTTGTCGTTATTGGTCCTGCAGTTGTTGTGTTTGGTTCAGGAACTGTCAGTGTTGATACTGCACTTGTTGATGATATTACAGTTGTTGTGTGTATTGCAGTTGTAGTTCTTGGACCAGCAGTTGTTGTTTGTTTAGCAGTTGGGATTGTTGGTCCTGCAGTCTTTGTTGTGGATCCCGTGGTAGTAGTTAACGTAGTTGTTGTTGGTACTGCAGCTGTTGTTGGTAATGCAGTTGTCGATATTGAGCCTGCAGTTGAAGCTCTTGGTCCAGCAAATGTTGTTGGTTCAGCAGTTCTAGTTGTTTTTGGCACTGCAGTCGTTGGTTCTACAGTTGGTGTTGTTTTTTCAGCATTTGGCGTTGTTGGTCCTGCAGTTGTTGTTAGTAAAGCAGTTGTCGATATTTGGCCTGTAGTTGAAGCTCTTGGTCCAGCAATTGTTGTTGGTTCAGCACTTCTCGTTGTCAGTCCTGTAGTCGCTGTTTTTGGCACCGCAGTCGTTGGTCCTACTGTTGGAGTTGTTTTTTCAGCAGTTGGCGTTGTTGGTTCAGCAGTTGCCGTTGTGGTTCCTGCAGTTGTAGCTCCTGATCCATGAATTGTTGTCGGTTCAGGATTTGGCGTTGTGGGTTCTGCATTGACAGTTGTTGGTCCTGCAGTTGTTGTTGTTGATCCTGCGGAATTTGTTAATGTTGTTGTTGATGGTCCTGCCGTTTGTTTTGGTAAAGCAGTTGTCGTTATTGGTCCTGCAGTTGTTGTGTTTGGTTCAGGAGCTGTCAGTGTTGATACTGCACTTGTTGATGATCTTACAGTTGTTGTGTGTACTGCAGTTGTAGCTCTTGGACCAGCAGTTGTTGTTGGTTCAGCAGTTCTCGTTGTCAGTATTGTAGTCGCTGTTTTTGGCACTGCAGTCGTTGGTCCTACAGTCGGTGTTGTTTTTTCAGCAGTTGGTGATGTTGGTTCAGCAGTTGCCGTTGTGGTTCCTGCAGTTATTATCTGTCCTGCAGTTGTTATATGTCCTGCAGTTGTGGTTGCAGGTTTTTCTGCAAAAGTTGTTGATCCTGCAGTTGTCGATGTTAGTTCAGCAGTTGTAGTAGTTGTTCCTGCCGTTGTTCTTGCAGTTTTCGCAGTCGTAGTTTTTGGCACTGCAGTCGTTGGTCCTACAGTTGGTGTTATTTTTTCAGCATTTGGCGTCGTTGGTCCTGCAGTTGTCGTTGGTAAAGCAGTTGTCGATAACAGGCCTGTAGTTGAAGCTCTTGGTCCAGCAATTGTTGTTAGTTCAGGAGTTCTCGTTGTCAGTCCTGTAGTTGCTGTTTTTGGCACTGCAGTCGTTGGTCCTACAGTTGGTGTTGTTTTTTCAGCAGTTGGCGTTGTTGGTTCAGCAGTCGCCGTTGTTGGTCCTGCAGTTGTTGTTGTTGATCCAGCTGTATTTGTTAATGTTGTTGTTGATGGTCCTGCTGTTTGTTTTGGTAAAGCAGTTGTCGTTATTGGTCCTGCAGTTGTTGTGTTTGGTTCAGGAACTGTCAGTGTTGATACTGCACTTGTTGATGATATTACAGTTGTTGTGTGTATTGCAGTTGTAGTTCTTGGACCAGCAGTTGTTGTTTGTTTAGCAGTTGGGATTGTTGGTCCTGCAGTCTTTGTTGTGGATCCCGTGGTAGTAGTTAACGTAGTTGTTGTTGGTACTGCAGCTGTTGTTGGTAATGCAGTTGTCGATATTGAGCCTGCAGTTGAAGCTCTTGGTCCAGCAAATGTTGTTGGTTCAGCAGTTGTAGTTGTTTTTGGCACTGCAGTCGTTGGTTCTACAGTTGGTGTTGTTTTTTCAGCATCTGGCGTTGTTGGTTCAGCAGTTGCCGTTGTGGTTCCTGCAGTTGTAGCTCCTGATCCATGAATTGTTGTCGGTTCAGGATTTGGTGCTGTTGGTTCTGCACTGAATGTTGTTGGTCCTGCAGTTGTTGTTGTTGTTCCTGCAGTATTTGTTAATGTTGTTGTTGATGGTCCTGCCGTTTGATTTGGTATAACAGTTGGCATTATTGGTCCTGCAGTTGTTGTGTTTGGTTCAGGAGCTGTCAGTGTTGATACTGCACTTGTTGATGATCTTACAGTTGGTGTGTGTACTACAGTTTTAGCTCTAGGACCAGCAGTTGTTGTTGGTTCAGCAGTTGGGATTGTTGGTCCAGCAGTCTTTGTTGTGGATCCCGTGGTAGTAGTTAATGTTGTTGTTGTTGGTACTGCAGCTGTTGTCGATATTGAGCCTGCAGTTGAAGCTCTTCGTCCAGCAATTGTTGTTGGTTCAGCAGTTCTCGTCGTCAGTCCTATAGTCGTTGTTTTTGGCACTGCAGTTGTTGGTCCTACAGTTGGTGTTGTTTTTTCAGCATTTGGCGTTGTTGGTCCTACAGTTGTTGATGGTAAAGCAGTTGTCGATAACAGGCCTGTAGTTGAAGCTCTTGGTCCAGCAATTGTTGTTAGTTCAGGAGTTCTCGTTGTCAGTCCTGTAGTTGCTGTTTTTGGCACTGCAGTCGTTGGTCCTACAGTTGGTGTTGTTTTTTCAGCAGTTGGCGTTGTTGGTTCAGCAGTCGCCGTTGTTGGTCCTGCAGTTGTTGTTGTTGATCCAGCTGTATTTGTTAATGTTGTTGTTGATGGTCCTGCCGTTTGTTTTGGTAAAGCAGTTGTCGCTATTGGTCCTGCAGTTGTTGTGTTTGGTTCAGGAGCTGTCAGTGTTGATACTGCTCTTGTTGATGATATTACAGTTGTTGTGTGTACTGCAGTTGTAGCTCTTGGACCAGCAGTTGTTGTTGGTTTAGCAGTTGGGATTGTTGGTCCTGCAGTCTTTGTTGTGGATCCCGTGGTAGTAGTTAACGTAGTTTTTGTTGGTACTGCAGCTGTTGTTGGTAAAGCAGTTGTCGATATTGAGCCTGCAGTTGAAGCTCTTTGTCCAGCAATTGTTGTTGGTTCAGCAGTTCTCGGTGTCAGTCCTGTAGTCGCTGTTTTTGGCACTGCAGTCGTTGGTCCTACAGTTGGTGTTGTTTTTTCAGCAGTTGGCAATGTTGATTCAGCAGTTGCCGTTGTGGTTCCTGCAGTTATTATCTGTCCTGCAGTTGTTATATGTCCTGCAGTTGTGGTTGCAGGTTTTTCTGCAAAAGTTGTTGATCCTGCAGTTGTCGATGTTAGTTCAGCAGTTGTAATAGTTGTTCCTGCCGTTGTTCTTGCAGTTCTCGCAGTCGTAGTTTTTGGCACTGCAGTCGTTGGTCCTACAGTTGGTGTTATTTTTTCAGCATTTGGCGTCGTTGGTCCTGCAGTTGTCGTTGGTATAGCAGTTGTCGATATTAGGCCTGTAGTTGAAGCTCTTGGTCCAGCAATTGTTGTTAGTTCAGCAGTTCTCGTTGTCAGTCCTGTAGTCGCTGTTTTTGGCACTGCAGTCGTTGGTCCTACAGTTGGTGTTGTTTTTTCAGCATCTGGCGTTGTTGGTTCAGCAGTTGCCGTTGTGGTTCCTGCAGTTGTAGCTCCTGATCCATGAATTGTTGTCGGTTCAGGATTTGGTGTTGTTGGTTCTGCACTGACTGTTGTTGGTCCTGCAGTTGTTGTTGTTGTTCCTGCAGTATTTGTTAATGTTGTTGTTGATGGTCCTGCCGTTTGATTTGGTATAACAGTTGGCGTTATTGGTCCTGCAGTTGTTGTGTTTGGTTCAGGAGCTGTCAGTGTTGATACTGCACTTGTTGATGATCTTACAGTTGGTGTGTGTACTACAGTTTTAGCTCTAGGACCGGCAGTTGTTGTTGGTTCAGCAGTTGGGATTGTTGGTCCAGCAGTCTTTGTTGTGGATCCCGTGGTAGTAGTTAATGTTGTTGTTGTTGGTACTGCAGCTGTTGTTGGTAAAGCAGTTGTCGATATTGAGCCTGCAGTTGAGGCTCTTCGTCCAGCAATTGTTGTTGGTTCAGCAGTTCTCGTCGTCAGTCCTGTAGTCGTTGTTTTTGGCACTGCAGTTGTTGGTCCTACAGTTGGTGTTGTTTTTTCAGCATTTGGCGTTGTTGGTCCTACAGTTGTTGTTGGTAAAGCAGTTGTCGATAACAGGCCTGTAGTTGAAGCTCTTGGTCCAGCAATTGTTGTTAGTTCAGGAGTTCTCGTTGTCAGTCCTGTAGTTGCTGTTTTTGGCACTGCAGTCGTTGGTCCTACAGTTGGTGTTGTTTTTTCAGCAGTTGGCGTTGTTGGTTCAGCAGTCGTCGTTGTTGGTCCTGCAGTTGTTGTTGTTGATCCAGCTATATTTGTTAATGTTGTTGTTGATGGTTCTGCCGTTTGTTTTGGTAAAGCAGTTGTCGCTATTGGTCCTGCAGTTGTTGTGTTTGGTTCAGGAGCTGTCATTGTTGATACTGCACTTGTTGATGATATTACAGTTGTTGTGTGTACTGCAGTTGTAGCTCTTGGACCAGCAGTTGTTGTTGGTTTAGCAGTTGGGATTGTTGGTCCTGCAGTCTTCGTTGTGGATCCCGTGGTAGTAGTTAACGTAGTTTTTGTTGGTACTGCAGCTGTTGTTGGTAAAGCAGTTGTCGATATTGAGCCTGCAGTTGAAGCTCTTGGTCCAGCAATTGTTGTTGGTTCAGCAGTTCTCGGTGTCAGTCCTGTAGTCGCTGTTTTTGGCACTGCAGTCGTTGGTCCTACAGTTGGTGTTGTTTTTTCAGCAGTTGGCGATGTTGGTTCAGCAGATGCCGTTGTGGTTCCTCTAGTTATTATCTGTCCTGCAGTTGTTATATGTCCTGCAGTTGTGGTTGCAGGTTTTTCTGCAAAAGTTGTTGATCCTGCAGTTGTCGATGTTAGTTCAGCAGTTGTAGTTGCTGGTCCTGCCGTTGTTCTTACAGTTTTCGCATTGGTAGTTGTTGGTCCTGCAGTTGTTGACGTCAGTTCAGCCGTTGTCGTTTTTGTTCCTGTTGTTGTTCTGGGTCCTGTTATAGTAGTTGTTGATACAGCAGTTGATGTTCTTGGTACTGTAGTCGTTTTTGTTATTCCTGCAGTCGTTGATTTCTGTAATGCAGTTGAAATGAGTCCTGCTGAAGTAGTTCTGGGTCTTGCATTCGTTGTTATTGGTCCTGCAGTCATCATTGTTCGTCTTTCTCTCGTTGTGGATGTGGCTCCTTCTGTTGTGGATGTAGATCCTGCAGATGATGTTGTTGCTACTGCGGTTGTCACAAGTTCGGCAGTTGTTGTCTTCCGCCCTGTTGTTGATGGCCCTGCAGTGGTTTTCGTTGGTACACCAGTTGTCGTTATTGGTCCAGTTGTTGTTGTTGTGGGTCCTGATGTAGAAGTAGTTTGTTCTGAGGCTGTTGTTGTTTTTCCTTCAGTTATTGTTTTGGGTACAACAGTAGAAGTGATAGGTCTTGCAGCTTTTGTTGATCCTACAGTTGTTGTTGTTGGTCCTACACTTGTGGTGGCAGGTTTTTCTGCAAAACTTGATGATCCTGCATCTGTCGATGTTAGTTCATTATTTGCAGTTGTTGGTCCTGCCGTTGTTCTTGCAGTTTTCGCAGTCGTAGATGTTGGTCCTGCAGTTGTTGATGAATGTTCAGCAGTTGTCGATTTTGTTCCTGTTGTTGTTCTGGGTCCTGTTATAGTAGTTGTTGATACAGCAGTTGATGTTCTTGGTACTGTAGTTGTTTTAGTTATTCCTGCAGTCGTTGATTTCTGTACTGCAGTTGAAGTGAGTCCTGCTGAAGTAGTTCTGGGTCTTGCATTTGTTGTTATTGATCCTGTAGTTCTCATTGTTTGCCCTGCTCTCGTTGTGGATGTGGCTGCTTCTGTTGCGGATGTAGATCCTGCAGATGTTGTTGTTGCTACTACGGTTGTCACAAGTTCGGCAGTTGCTGTTTTTCGTCCTTTTGTTGATGGTCTTGTAGTGGTTTTTGTTAGTCCACCAGTTGTTGTGGTTGTGGGTCCTGATGTAGAAGTTGTTGGTTCTGAGGCTGTTGTTTTTCCTTCAGTTTCTGTTTTGGGTACCGCAATAGAAGTGATAGGTCTTGCAGTTTTTTTTGGTCCTACAGTTGTTGTTGGTCCTGCTGTTGTGGTTGCAGGTTTTTCTGCAAAAGTTGATGATCCTGCAGTTGTCGATGTTAATTCAGCATTTGTAGTTGTTGGACCTGCCAATGTTCTTGCAGATTTCGCAGTCGTAGATGTTGGTCCTGCAGTTGTTGATGTCAGTTCAGCCGTTGTCGTTTTTGTTCCCGTTGTTGTTCTGGGTCCTGCTATAGTAGTTGTTGATACAGCAGTTGATGTTCTTGGTGCTGTAGTCGTTTTTGTTATTCCTGCAGTCGTGGAATTCTGTAATGCAGTTGAAATGAGTCCTGCTGAACTAGTTCTGGGTCTTGCATTCGTTGTTATTGGTCCTGCAGTCGTCATTGTTCGTCTTTCTCTCGTTGAGGATGTGGCTCCTTCTGTTGTAGATGTAGATCCTGCAGATGTTGTTGTTGCTACTGCGGTTGTCACAAGTTCGGCAGTTGTTGTTTTCCGTCCTTTTGTTGATGGCCCTGCAGCGGTTTTTGTTAGTCCAACAGTTGTCGTTATTGGTCCGGTTGTTGTTGTTGTGGCTCCTGATGTAGAAGTTGTTGGTTCTGAGGCTGTTTTTGCATGTCCTTCAGTTATTGTTTTGGGTACAACAGTAGAAGTGATAGGTCTTGCAGCTTTTGTTGATCCTACAGTTGTTGTTGGTCCTGCAGTTGTGGTTGCAGGTTTTTCTGCAAAAGTTGATGATCCTGCAGCTGTCGATGTTAGTTCAGCATTTGTAGTTGTTGGTCCTGCCATTGTTCTTGCAGTTTTCGCAGTCGTAGATTTTGGTCCTGCAGTTGTTGATGTCAGTTCAGCCGTTGTCGTTTTTGTTCCTGTTGTTGTTTTGGGTCCTGTTATAGTAGTTGTTGATACAGCAGTTGATGTTCTTGGTACTGTGGTCGTTTTTGTTATTCCTGCAGTCGTTGTTTTCTGTAATGCAGTTGAAATGAGTCCTGCTGAAGTAGTTCTGGGTCTTGCATTCGTTGTTATTGGTCCTGCAGTCGTCATTGTTCGTCCTTCCCTCGTTGTGGATCTGACTCCTTCTGTTGTGGATGTAGATCCTGCAGATGTTGTTGTTGCTACTGCGGTTGTCACAAGTTCGGCAGTTGTTGTTTTCCGTCCTTTTGTTGATGGCCCTGCAGTGGTTTTTGTTAGTCCACCAGTTGTCGTTATTGGTCCGGTTGTTGTTGTTGTGGCTCCTGATGAAGAAGTTGTTGGTTCTGAAGCTGTTTTTGCATGTCCTTCAGTTATTTTTTTGGGTACAACAGTAGAAGTGATAGGTCTTGCAGCTTTTGTTGATCCTACAGTTGTTGTTGGTCCTGCAGTTGTGGTTGCAGGTTTTTCTGCAAAAGTTGATGATCCTGCAGCTGTCGATGTTAGTTCGGCATTTGCAGTTGTTGGTCCTGCCGTTGTTCTTGCAGTTTTCGCAGTCGTAGATGTTGGTCCTGCAGTTGTTGATGTCAGTTCAGCAGTTGTCGATTTTGTTCCCGTTGTTGTTTTGGGTCCTGTTATAGTAGTTGTTGATACAGCAGTTGATGTTCTTGGTACTGTAGTCGTTTTTCTTATTCCTGCAGTCGTTGATTTCTGTACTGCAGTTGAAGTGAGTCCTGCTGAGGTAGTTCTTGGTCTTGCATTTGTTGTTAGTGGTTCTGCAGTTGTCATTGTTCGTCCTGCTCTCGTTGTTGATTTGGCTCCTTCTGTTGTGGATGTAGATCCTGCAGATTTTGTTGTTGCTGCTGCGGTTTTCACAAGTTCGGCAGTTGTTGTTTTTCGTCCTTTTGTTGATGGTCCTGCAGTGGTTTTTGTTCGTCCACCAGTTGTCGTTATTGGTCCGGTTGTTGTTGTTGTGGGTCCTGATGTAGAAGTTGTTGGTTCTGAGGCTGTTGTTGTTTTTCCTTCAGTTATTGTTTTGGGTACAACAGTAGAAGTGATAGGTCTTGCAGTTTTTTTTGGTCCTACAGTTGTTGTTGGTCCTGCTGTTGTGGTTGCAGGTTTTTCTGCAAAAGTTGTTGATCCTGCAGTTGTCGATGTTAGTTCAGCAGTTGTAGTTGCTGGTCCTGCCGTTGTTCTTACAGTTTTCGCATTGGTAGTTGTTGGTCCTGCAGTTGTTGATGTCAGTTCAGCCGTTGTCGTTTTTGTTCCTGTTGTTGTTCTGGGTCCTGTTATAGTAGTTGTTGATACAGCAGTTGATGTTCTTGGTACTGTAGTCGTTTTTGTTATTCCTGCAGTCGTTGATTTCTGTAATGCAGTTGAAATGAGCCCTGCTGAAGTAGTTCTGGGTCTTGCATTCGTTGTTATTGGTCCTGCAGTCGTCATTGTTCGTCTTTCTCTCGTTGTGGATGTGGCTCCTTCTGTTGTGGATGTAGATCCTGCAGATGATGTTGTTGCTACTGCGGTTGTCACAAGTTCGGCAGTTGTTGTCTTCCGCCCTTTTGTTGATGGCCCTGCAGTGGTTTTCGTTAGTCCACCAGTTGTCGATATTGGTCCGGTTGTTGTTGTTGTGGGTCCTGATGTAGAAGTAGTTTGTTCTGAGGCTGTTGTTGTTTTTCCTTCAGTGATTGTTTTGGGTACAACAGTAGAAGTGATAGGTCTTGCAGCTTTTGTTGATCCTACAGTTGTTGTTGTTGGTCCTGCACTTGTGGTTGCAGGTTTTTCTGCAAAAGTTGATGATCCTGCATCTGTCGATGTTAGTTCAGCATTTGCAGTTGTTGGTCCTGCCGTTGTTCTTGCAGTTTTCGCAGTCGTAGATGTTGGTCCTGCAGTTGTTGATGTAAGTTCAGCAGTTGTCGATTTTGTTCCTGTTGTTGTTCTGGGTCCTGTTATAGTAGTTGTTGATACAGCAGTTGATGTTCTTGGTACTGTAGTCGTTTTAGTTATTCCTGCAGTCGTTGATTTCTGTACTGCAGTTGAAGTGAGTCCTGCTGAAGTAGTTCTGGGTCTTGCATTTGTTGTTATTGATCCTGTAGTTCTCATTGTTTGCCCTGCTCTCGTTGTGGATGTGGCTGCTTCTGTTGCAGATGTAGATCCTGCAGATGTTGTTGTTGCTACAACGGTTGTCACAAGTTCGGCAGTTGCTGTTTTTCGTCCTTTTGTTGATGGTCTTGTAGTGGTTTTTGTTAGTCCACCAGTTGTTGTGGTTGTGGGTCCTGATGTAGAAGTTGTTGGTTCTGAGGCTGTTGTTTTTCCTTCAGTTTCTGTTTTGGGTACCGCAATAGAAGTGATAGGTCTTGCAGTTTTTTTTGGTCCTACAGTTGTTGTTGGTCCTGCTGTTGTGGTTGCAGGTTTTTCTGCAAAAGTTGATGATCCTGCAGTTGTCGATGTTAGTTCAGCATTTGTAGTTGTTGGACCTGCCATTGTTCTTGCAGATTTCGCAGTCGTAGATGTTGGTCCTGCCGTTGTTGATGTCAGTTCAGCCGTTGTCGTTTTTGTTCCCGTTGTTGTTCTGGGTCCTGCTATAGGAGTTGTTGATACAGCAGTTGATGTTCTTGGTACTGTAGTCGTTTTTGTTATTCCTGCAGTCGTGGATTTCTGTAATGCAGTTGAAATGAGTCCTGCTGAACTAGTTCTGGGTCTTGCATTCGTTGTTATTGGTCCTGCAGTCGTCATTGTTCGTCTTTCTCTCGTTGAGGATGTGGCTCCTTCTGCTGTGGATGTAGATCCTGCAGATGTTGTTGTTGCTACTGCGGTTGTCACAAGTTCGGCAGTTGTTGTTTTCCGTCCTTTTGTTGATGGCCCTGCAGCGGTTTTTGTTAGTCCAACAGTTGTCGTTATTGGTCCGGTTGTTGTTGTGGCTCCTGATGTAGAAGTTGTTGGTTCTGAGGCTGTTTTTGCATGTCCTTCAGTTATTGTTTTGGGTACAACAGTAGAAGTGATAGGTCTTGCAGCTTTTGTTGATCCTACAGTTGTTGTTGGTCCTGCAGTTGTGGTTGCAGGTTTTTCTGCAAAAGTTGATGATCCTGCAGCTGTCGATGTTAGTTCAGCATTTGTTGTTGTTGGTCCTGCCATTGTTCTTGCAGTTTTCGCAGTCGTAGATGTTGGTCCTGCAGTTGTTGATGTCAGTTCAGCCGTTGTCGTTTTTGTTCCTGTTGTTGTTTTGGGTCCTGTTATAGTAGTTGTTGATACAGCAGTTGATGTTCTTGGTACCGTGGTCGTTTTTGTTATTCCTGCAGTCGTTGTTTTCTGTAATGCAGTTGAAATGAGTCCTGCTGAAGTAGTTCTGGGTCTTGCATTCGTTGTTATTGGTCCTGCAGTCGTCATTGTTCGTCCTTCCCTCGTTGTGGATCTGACTCCTTCTGTTGTGGATGTAGATCCTGCAGATGTTGTTGTTGCTACTGCGGTTGTCACAAGTTCGGCAGTTGTTGTTTTCCGTCCTTTTGTTGATGGCCCTGCAGTGGTTTTTGTTACTCCACCAGTTGTCGTTATTGGTCCGGTTGTTGTTGTTGTGGCTCCTGATGAAGAAGTTGTTGGTTCTGAAGCTGTTTTTGCATGTCCTTCAGTTATTTTTTTGGGTACAACAGTAGAAGTGATAGGTCTTGCAGCTTGTGTTGATCCTACAGTTGTTGTTGGTCCTGCAGTTGTGGTTGCAGGTTTTTCTGCAAAAGTTGATGATCCTGCTGCTGTCGATGTTAGTTCGGCATTTGCAGTTGTTGGTCCTGCCGTTGTTCTTGCAGTTTTCGCAGTCGTAGATGTTGGTCCTGCAGTTGTTGATGTCAGTTCAGCAGTTGTCGATTTTGTTCCTGTTGTTGTTTTGGGTCCTGTTATAGTAGTTGTTGATACAGCAGTTGATGTTCTTGGTACTGTAGTCGTTTTTCTTATTCCTGCAGTCGTTGATTTCTGTACTGCAGTTGAAGTGAGTCCTGCTGAGGTAGTTCTGGGTCTTGCATTTGTTGTTATTGATCCTGCAGTTCTCATTGTTTGCCCTGCTCTCGTTGTGGATGTGGCTGCTTCTGTTGCGGATGTAGATCCAGCAGATGTTGTTGTTGCTACTACGGTTGTCACAAGTTTGGCAGTTGCTGTTTTTCTTCCTTTTGTTGATGGTCTTGCAGTGGTTTTTGTTAGTCCACCAGTTGTCGTTATTGGTCCGGTTGTTGTTGTTGTGCGTCCTGATGTAGAAGTTGTTGGTTCTGAGGCTATTGTTGCATTTCCTTCAGTTATTGTTTTGGGTACAACAGTAGAAGTGATAGGTCTTGCAGCTTTTGTTGATCCTACAGTTGTTGTTGGCCCTGCAGTTGTGGTTGCAGGTTTTTCTGCAAAAGTTGATGATCCTGCAGTTGTCGATGTTAGTTCAGCATTTGTAGCTGTTGGTCCTGCCGTTGTTCTTGCAGTTTTCGCAGTCGTAGATGTCAGTTCAGCAGTTGTCGACTTTGTTCCTGTTGTTGTTTTGGGTCCTGTTATAGTAGTTGTTAATACAGCAGTTAATGTTCTTGGTACTGGGGTCGTTTTTGTTATTCCTGCAGTCGTTGATTTCTGTACTGCAGTTGAAGTGAGTCCTGCTGAAGTTGTTCGTTCAACACTTGTCCTTTTTGGTCCAGCAGTGGTTGATGTTCCTGCAGTTGTAGCACTTGTTCCAACAATTGTAGTTGTTGGTTCAGCAGTTGGCGTTGTTGTTGTTGGTAGTTCAGAGGTTGTTGTTGTGGGTCCTGTAGCTTTTGTCTTTCGTTGAGCAGTTGTCGTTTTTGGTCCTGTTGTTGTTTTGGGTCCTGCTATAGAAGTTGTTGATACAGCATTTGATGTTCTTGGTACTGTAGTCATTTTTGTTATTCCTGCAGTTGTTGTTTTCTGTACTACAGTTGAAGTGAGTCCTGCTGAAGTAGTTCTGGGTCTTGCATTCGTTGTTATTGGTTCTGCAGTTGTCATTGTTCGTCCTGCTCTCGTTGTTGATGTGGCTCCTTCTGTTGTGGATGTAGATCCTGCAGATTTTGTTGTTGCTGCTGCGGTTTTCACAAGTTTGGCGGTTGTTGTTCTTCGTCCTTTTGTTGATGGTACTGCAGTGGTTTTTGTCCGTCCACCAGTTGTCGTTATCGGTCCGGTTGTTGTTATTGTGGGTCCTGATGTAGAAGTTGTTGGTTCTGAGGCTGTTGTTGTTTTTCCTTCAGTTATTGTTTTGGGTACAACAGTAGAAGCGATAGGTTTTGCAGTTTTTTTTGGTCCTACAGTTGTTGTTGGTCCTGCTGTTGTGGTTGCAGGTTTTTCTGCAAAAGCTGTTGATCCTGCAGTTGTCGATGTTAGTTCAGCAGTTGTAGTTGCTGGTCCTGCCGTTGTTCTTGCAGTTTTCGCATTGGTAGTTGTTGGTCCAGCAGTTGTTGATGTCAGTTCAGCCGTTGTCGTTTTTGTTCCTGTTGTTGTTTTGGGTCCTGTTATAGTAGTTGTTGATACAGCAGTTGATGTTCTTGGTACTGTAGTCGTTTTTGTTATTCCTGCAGTCGTTGATTTCTGTAATGCAGTTGAAATGAGTCCTGCTGAAGTAGTTCTGGGTCTTGCATTCGTTGTTATTGGTCCTGCAGTCGTCATTAATCGTCTTTCTCTCGTTGTGGATGTGGCTCCTTCTGTTGTGGATGTAGATCCTGCAGATGATGTTGTTGCTACTGCGGTTGTCACAATTTCAGCAGTTGTTGTCTTCCGCCCTTTTGTTGATGGCCCTGCAGTGGTTTTCGTTAGTCCACAAGTTGTCGTTATTGGTCCGGTTGTTGTTGTTGTGGGTCCTGATGTAGAAGTAGTTTGTTCTGAGGCTGTTGTTGTTTTTCCTTCAGTTAATGTTTTGGGTACAACAGTAGAAGTGATAGGTCTTGCAGCTTTTGTTGATCCTACAGTTGTTGTTGGTCCTGCAGTTGTGGTTGCAGGTTTTTCTGCAAAAGTTGATGATCCTGCATCTGTCGATGTTAGTTCAGCATTTGCAGTTGTTGGTCCTGCCGTTGTTCTTGCAGTTTTCACAGTCGTAGATGTTGGTCCTGCAGTTGTTGATGTTAGTTCAGCAGTTGTCGATTTTGTTCCTGTTGTTGTTTTGGGTCCTGTTATAGTAGTTGTTGATACAGCAGTTGATGTTCTTGGTACTGTAGTCGTTTTTCTTATTCCTGCAGTCGTTGATTTCTGTACTGCAGTTGAAGTGAGTCCTGCTGAAGTAGTTCTGGGTCTTGCATTTGTTGTTATTGATCCTGTAGTTCTCATTGTTTGCCCTGCTCTCGTTGTGGATGTGGCTGCTTCTGTTGCGGATGTAGATCCTGCAGATGTTGTTGTTGCTACTACGGTTGTCACAAGTTCGGCAGTTGCTGTTTTTCGTCCTTTTGTTGATGGTCTTGCAGTGGTTTTTGTTAGTCCACCAGTTGTTGTGGTTGTGGGTCCTGATGTAGAAGTTGTTGGTTCTGAGGCTGTTGTTTTTCCTTCAGTTTCTGTTTTGGGTACCGCAATAGAAGTGATAGGTCCTGCAGTTGTGGTTGCAGGTTTTTCTGCAAAAGTTGATGATCCTGCAGTTGTCGATGTTAATTCAACATTTGTAGTTGTTGGACCTGCCATTGTTCTTGCAGATTTCGCTGTCGTAGATGTTGGTCCTGCAGTTGCTGATGTCAGTTCAGCCGTTGTCGTTTTTGTTCCCGTTGTTGTTCTGGGTCCTGCTATAGTAGTTGTTGATACAGCAGTTGATGTTCTTGGTACTGTAGTCGTTTTTGTTATTCCTGCAGTCGTGGATTTCTGTAATGCAGTTGAAATGAGTCCTGCTGAAGTAGTTCTGGGTCTTGCCTTCGTTGTTATTGGTCCTGCAGTCCTCATTGTTCGTCCTTCTCTCGTTGTGGATCTGGCTCCTTCTGTTGTGGATGTAGATCCTGCAGATGTTGTTGTTGCTACTGCGGTTGTCACAAGTTCGGCAGTTGTTGTTTTCCGTCCTTTTGTTGATGGCCCTGCAGCGGTTTTTTTTAGTCCAACAGTTGTCGTTATTGGTCCGGTTGTTGTTGTTGTGGCTCCTGATGTAGAAGTTGTTGGTTCTGAGGCTGTTTTTGCATTTCCTTCAGTTATTGTTTTGGGTACAACAGTAGAAGTGATAGGTCTGGCAGCTTTTGTTGATCCTACAGTTGTTGTTGGTCCTGCAGTTGTGGTTGCAGGTTTTTCTGCAAAAGTTGATGATCCTGCAGCTGTCGATGTTAGTTCAGCATTTGCAGTTGTTGGTCCTGCCGTTGTTCTTGCAGTTTTCGCAGTCGTAGATGTTGGTCCTGCAGTTGTTGATGTCAGTTCAGTAGTTGTCGATTTTGTTCCTGTTGTTGTTTTGGGTCCTGTTATAGTAGTTGTTGATACAGCAGTTGATGTTCTTGGTACTGTAGTCGTTTTTCTTATTCCTGCAGTCGTTGATTTCTGTACTGCAGTTGAAGTGAGTCCTGCTGAGGTAGTTCTGGGTCTTGCATTTGTTGTTATGGATCCTGCAGTTCTCATTGTTTGCCCTGCTCTCGTTGTGGATGTGGCTGCTTCTGTTGCGGATGTAGATCCTGCGGATGTTGTTGTTGCTACTACGGTTGTCGCAAGTTCGGCAGTTGCTGTTTTTCGTCCTTTTGTTGATGGTCTTGCAGTGGTTTTTGTTAGTCCACCAGTTGTCGTTATTGGTCCGGTTGTTGTTGTTGTGCGTCCTGATGTAGAAGTTGTTGGTTCTGAGGCTGTTGTTGCATTTCCTTCAGTTATTGTTCTGGGTACAACAGTAGAAGTGATAGGTCTGGCAGCTGTTGTTGATCCTACAGTTGTTGTTGGTCCTGCAGTAGTGGTTGCAGGTTTTTCTGCAAAAGTTGATGATCTTGCAGTTGTCGATGTTAGTTCAGCATTTGTAGTTGTTGGTCCTGCCGTTGTTCTTGCAGTTTTCGCAGTCGTAGATGTTGGTCCTGCAGTTGTTGATGTCAGTTCAGCCGTTGTCGTTTTTGTTCCCGTTGTTGTTCTGGGTCCTGCTATAGTAGTTGTTGATACAGCAGTTGATGTTCTTGGTACTGTAGTTGTTTTTGTTATTCCTGCAGTCGTGGATTTCTGTAATGCAGTTGAAATGAGTCCTGCTGAAGTAGTTCTGGGTCTTGCCTTTGTTGTTATTGGTCCTGCAGTCGTCATTGTTCGTCCTTCTCTCGTTGTGGATCTGGCTCCTTCTGTTGTGGATGTAGATCCTGCAGATGTTGTTGTTGCTACTGCGGTTGTCACAAGTTTGGCAGTTGTTGTTTTCTGTCCTTTTGTTGATGGCCCTGCAGCAGTTTTTGTTAGTCCAACAGTTGTCGTTATTGGTCCGGTTGTTGTTGTTGTGGCTCCTGATGTAGAAGTTGTTGGTTCTGAGGCTGTTTTTGCATTTCCTTCGGTTATTGTTTTGGGTACAACAGTAGAAGTGATAGGTCTGGCAGCTTTTGTTGATCCTACAGTTGTTGGTCCTGCAGTAGTGGTTGCAGGTTTTTCTGCAAAAGTTGATGATCTTGCAGCTGTCGATGTTAGTTCAGCATTTGTAGTTGTTGGTCCTGCCGTTGTTCTTGCAGTTTTCGCAGTCGTAGATGTTGGTCCTGCAGTTGTTGATGTCAGTTCAGCCGTTGTCGTTTTTGTTCCCGTTGTTCTGGGTCCTGCTATAGTAGTTGTTGATACAGCAGTTGATGTTCTTGGTACTGTAGTTGTTTTTGTTATTCCTGCAGTCGTGGATTTCTGTAATGCAGTTGAAATGAGTCCTGCTGAAGTAGTTCTGGGTCTTGCCTTCGTTGTTATTGGTCCTGCAGTCGTCATTGTTCGTCCTTCTCTCGTTGTGGATCTGGCTCCTTCTGTTGTGGATGTAGATCCTGCAGATGTTGTTGTTGCTACTGCGGTTGTCACAAGTTCGGCAGTTGTTGTTTTCTGTCCTTTTGTTGATGGCCCTGCAGCAGTTTTTGTTAGTCCAACAGTTGTCGTTATTTGTCCGGTTGTTGTTGTTGTGGCTCCTGATGTAGAAGTTGTTGGTTCTGAGGCTGTTTTTGCATTTCCTTCAGTTATTGTTTTGGGTACAACAGTAGAAGTGATAGGTCTGGCAGCTTTTGTTGATCCTACAGTTGTTGGTCCTGCAGTAGTGGTTGCAGGTTTTTCTGCAAAAGTTGATGATCTTGCAGCTGTCGATGTTAGTTCAGCATTTGTAGTTGTTGGTCCTGCCGTTGTTCTTGCAGTTTTCGCAGTCGTAGATGTTGGTCCTGCAGTTGTTGATGTCAGTTCAGCTGTTGTCGTTTTTGTTCCTGTTGTTGTTTTGGGTCCTGTTATAGTAGTTGTTGATACAGCAGTTGATGTTCTTGGTACTGTAGTCGTTTTTGCTATTCCTGCAGTCGTTGATTTCTGTAATGCAGTTGAAATGAGTCCTGCTGAAGTAGTTCTGGGTCTTGGCTTCGTTGTAATTGGTCCTGCAGTCGTCATTGTTCGTCCTTCTCTCGTTGTGGATCTGGCTCCTTCTGTTGTGGATGTAGATCCTGCAGATGTTGTTGTTGCTACTGCGGTTGTCACAAGTTCGGCAGTTGTTGTTTTCCGTCCTTTTGTTGATGGCCCTGCAGCGGTTTTTGTTAGTCCACCAGTTGTTATGGTTGTGGGTCCTGATGTAGAAGTTGTTGGTTCTGAGGCTGTTGTTTTTCCTTCAGTTTCTGTTTTGGGTACCGCAATAGAAGTGATAGGTCCTGCAGTTGTGGTTGCAGGTTTTTCTGCAAAAGTTGATGATCCTGCAGTTGTCGATGTTAGTTCAGCATTTGTAGTTGTTGGACCTGCCATTGTTCTTGCAGATTTCGCAGTCGTAGATGTTGGTCCTGCAGTTGTTGATGTCAGTTCAGCCGTTGTCATTTTTGTTCCCGTTGTTGTTCTGTGTCCTGCTATAGTATTTGTTGATACAGCAGTTGATGTTCTTGGTACTGTAGTCGTTTTTGTTATTCCTGCAGTCGTGGATTTCTGTAATGCAGTTGAAATGAGTCCTGCTGAAGTAGTTCTGGGTCTTGCCTTCGTTGTTATTGGTCCTTCAGCCGTCATTGTTCGTCCTTCTCTCGTTGTGGATGTGGCTCCTTCTGTTGTGGATGTAGATCCTGCAGATGTTGTTGTTGCTACTGCGGTTGTCACAAGTTCGGCAGTTGCTGTTTTTCGTCCTTTTGTTGATGGTCTTGTAGTGGTTTTTGTTGGTCCTGCAGTTGTTGATGTCAGTTCAGCCGTTGTCGTTTTTGTTCCCGTTGTTGTTCTGGGTCCTGCTATAGTAGTTGTTGATACAGCAGTTGATGTTCTTGGTACTGTAGTCGTTTTTGTTATTCCTGCAGTCGTTGATTTCTGTAATGCAGTTGAAATGAGTCCTGCTGAAGTAGTTCTGGGTCTTGCATTCGTTGTTATTGGTCCTGCAGTCGTCATTGTTCGTCTTTCTCTCGTTGTGGATGTGGCTCCTTCTGTTGTGGATGTAGAGCCTGCAGATGATGTTGTTGCTACTGCTGTTGTTACAAGTTCGGCAGTTGTTGTCTTCCGCCCTTTTGTTGATGGCCCTGCAGTGGTTTTCGTTAGTCCACCAGTTGTCGTTATTGGTCCGGTTGTTGTTGTTGTGGGTCCTGATGTAGAAGTAGTTTGTTCTGAGGCTGTTGTTGTTTTTCCTTCAGTTATTGTTTTGGGTACAACAGTAGAAGTGATAGGTCTTGCAGCTTTTGTTGATCCTACAGTTGTTGTTGGTCCTGCACTTGTGGTTGCAGGTTTTTCTGCAACAGTTGATGATCCTGGATCTATCGATGTTAGTTCAGCATTTTCAGTTGTTGGTCCTGCCGTTGTTCTTGCAGTTTTCGCAGTCGTAGATGTTGGTCCTGCAGTTGTTGATGTTAGTTCAGCAGTTGTCGATTTTGTTCCTGTTGTTGTTTTGGGTCCTGTTATAGTAGTTGTTGATACAGCAGTTTGTGTTCTTGGTACTGTAGTCGTTTTAGTTATTCCTGCAGTCGTTGATTTCTGTACTGCAGTTGAAGTGAGTCCTGCTGAAGTAGTTCTGGGTCTTGCATTTGTTGTTATTGATCCTGTAGTTCTCATTGTTTGCCCTGCTCTCGTTGTGGATGTGGCTGCTTCTGTTGCGGATGTAGATCCTGCAGATGTTGTTGTTGCTACTACGGTTGTCACAAGTTCGGCAGTTGCTGTTTTTCGTCCTTTTGTTGATGGTCTTGCAGTGGTTTTTGTTGGTCCACCAGTTGTTGTGGTTGTGGGTCCTGATGTAGAAGTTGTTGGTTCTGAGGCTGTTGTTTTTCCTTCAGTTTCTGTTTTGGGTACCGCAATAGAAGTGATAGGTCCTGCAGTTGTGGTTGCAGGTTTTTCTGCAAAAGTTGATGATCTTGCAGCTGTCGATGTTAGTTCAGCATTTATAGTTGTTGGTCCTGCCGTTGTTCTTGCAGTTTTCGCAGTCGTAGATGTTGGTCCTGCAGTTGTTGATGTCAGTTCAGCTGTTGTCGTTTTTGTTCCTGTTGTTGTTTTGGGTCCTGTTATAGTAGTTGTTGATACAGCAGTTGATGTTCTTGGTACTGTAGTCGTTTTTGCTATTCCTGCAGTCGTTGATTTCTGTAATGCAGTTGAAATGAGTCCTGCTGAAGTAGTTCTGGGTCTTGGCTTCGTTGTAATTGGTCCTGCAGTCGTCATTGTTCGTCCTTCTCTCGTTGTGGATCTGGCTCCTTCTGTTGTGGATGTAGATCCTTTAGATGTTGTTGTTGCTACTGCGGTTGTCACAAGTTCGGCAGTTGTTGTTTTCCGTCCTTTTGTTGATGGCCCTGCAGCGGTTTTTGTTAGTCCACCAGTTGTTATGGTTGTGGGTCCTGATGTAGAAGTTGTTGGTTCTGAGGCTGTTGTTTTTCCTTCAGTTTCTGTTTTGGGTACCGCAATAGAAGTGATAGGTCCTGCAGTTGTGGTTGCAGGTTTTTCTGCAAAAGTTGATGATCCTGCAGTTGTCGATGTTAGTTCAGCATTTGTAGTTGTTGGACCTGCCATTGTTCTTGCAGATTTCGCAGTCGTAGATGTTGGTCCTGCAGTTGTTGATGTCAGTTCAGCCGTTGTCGTTTTTGTTCCCGTTGTTGTTCTGTGTCCTGCTATAGTATTTGTTGATACAGCAGTTGATGTTCTTGGTACTGTAGTCGTTTTTGTTATTCCTGCAGTCGTGGATTTCTGTAATGCAGTTGAAATGAGTCCTGCTGAAGTAGTTCTGGGTCTTGCCTTCGTTGTTATTGGTCCTTCAGCCGTCATTGTTCGTCCTTCTCTCGTTGTGGATGTGGCTCCTTCTGTTGTGGATGTAGATCCTGCAGATGTTGTTGTTGCTACTGCGGTTGTCACAAGTTCGGCAGTTGCTGTTTTTCGTCCTTTTGTTGATGGTCTTGTAGTGGTTTTTGTTGGTCCTGCAGTTGTTGATGTCAGTTCAGCAGTTGTCGATTTTGTTCCTGTTGTTGTTTTGGGTCCTGTTATAGTAGTTGTTGATACAGCAGTTGATGTTCTTGGTACTGTAGTCGTTTTTCTTATTCCTGCAGTCGTTGATTTCTGTACTGCAGTTGAAGTGAGTCCTGCTGAGGTAGTTCTGGGTCTTGCATTTGTTGTTATTGATCCTGCAGTTCTCATTGTTTGCCCTGCTCTCGTTGTGGATGTGGCTGCTTCTGTTGCGGATGTAGAGCCTGCAGATGTTGTTGTTGCTACTACGGTTGTCACAAGTTCGGCAGTTGCTGTTTTTCGTCCTTTTGTTGATGGTCTTGCAGTGGTTTTTGTTAGTCCACCAGTTGTCGTTATTGGTCCGGTTGTTGTTGTTGTGCGTCCTGATGTAGAAGTTGTTGGTTCTGAGGCTGTTGTTGTTTTTCCTTCAGTTATTGTATTGGGTACAGCAGTAGAAGTGATAGGTCTTGCAGTTTTTTTTGGTCCTACAGTTGTTGTTGGTCCTGCTGTTGTGGTTGCAGGTTTTTCTGCAAAAGTTGTTGATCCTGCAGTTGTTGATGTTAGTTCAGCAGTTGTAGTTGCTGGTCCTGCCGTTGTTCTTGCAGTTTTCGCATTGGTAGTTGTTGGTCCTGCAGTTGTTGATGTCAGTTCAGCCGTTGTCGTTTTTGTTCCTGTTGTTGTTTTGGGTCCTGTTATAGTAGTTGTTGATACAGCAGTTGATGCTCTTGGTACTGTAGTCGTTTTTGTTATTCCTGCAGTCGTTGATTTCTGTAATGCAGTTGAAATGAGTCCTGCTGAAGTAGTTCTGGGTCTTGCATTCGTTGTCATTGGTCCTGCAGTCGTCATTGTTCGTCTTTCTCTCGTTGTGGATGTGGCTCCTTCTGTTGTGGATGTAGATCCTGCAGATGATGTTGTTGCTACTGCGGTTTTCACAAGTTCTGCAGTTGTTGTCTTCCGCCCTTTTGTTGATGGCCCTGCAGTGGTTTTCGTTAATCCACCAGTTGTCGTTATTGGTCCGGTTGTTGTTGTTGTGGGTCCTGATGTAGAAGTAGTTTGTTCTGAGGCTGTTGTTGTTTTTCCTTCAGTTATTTTGGGTACAACAGTAGAAGTGATAGGTCTTGCGGCTTTTGTTGATCCTACAGTTGTTGTTGGTCCTGCACTAGTGGTTGCAGGTTTTTCTGCAAAAGTTGATGATCCTGCAGCTGTCGATGTTAGTTCAGCATTTGCAGTTGTTGGTCCTGCCGTTGTTCTTGCAGTTTTCGCAGTCGTAGATGTTGGTCCTGCAGTTGTTGATGTCAGTTCAGCAGTTGTCGATTTTGTTCCTGTTGTTGTTTTGGGTCCTGTTATAGTAGTTGTTGATACAGCAGTTGATGTTCTTGGTACTGTAGTCGTTTTTGTTTTTCCTGCAGTCGTTGATTTCTGTACTAGGGTTGAAGTGAGTCCTGCTGAAGTAGTTCTGGGTCTTGCATTCGTTGTTATTGATCCTGGAGTTCTCATTGTTTGCCCTGCTCTCATTGTGGATTTTGCTGCTTCTGTTGCGGATGTAGATCCTGCAGATGTTGTTGTTGCTACTACGGTTGTCACAAGTTCGGCAGTTGTTTTTTTTCGTCCTTTGGTTGATGGTCCTGCAGTGGTTTTTGTTAGTCCACCAGTTGTCGTTATTGGTCTGGTTGGTGTTGTTTTGGGTCCTGATTGAGAAGTTGTTGGTTCTGAGGCTGTTATTGTTTTTCCTTCAGGTATTGTTTTGGGTACAACAGTAGAAGTGATAGGTCTTGCAGCTTTTGTTGATCCTACAATTGTGGTTGGTCCTGCAGTTGTGGTTGCAGGTTTTACTGCAAAAGTTGATGATCCTGCAGTTGTCGATGTTAGTTCAGCAGTTGTAGTTGTTGTTCCTGCCATTGTTCTTGCAGTTTTCGCAGTCGTAGTTGTTGGTCCTGCAGCTGTTGATGTCAGTTCAGCAGTGGTCAATATTGGTCCTGTTTTTGTTTTGGGCCCTGCTTTAGTAGTTGTTGGTACAGCAGTTGGTGTTGTTGGTACTGTAGTCGTTTTTGTTATTCCTGCAGTTGTTGATTTCTGTACTGCAGTTGAAGTTAGTCCTGCTGAAGTAGTTCTGGGTCTTGCATTCATTGTTTTTGGTCCTGCAGTCGCCATTGTTCGTCCTGCAGGTGTTAGTCCTCTCGTTGTGGATGTGGCTTCTCCTGTTGCGGATGTAGATCCTGCAGATGTTGTTGTTGCTACTGTGGTTGTCACAAGTTCGGCAGTTGTTGTTTTTCGTCCTTTTGTTGATGGACCTACAGTGGTTTTTGTTAGTCCACCAGTTTTCTTTATTGGTCCGGTTGTTGTTGTTGTGGGTCCTGATTTAGAATTTGTTCTTTCTGAGGCTGTTGTTGTTTTTCCTTCAGTTTTTGTTTTGGGTACAACAGTAGAAGTGATAGGTCTTGCAGTTTTTGTTGGTCCTATAGTTGTTGTTGTTGTTCCTGCAGTTGTGGTTGCAGGTTTTCCTGCAAAAGTCGATGTTAGTTCAGCAGTTGTAGTTGTTGGTCCTGCTGTTGTTCTTGCAGTTTTCGCAGTCATGGTTGTTGGTCCTTCTGTGGTTTTTCTTAGTCCACCAGTTGTTGTTGTTGTGGGTCCTGATGTAGAAGTTGTTGGTTCTGAGGGGGTTGTTATTTTTCCTTCAGTTTTTGTTTTGGGTACAGCAGTAGAAGTGATAGGTCTTGCAGCTTTTGTTGATCCTACAGTTGTGGTTGGTCCTGCAGTTGTGGTTGCAGGTTTTACTGCAAAAGTTGATGATCCTGCAGTTGTCGATGTTAGTTCAGCAGTTGTTGTTGTTGTTCCTGCCATTGTTCTTGCAGTTTTCGCAGTCGTATTTGTTGGTCCTGCAGTTGTTGATGTCAGTTCAGCAGTGGTCAATATTGGTCCTGTTGTTGTTTTGGGCCCTGCTTTAGTAGTTGTTGGTACAGCAGTTGATGTTGTTGGCACTGTAGTCCTTTTTGTTATTCCTGCAGTCGTTGATTTCTGTACTGCAGTTAAAGTGAGTCCTGCTGAAGTAGTTCTGGTTTTTTCATTTGTTGTTATTGGTCCTGATGTAGAAGTTGTTGGTTCTGAGGCTGTTGTTGTTTTTCCTTCTGTTTTTCTTTTGGGTACAACAGTAGAAGTGATAGGTCCTTCAGTTTTTGCTGGTCGTGCAGTTTTTGTTGCATGTATTTCTGCAAAAGTTGTTGATCCTGCTGTTGTCATTGTTCGTCCAGCTCTCGTTGTGGATGTTGCTCCTTCTGTTGTGGATGTAGATCCTGCAGATGTTGTTGTTGCTACTGCGGTTGTAAAAAGTTCGGCAGATGTTGTTTTTCGTCCTTTTGTTGATGGTCCTGCAGTTGTCTTTGTTAGTCCACCAGTTGTCGTTATTGGTCCGGTTGTTGTTGTTGTTGTGGATCCTGTTGTAGAAGTTGTTGGTTCTGAGGCTGTTGTTGTTTTTCCTTCAGTTATTGTTTTGGGTACGACAGTAGAATTGATAGGTCTTGCAGTTTTTGTTAGTCCTACAGTTGTTATATGTCCTGCAGTTTTGGTTGCAGGTTTTTCTGCAAAAGTTGTTGATCCTGCAGTTGTTGATGTTAGTTCAGCCGTTTTAGTAGTTGTTCCTGCCGTTGTTCTTGCAGTTTTCGCAGTCGTAGTTTTTGGCACTGCAGTCGTTGGTCCTACAGTTGGTGTTATTTTTTCAGCATTTGGCGTTGTTGGTCCTACAGTTGTTGTTCGTAAAGCAGTTGTCGATATTAGGCCTGTAGTTGAAGCTCTTGGTCCAGCAATTGTTGTTGGTCCAGCAGTTCTCGTTGTCAGTCCTGTACTCGCTGTTTTTGGCTCTGCAGTCATTGGTCCTACAGTTGGTGTCGTTTTTACAGCAGTTGGCGTTGTTGGTTCAGCAGTCGGTGTTGTTGTTCCTGCAGTTATTATCTGTCCTGCTGTTGTAGCTCTTTGACAAGCAGTTGTTGTTGGTTCAGCAGTTGGCATTGTTGATCCTGCAGTTGTTGTTATGAGTCCCGTGATAATAGTTAATGGTCCTGCAGTTGTTGTTTGTGGTCCTGCAGTAGTTGGTTGTCCTGAAGTTGTTGTAGTTTGTCCTACCAAGGTAGGTCATGCAGAGGGAGTGATTTTATGTTTTTAGTATATTATCTTGAGATGAATGAAACCTTTTACAATACTTCTTACAACTCAACCAACTTGCTTTGCTAATGAAGTGTTTAAACTAGCAATTGATGCAAAATTATAATTGTGCTGGTATAGTTACCTGCAGCAATAGTTGTACTGTCCACATCGAGGAAGGTCATTAGATCATCTACTGCGTCCTTCAATACCTGCACTACACAGCTTTCAGTAGGAACAGCAGATTCTTTGTTGAAGATCAGCGTCATGTCCACAAAGACTGATCCCGCACTAGAAATGTAAAAATGAAAGGAAAGCATGAGCATTAGGATAAACAAGTTTCAAAGCTGGTGCGCTATTTCGTCAGTATCATATTGATTGGCTATCATCTATGTGATATACTTAAAGGTATTCATTAATAAACATAGAGTATGAAAGTAATTTAATAAAATTGGTTGTACTTACGCAAAAGAGTTGATTGTACTCCCGGAATATGTTCCAGGAAAACTATGTTTGAAGCCATTGTTAACCTATTATAAAAAATATTATTAATTAATATTCAACATGTTTCATGTTTTTCATGTTAAAATGCAGGAATACAATGTTTTTCATTATTCAAACTGAATTAAATCTTCATAACATTATCTCACCTCTGTTGTTACATTAGCAGCCATCACCTGATAGGCTGCTGAGCTTGAATCTAAGTATTCTTTTATAAACGTACGACTCATGCTGAATCTCAAATCAATTGTCCCTTTATTTTCTGTAGGGGGATCTACAGTTGTTGTTGTTGACACTGCAGTTGTCGATGATCCTGCAGGTGCTGTTGTGGTTCCTGCAGTTGTAGCTCCTGATCCATGAATTGTTGTCGGTTCAGGATTTGGCGTTGTGGGTTCTGCATTGGTTGTTGTTGGTCCTACAGTTGTTGTTGTTGAACCCGCGGTAGTATTTAATGTTATTGTTGTTGCTGGTCTATCAGTTGGTTTTGGTAAAACAGTTGTCGTTATTGCTCCTAAAGTTGGTGTTGTTGTGGAGCCCATGGTAGTAGTTAATGCTGTTGTTGTTGGTCTTGCAGTTGTTGTTGGTAAAGCATTTGTCGATATTGCGCCTGCAGTCGAAGCTCTTGGTCCAGCAATTGTTGTTGGTTCAGCAGTTCTCGTTGTCAGTCCTGTAGTCGTTGTTTTTGGTACTGCAGTTGTTTGCTCTACAGTTGGTGTTGTTTTTTCAGCATTTGGCGTTGTTTTTCCTGCAGTTATTATCTGTCCTGCAGTTGTAGCTCTTCGACCAGCAGTTGTTGTTGGTTCAGCAGTTGGCGTTGTTGATCCTGCAGTTGTTGTTGTGGGTCCCGTGATAATAGTTAATGGTCCTGCAGTTGTTGTCAGTGGTCCTGCAGTTGTTGTTGCTGATTCATCAGTTAGCGTTGTTGGTCCTGCAGTTTTTTCTGGTCCTGCAGTCGTAGCTATTGGGCCAGCAGTTGGCGTTGTTGGTCCTGCAGTTGTTGTTTTGGGTCCCATGATAGTAGTTAATGATCCTGCGGTTCTTGTTGCTGTAACTGCAGTTCTTGACCTTGCAGATGTTGTTGGTACTGCTTTAGTTGCTTTGGGTCCTGCTGTTTTAATTGTTAGTTCTACATTCGTTGTTTTTGGCACTGCAGTCGCTGGTCTTGCAGTTTGTTTAGTTTTTTCAGCATTTGGCGCTGTTCCTGCAATTCTTGTTGTCGGCGCCGCCATAGTAGCTAATGTTGCTGGTGTAGCAGTGGCAGGTCCTGCAATTGTTGCTGGTTCAGAAGTTTTCGTTGTTTGTCCTGCAGTTTTTGTTGTGGGTCCTGTAGTTTTAGCTATGGTTCCAGCAGTTGTTATTGGTTCTGCAGTTGGCGTTGTTGGTTCTGCAGTTGTTGTTGTGGGTCCAGCTGAAGTAGTTGGTAGTCTTGCAGTAACAGTGGTGGGTTCCACAGTTGTTTTTCCGTCAAAAGTTGTCTTTTTTGGTTCTGTAGTGGTTGATGTTCCTTCAGTTGTGGCACTTGTTCCAGCAATTGTAGTTGTTGGTTCAACAGTTGGCTTTGTTGTTGTTGGTGGTTCAGAGGTTGTTGTTGTGGGTCCTGTAGCTTTGATTTTTCGTTGAGCAGTTGTCGTTTTTGGTCCTGCAGTAGTTATTGATCTTGTAGATGTTGTTGTTGGCTGTGCAGTTGTGGATCCTTCAGTTATTATTGTTGTTCCTGCAGTTGTCTGTTCTGTTGTCATAGTTGTTGGTTCTTTTGCTGCTGTTGTTGGTTCAGCAGTTGTTGTTTTTCGTCCTGCAGTTGTTGTGGATCTTGCTGTAGTGGTTGATGGACCTGCAGTTGTCGGTTTTGGCAATGTAGTTGTTGGTCCTGCAGATGTTGTTGGTTGTTCAACAGTTGGCTTTCTTAGTCCTTCAGTTGTTGTTGTTCCTACTGTAGTGGATAATAGTCTTGCAATAGCAGTGGTAGGTCCTGCAATTGTTTTTGGTTCATAAGTTGTCGTTGTTTGTCCTGCAGTTTTTGATGTGAGTCCTGTAGTTTTAGCTCTTGTTCCAGCAGTTGTTGTTGTTGGTTCTGCAGTTGGCGTTGTGGGTCCTGCTGTTGTTGTTGTGGGTCCAGCAGAAGTAGTTAGTAGTCTCGCAGATACAGTGGTAGGTTCCACAGTTGTTGTTCGTTCAACATTTGTCGCTTTTGGTCCAGCAGTGGTTGATGTTCCTGCAGTTGTAGCTCTCTTTCCAGCAATTGTAGTTGCTGGTTCAGCAGTTGGCGTGGTTGTTGTTGGTAGTTCAGAGGTTGTTGTTGTGGGTCCTGTAGCTTTTGTCTTTCGTTGAGCAGTTGTTGTTTTTGGTCCTGCAGTCGTTTTTGATCCTGCAGATGTTGTTGTTCGCCATGCAGTTGTGGATCTTTTAGTTGTTATAGTTGTTGGTTCTTTTGATGCTGTTGGTTTAACAGTTGGCGTTGTTGATCCTGCAGTTGTTGTTGTGCGTCCCGTGATAATAGTTAATGGTCCTACAGTTGTTGTTAGTGGTCCTGCAGTGGTTGGTTGTCCTGAAGTTGTTGTTGTTTTGGGTCCTGCTCTAGCAGTTGTTGGTACAGCAGTTGATGTTGTTGGTACTGTTGTCGTTTCTGTTATTTCTGCAGTTGTTGATTTCTGTACTGCTGTTGACGTGAGTCCTGCTGAAGTAGTTATGGGTCTTGCATTCGTTGTTATTGGTCCTGCAGTTTTCATTGTTCGTCCTGCAGGTGTTAGTCCTCTCGTTGTGGATGTGGGACCTTCTGTTGTGTATGTGGATCCTGCAGATGTTGTTGTTGCTACTGCGGTTGTCACAAGTTCGGCAGTTGTTGTTTTTCGTCCTTTTGTTGATGGTCCTGCAGTGGTTATTGTTACTCCACCAGTTGTCAAGATTGGTCCGGTTGTTGTTGTGGTGGGTCCTGATGTAGAAGTTGTGGGTTCTGAGGCTATTGTATTTTTTCCTTCTGTTATTTTTTTGGGTACAACAGTAGAAGTGTTAGGTCTTGCAGTTTTTGTTGTTCCTACAGTTGTTGTTGGTTCTGCAACTGTTGTTGCAGGTTTTTCTGCAAAAGCTGTTGATCCTGCAATTGTCGATGTTAGTTCCGCAGTTGTAGTTGTTGGTCCTAACGTTGTTCTTGCAGTTTTCGCAGTCGAGGTTGCTGGTCCATCGGTGGTTTTTCTTAGTCCACCAGTTGTTGTTGTTGTGGGTCCTGATGTAGAAGTTGTTGGTTTTGAGGCGGTTGTTTTTTTTCCTTCAGTTTTTGTTTTGGGTACAGCAGTAGAAGTGATAGGCCTTACAGTTGTTGTTGGTCCTGCAGTTGTGGTTGTAGGTTTTTCTGCAAAAGTTTTTGATCCTGCAGTTGTCGATTTTAGTTCAGCAGTTGTAGTTGTTGGACCTTCCGTTGTTCTTGCAGTTTTTGTTGGTCCTATAGTTGTTGTTGGTCCTGCAGTTGTGGTTGCAGTTTTTTCTGCAAAAGTTGTTGATCCTGCAGTTGTCGATGTTAGTTCAGCAGTTGTAATTGTTGGTCCTGCCGTTGTTCTTGCAGTTTTCGCAGTCGTAGATGTTGGTCCTGCAGTTGTTGATGTCAGTTCAGCAGTTGTCGATTTTGTTCCTGTTGTTGTTTTGGGTCCTGTTATAGTAGTTGTTGATACAGCAGTTGATGTTCTTAGTACTGTAGTCGTTTTTGTTATTCCTGCAGTCGTTGATTTCTGTAATGCAGTTGAAATGAGTCCTGCTGAAGTAGTTCTGGGTCTTGCATTCGTTGTTATTGGTCCTGCAGTCGTCATTGTTCGTCCTTCTCTCGTTGTGGATCTGACTCCTTCTGTTGTGGATATAGATCCTGCAGATGTTGTTGTTGCTACTGCGGTTGTCACAAGTTCGGCAGTTGTTGTTTTCCGTCCTTTTGTTGATGGCCCTGCAGTGGTTTTTGTTAGTCCAGCAGTTGTCGTAATTGGTCCGGTTGTTGTTGTTGTGGCTCCGGATGTAGAAGTTGTTGGTTCTGAGGCTGTTTTTGCATTTCCTTCAGTTATTGTTTTGGGTGCAACAGTAGAAGTGATAGGTCTTGCAACTTTTGTTGATCCTACAGTTGTTGTTGGTCCTGCAGTTGTGGTTGCAGGTTTTTCTGCAAAAGTTGATGATCCTACAGCTGTCGATGTTAGTTCAGCATTTGTAGTTGTTGCTCCTGCCGTTGTTCTTGCAGTTTTCGCAGTCGTAGATGTTGGTCCTGCAGTTGTTGATGTAGTTGTTGGACCTGCCGTTGTTCTTGCAGTTTTCGCAGTCGTAGATGTTGGTCCTGCAGTTGTCGATGTCAGTTCAGCCGTTGTCGTTTTTGTTCCTGTTGTTGTTTTGGGTCCTGTTATAGTAGTTGTTGATACAGCAGTTGATGTTCTTGGTAATGTAGTCGTTTTTGTTATTCCTGCAGTCGTTGATTTCTGTAATGCAGTTGAAATGAGTCCTGCTGAAGAAGTTCTGTGTCTTGCATTCGTTGTTATTGGTCCTGCAGTCGTCATTGTTCGTCCTTCTCTCGTTGTGGATCTGGCTCCTTTTGTTGTGGATGTAGATCCTGCAGATGTTGTTGTTGCTACTGCGGTTGTTACAAGTTCGGCAGTTGTTGTTTTCCGTCCTTTTGTTGATGGCCCTGCAGTGGTTTTTGTTAGTCCAGCAGTTGTCGTAATTGGTCCAGTTGTTGTTGTTGTGGCTCCGGATGTAGAAGTTGTTGGTTCTGAGGCTGTTTTTGCATTTCCTTCAGTTATTGTTTTGGGTGCAACAGTAGAAGTGATAGGTCTTGCAGCTTTTGTTGATCCTACAGTTGTTGTTGGCCCTGCAGTAGTGGTTGCAGGTTTTTCTGCAAAAGTTGATGATCCTGCAGCTGTCGATGTTAGTTCAGCATTTCTAGTTGTTGGTCCTGCCGTTGTTCTTGCAGTTTTCGCAGTCGTAGATGTTGGTCCTGCAGTTGTTGATGTCAGTTCAGCCGTTGTCGTTTTTGTTCCTGTTGTTGTGTTGGGTCCTGTTATAGTAGTTGTTGATACAGAAGTTGATGTTCTTGGGACTGTAGTCGTTTTTGTTATTCCTGCAGTCGTTGATTTCTGTAATGCAGTTGAAATGAGTCCTGCTGAAGTAGTTCTGGGTCTTGCATTCGTTGTTATTGGTCCTGCAGTCGTCATTGTTCGTCCTTCTCTCGTTGTGGATCTGACTCCTTCTGTTGTGGATATAGATCCTGCAGATGTTGTTGTTGCTACTGCGGTTGTCACAAGTTCGGCAGTTGTTGTTTTCCGTCCTTTTGTTGATGGCCCTGCAGTGGTTTTTGTTAGTCCAGCAGTTGTCGTAATTGGTCCGGTTGTTGTTGTTGTGGCTCCGGATGTAGAAGTTGTTGGTTCTGAGGCTGTTTTTGCATTTCCTTCAGTTATTGTTTTGGGTGCAACAGTAGAAGTGATAGGTCTTGCAACTTTTGTTGATCCTACAGTTGTTGTTGGTCCTGCAGTTGTGGTTGCAGGTTTTTCTGCAAAAGTTGATGATCCTACAGCTGTCGATGTTAGTTCAGCATTTGTAGTTGTTGCTCCTGCCGTTGTTCTTGCAGTTTTCGCAGTCGTAGATGTTGGTCCTGCAGTTGTTGATGTAGTTGTTGGACCTGCCGTTGTTCTTGCAGTTTTCGCAGTCGTAGATGTTGGTTCTGCAGTTGTCGATGTCAGTTCAGCCGTTGTCGTTTTTGTTCCTGTTGTTGTTTTGGGTCCTGTTATAGTAGTTGTTGATACAGCAGTTGATGTTCTTGGTAATGTAGTCGTTTTTGTTATTCCTGCAGTCGTTGATTTCTGTAATGCAGTTGAAATGAGTCCTGCTGAAGAAGTTCTGTGTCTTGCATTCGTTGTTATTGGTCCTGCAGTCGTCATTGTTCGTCCTTCTCTCGTTGTGGATCTGGCTCCTTTTGTTGTGGATGTAGATCCTGCAGATGTTGTTGTTGCTACTGCGGTTGTTACAAGTTCGGCAGTTGTTGTTTTCCGTCCTTTTGTTGATGGCCCTGCAGTGGTTTTTGTTAGTCCAGCAGTTGTCGTAATTGGTCCGGTTGTTGTTGTTGTGGCTCCGGATGTAGAAGTTGTTGGTTCTGAGGCTGTTTTTGCATTTCCTTCAGTTATTGTTTTGGGTGCAACAGTAGAAGTGATAGGTCTTGCAGCTTTTGTTGATCCTACAGTTGTTGTTGGCCCTGCAGTAGTGGTTGCAGGTTTTTCTGCAAAAGTTGATGATCCTGCAGCTGTCGATGTTAGTTCAGCATTTCTAGTTGTTGGTCCTGCCGTTGTTCTTGCAGTTTTCGCAGTCGTAGATGTTGGTCCTGCAGTTGTTGATGTCAGTTCAGCCGTTGTCGTTTTTGTTCCTGTTGTTGTGTTGGGTCCTGTTATAGTAGTTGTTGATACAGAAGTTGATGTTCTTGGGACTGTAGTCGTTTTTGTTATTCCTGCAGTCGTTGATTTCTGTAATGCAGTTGAAATGAGTCCTGCTGAAGTAGTTCTGGGTCTTGCATTCGTTGTTATTGGTCCTGCAGTCGTCATTGTTCGTCCTTCTCTCGTTGTGGATCTGACTCCTTCTGTTGTGGATATAGATCCTGCAGATGTTGTTGTTGCTACTGCGGTTGTCACAAGTTCGGCAGTTGTTGTTTTCCGTCCTTTTGTTGATGGCCCTGCAGTGGTTTTTGTTAGTCCAGCAGTTGTCGTAATTGGTCCGGTTGTTTTTGTTGTGGCTCCGGATGTAGAAGTTGTTGGTTCTGAGGCTGTTTTTGCATTTCCTTCAGTTATTGTTTTGGGTGCAACAGTAGAAGTGATAGGTCTTGCAACTTTTGTTGATCCTACAGTTGTTGTTGGTCCTGCAGTTGTGGTTGCAGGTTTTTCTGCAAAAGTTGATGATCCTACAGCTGTCGATGTTAGTTCAGCATTTGTAGTTGTTGCTCCTGCCGTTGTTCTTGCAGTTTTCGCAGTCGTAGATGTTGGTCCTGCAGTTGTTGATGTAGTTGTTGGACCTGCCGTTGTTCTTGCAGTTTTTGCAGTCGTAGATGTTGGTCCTGCAGTTGTCGATGTCAGTTCAGCCGTTGTCGTTTTTGTTCCTGTTGTTGTTTTGGGTCCTGTTATAGTAGTTGTTGATACAGCAGTTGATGTTCTTGGTAATGTAGTCGTTTTTGTTATTCCTGCAGTCGTTGATTTCTGTAATGCAGTTGAAATGAGTCCTGCTGAAGTAGTTCTGGGTCTTGCATTCGTTGTTATTGGTCCTGCAGTCGTCATTGTTCGTCCTTCTCTCGTTGTGGATCTGACTCCTTCTGTTGTGGATATAGATCCTGCAGATGTTGTTGTTGCTAGTGCGGTTGTCACAAGTTCGGCAGTTGTTGTTGTCCGTCCTTTTGTTGATGGCCCTGCAGTGGTTTTTGTTAGTCCACCAGTTGTCGTTATTGGTCCGGTTGTTGTTGTTGTGGCTCCTGATGAAGAAGTTGTTGATTCTGAAGCTGTTTTTGCATTTCCTTCAGTTATTGTTTTGGGTACAATAGTAGAAGTGATAGGTCTTGCAGCTTTTGTTGATCCTACAGTTGTTGTTGGCCCTGCAGTAGTGGTTGCAGGTTTTTCTGCAAAAGTTGATGATCCTGCAACTGTCGATGTTAGTTCAGCATTTCTAGTTGTTGGTCCTGCCGTTGTTCTTGCAGTTTTCGCAGTCGTAGATGTTGGTCCTGCAGTTGTTGATGTCAGTTCAGCCGTTGTCGTTTTTGTTCCTGTTGTTGTTTTGGGTCCTGTTATAGTATTTGTTGATACAGCAGTTGATGTTCTTTTTACCCCAGTCGTTTTTGTTATTCCTGCAGCCGTTGATTTCTGTAATGCAGTTGAAATGAGTCCCGCTGAAGTAGTTCTGGGTCTTGCATTCGTTGTTATTGGTCCTGCACTCGTCATTGTTCGTCCTTCTCTCGTTGACGATCTGGCTCCTTCTGTTGTGGATGTAGATCCTGCAGATGTTGTTGTTGCTACTACGGTTGTCACAAGTTCGGCAGTTGTTGTTTTTCGTCCTTTTGTTGATGGTCCTGCAGTGGTTTTTGTTAGTCCACCAGTAGTCGTTATTGGTACGGTTGGTGTTGTTGTGGGTCCTGATGGAGAAGTTGTTGGTTCTGAGGCTGTTGTTGTTTTTCCTTCAGGTATTGTTTTGGGTACAACAGTAGAAGTGATAGGTCTGGCGGCTTTTGTTGATCCTACAGTTGTTGTTGGTCCTGCAGTTGTGGTTGCAGGTTTTTCTGCAAAAGTTGATGATCCTACAGCTGTCGATGTTAGTTCAGCATTTGTAGTTGTTGCTCCTGCCGTTGTTCTTGCAGTTTTCGCAGTCGTAGATGTTGGTCCTGCAGTTGTTGATGTAGTTGTTGGACCTGCCGTTGTTCTTGCAGTTTTCGCAGTCGTAGATGTTGGTCCTGCAGTTGTCGATGTCAGTTCAGCCGTTGTCGTTTTTGTTCCTGTTGTTGTTTTGGGTCCTGTTATAGTAGTTGTTGATACAGCAGTTGATGTTCTTGGTAATGTAGTCGTTTTTGTTATTCCTGCAGTCGTTGATTTCTGTAATGCAGTTGAAATGAGTCCTGCTGAAGAAGTTCTGTGTCTTGCATTCGTTGTTATTGGTCCTGCAGTCGTCATTGTTCGTCCTTCTCTCGTTGTGGATCTGGCTCCTTTTGTTGTGGATGTAGATCCTGCAGATGTTGTTGTTGCTACTGCGGTTGTTACAAGTTCGGCAGTTGTTGTTTTCCGTCCTTTTGTTGATGGCCCTGCAGTGGTTTTTGTTAGTCCAGCAGTTGTCGTAATTGGTCCGGTTGTTGTTGTTGTGGCTCCGGATGTAGAAGTTGTTGGTTCTGAGGCTGTTTTTGCATTTCCTTCAGTTATTGTTTTGGGTGCAACAGTAGAAGTGATAGGTCTTGCAGCTTTTGTTGATCCTACAGTTGTTGTTGGCCCTGCAGTAGTGGTTGCAGGTTTTTCTGCAAAAGTTGATGATCCTGCAGCTGTCGATGTTAGTTCAGCATTTCTAGTTGTTGGTCCTGCCGTTGTTCTTGCAGTTTTCGCAGTCGTAGATGTTGGTCCTGCAGTTGTTGATGTCAGTTCAGCCGTTGTCGTTTTTGTTCCTGTTGTTGTGTTGGGTCCTGTTATAGTAGTTGTTGATACAGAAGTTGATGTTCTTGGGACTGTAGTCGTTTTTGTTATTCCTGCAGTCGTTGATTTCTGTAATGCAGTTGAAATGAGTCCTGCTGAAGTAGTTCTGGGTCTTGCATTCGTTGTTATTGGTCCTGCAGTCGTCATTGTTCGTCCTTCTCTCGTTGTGGATCTGACTCCTTCTGTTGTGGATATAGATCCTGCAGATGTTGTTGTTGCTAGTGCGGTTGTCACAAGTTCGGCAGTTGTTGTTTTCCGTCCTTTTGTTGATGGCCCTGCAGTGGTTTTTGTTAGTCCAGCAGTTGTCGTAATTGGTCCGGTTGTTGTTGTTGTGGCTCCGGATGTAGAAGTTGTTGATTCTGAGGCTGTTTTTGCATTTCCTTCAGTTATTGTATTGGGTGCAACAGTAGAAGTGATAGGTCTTGCAACTTTTGTTGATCCTACAGTTGTTGTTGGTCCTGCAGTTGTGGTTGCAGGTTTTTCTGCAAAAGTTGATGATCCTACAGCTGTCGATGTTAGTTCAGCATTTGTAGTTGTTGCTCCTGCCGTTGTTCTTGCAGTTTTCGCAGTCGTAGATGTTGGTCCTGCAGTTGTTGATGTAGTTGTTGGACCTGCCGTTGTTCTTGCAGTTTTCGCAGTCGTAGATGTTGGTCCTGCAGTTGTCGATGTCAGTTCAGCCGTTGTCGTTTTTGTTCCTGTTGTTGTTTTGGGTCCTGTTATAGTAGTTGTTGATACAGCAGTTGATGTTCTTGGTAATGTAGTCGTTTTTGTTATTCCTGCAGTCGTTGATTTCTGTAATGCAGTTGAAATGAGTCCTGCTGAAGAAGTTCTGTGTCTTGCATTCGTTGTTATTGGTCCTGCAGTCGTCATTGTTCGTCCTTCTCTCGTTGTGGATCTGGCTCCTTTTGTTGTGGATGTAGATCCTGCAGATGTTGTTGTTGCTACTGCGGTTGTTACAAGTTCGGCAGTTGTTGTTTTCCGTCCTTTTGTTGATGGCCCTGCAGTGGTTTTTGTTAGTCCAGCAGTTGTCGTAATTGGTCCGGTTGTTGTTGTTGTGGCTCCGGATGTAGAAGTTGTTGGTTCTGAGGCTGTTTTTGCATTTCCTTCAGTTATTGTTTTGGGTGCAACAGTAGAAGTGATAGGTCTTGCAGCTTTTGTTGATCCTACAGTTGTTGTTGGCCCTGCAGTAGTGGTTGCAGGTTTTTCTGCAAAAGTTGATGATCCTGCAGCTGTCGATGTTAGTTCAGCATTTCTAGTTGTTGGTCCTGCCGTTGTTCTTGCAGTTTTCGCAGTCGTAGATGTTGGTCCTGCAGTTGTTGATGTCAGTTCAGCCGTTGTCGTTTTTGTTCCTGTTGTTGTGTTGGGTCCTGTTATAGTAGTTGTTGATACAGAAGTTGATGTTCTTGGGACTGTAGTCGTTTTTGTTATTCCTGCAGTCGTTGATTTCTGTAATGCAGTTGAAATGAGTCCTGCTGAAGTAGTTCTGGGTCTTGCATTCGTTGTTATTGGTCCTGCAGTCGTCATTGTTCGTCCTTCTCTCGTTGTGGATCTGACTCCTTCTGTTGTGGATATAGATCCTGCAGATGTTGTTGTTGCTACTGCGGTTGTCACAAGTTCGGCAGTTGTTGTTTTCCGTCCGTTTGTTGATGGCCCTGCAGTGGTTTTTGTTAGTCCACCAGTTGTCGTTATTGGTCCGGTTGTTGTTGTTGTGGCTCCTGATGAAGAAGTTGTTGGTTCTGAAGCTGTTTTTGCATTTCCTTCAGTTATTGTTTTGGGTACAATAGTAGAAGTGATAGGTCTTGCAGCTTTTGTTGATCCTACAGTTGTTGTTGGCCCTGCAGTAATGGTTGCAGGTTTTTCTGCAAAAGTTGATGATCCTGCAACTGTCGATGTTAGTTCAGCATTTCTAGTTGTTGGTCCTGCCGTTGTTCTTGCAGTTTTCGCAGTCGTAGATGTTGGTCCTGCAGTTGTTGATGTCAGTTCAGCCGTTGTCGTTTTTGTTCCTGTTGTTGTTTTGGGTCCTGTTATAGTATTTGTTGATACAGCAGTTGATGTTCTTTTTACCTCAGTCGTTTTTGTTATTCCTGCAGTCGTTGATTTCTGTAATGCAGTTGAAATGAGTCCCGCTGAAGTAGTTCTGGGTCTTGCATTCGTTGTTATTGGTCCTGCACTCGTCATTGTTCGTCCTTCTCTCGTTGACGATCTGGCTCCTTCTGTTGTGGATGTAGATCCTGCAGATGTTGTTGTTGCTACTACGGTTGTCACAAGTTCGGCAGTTGTTGTTTTTCGTCCTTTTGTTGATGGTCCTACAGTGGTTTTTGTTAGTCCACCAGTAGTCGTTATTGGTACGGTTGGTGTTGTTGTGGGTCCTGATGGAGAAGTTGTTGGTTCTGAGGCTGTTGTTGTTTTTCCTTCAGGTATTGTTTTGGGTACAACAGTAGAAGTGATAGGTCTGGCGGCTTTTGTTGATCCTACAGTTGTTGTTGGTCCTGCAGTTGTGGTTGCAGGTTTTTCTGCAAAAGTTGATGATCCTGCAGTTGTCGATGTTAGTTCAGCAGTTTTAGTTGTTGTTCCTGCCGTTGTTTTTGCAGTTTTCGCAGTCGTAGTTGTTGGTCCTGCAGTTGTTGATGTCAGTTCAGCCGTTGTCGTTTTTGTTCCCGTTGTTGTTTTGGGTCCTGTTATAGTAGTTGTTGATACAGAAGTTGATGTTCTTGGGACTGTAGTCGTTTTTGTTATTCCTGCAGTCGTTGATTTCTGTAATGCAGTCAAAATGAGTCCTGCTGAAGTAGTTCTGGGTCTTGCATTTGTTGTTATTGGTCCTGCAGTCGTCATTGTTCGTCCTTCTCTCGTTGTGGATCTGACTCCTTCTGTTGTGGATGTAGATCCTGCAGATGATGTTGTTGCTACTGCGGTTGTCACAAGTTCGGCAGTTGTTGTTTCCCGTCCTTTTGTTGATGGCCCTGCAGTGGTTTTTGTTAGTCCACCAGTTGTCGTTATTGGTCCGGTTGTTGTTGTTGTGGCTCCTGATGAAGAAGTTGTTGGTTCTGAAGCTGTTTTTGCATTTCCTTCAGTTATTGTTTTGGGTACAACAGAAGAAGTGATAGGTCTTGCAGCTTTTGTTGATCCTACAGTTGTTGTTGGTCCTGCAGTTGTGGTTGCAGGTTTTTCTGCAAAAGTTGATGATCCTGCAGCTGTCGATGTTAGTTCAGCATTTGTAGTTGTTGGTCCTGCTGTTGTTCTTGCAGTTTTCGCAGTCGTAGATGTTGGTCCTGCAGTTGTTGATGTCAGTTCAGCCGTTGTCGTTTTTGTTCCTGTTGTTGTTTTGGGTCCTGTTATAGTAGTTGTTGACACAGCAGTTGATGTTCTTCGTACCTTAGTCGTTTTTGTTATTCCTTCAGTCGTTGATTTCTGTAATGCAGTAGAAATGAGTCCCGCTGAAGTAGTTCTGGGTCTTGCATTCGTTGTTATTGGTCCTGCACTCGTCATTGTTCGTCCTTCTCTCGTTGTGGATCTGGCTCCTTCTGTTGTGGATGTAGATCCTGCAGATGTTGTTGTTGCTACTACGGTTGTCACAAGTTCGGCCGTTGTTGTTTTTCGTCCTTTTGTTGATGGTCCTGCAGTGGTTTTTGTTAGTCCACCAGTTGTCGTTATTGGTCCGGTTGGTGTTGTTGTGGGTCCTGATGGAGAAGTTGTTGGTTCTGAGGCTGTTGTTGTTTTTCCTTCAGGTATTGTTTTGGGTACAACAGTAGAAGTGATAGGTCTTGCAGCTTTTGTTGATCCTACAGTTGTGGTTGTTCCTGCAGTTGTGGTTGCAGGTTTTACTGCAAAAGTTGATGATCCCGCAGTTGTCGATGTTAGTTCAGCAGTTGTAGTTGTTGTTCCTGCCGTTGTTCTTGCAGTTTTCGCAGTCGTAGTTGTTGGTCCTGCAGTTGTTGATGTCAGTTCAGCAGTGGTCAATATTGGTCCTGTTGTTGTTTTGGGTCCTGCTTTAGTAGTTGTTGGTACAGCAGTTGGTGTTGTTGGTACTGGAGTCGTTTTTGTTATTCCTGCAGTTGTTGATTTCTGTACTGCAGTTGAAGTTAGTCCTGCTGAAGTAGTTCTGGGTCTTGCATTCGTTGTTATTGGTCCTGCAGTCGTCATTGTTCGTCCTTCTCTCGTTGTGGATCTGACTCCTTCTGTTGTGGATGTAGATCCTGCAGATGTTGTTGTTGCTACTGTGGTTGTCACAAGTTCGGCAGTTGTTGTTTTCCGTCCTTTTGTTGATGGCCCTGCAGTGGTTTTTGTTAGTCCACCAGTTGTCGTTATTGGTCCGGTTGTTGTTGTTGTGGCTCCTGATGAAGAAGTTGTTGGTTCTGAAGCTGTTTTTGCATGTCCTTCAGTTATTGTTTTGGGTACAACAGTCGAAGTGATAGGTCTTGCAGCTTGTGTTGATCCTACAGTTGTTGTTGGTCCTGCAGTTGTGGTTGCAGGTTTTTCTGCAAAAGTTGATGATCCTGCAGCTGTCGATGTTAGTTCAGCATTTGCAGTTGTTGGTCCTGCCGTTGTTCTTGCAGTTTTCGCAGTCGTAGATGTTGGTCCTGCAGTTGTTGATGTCAGTTCAGCAGTTGACGATTTTGTTCCTGTTGTTGTTTTGGGTCCTGTTATAGTAGTTGTTGATACAGCAGTTGATGTTCTTGGTACTGTAGTCGTTTTTCTTATTCCTGCAGTCGTTGATTTCTGTACTGCAGTTGAAGTGAGTCCTGCTGAGGTAGTTCTGGGTCTTGCATTTGTTGTTATTGATCCTGCAGTTCTCATTGTTTGCCCCGCTCTCGTTGTGGATGTGGCTGCTTCTGTTGCGGATGTAGATCCTGCAGATGTTGTTGTTGCTACTACGGTTGTCACAAGTTCGGCAGTTGCTGTTTTTCGTCCTTGTGTTGATGGTCTTGCAGTGGTTTTTGTTAGTCCACCAGTTGTCGTTATTGGTCCGGTTGTTGTTGTTGTGCGTCCTGATGTAGAAGTTCTTGGTTCTGAGGCTGTTGTTGCATTTCCTTCAGTTATTGTTTTGGGTACAACAGTAGAAGTGATAGGTCTTGCAGCTTTTGTTGATCCTACAGTTGTTGTTGGCCCTGCAGTTGTGGTTGCAGGTTTTTCTGCAAAAGTTGATGATCCTGCAGCTGTCGATGTTAGTTCAGCATTTGTAGTTGTTGGTCCTGCTGTTGTTCTTGCAGTTTTCGCAGTCGTAGATGTTGGTCCTGCAGTTGTTGATGTCAGTTCAGCCGTTGTCGTTTTTGTTCCTGTTGTTGTTTTGGGTCCTGTTATAGTAGTTGTTGACACAGCAGTTGATGTTCTTCGTACCTTAGTCGTTTTTGTTATTCCTTCAGTCGTTGATTTCTGTAATGCAGTTGAAATGAGTCCCGCTGAAGTAGTTCTGGGTCTTGCATTCGTTGTTATTGGTCCTGCACTCGTCATTGTTCGTCCTTCTCTCGTTGTGGATCTGGCTCCTTCTGTTGTGGATGTAGATCCTGCAGATGTTGTTGTTGCTACTACGGTTGTCACAAGTTCGGCCGTTGTTGTTTTTCGTCCTTTTGTTGATGGTCCTGCAGTGGTTTTTGTTAGTCCACCAGTTGTCGTTATTGGTCCGGTTGGTGTTGTTGTGGGTCCTGATGGAGAAGTTGTTGGTTCTGAGGCTGTTGTTGTTTTTCCTTCAGGTATTGTTTTGGGTACAACAGTAGAAGTGATAGGTCTTGCAGCTTTTGTTGATCCTACAGTTGTGGTTGTTCCTGCAGTTGTGGTTGCAGGTTTTACTGCAAAAGTTGATGATCCCGCAGTTGTCGATGTTAGTTCAGCAGTTGTAGTTGTTGTTCCTGCCGTTGTTCTTGCAGTTTTCGCAGTCGTAGTTGTTGGTCCTGCAGTTGTTGATGTCAGTTCAGCAGTGGTCAATATTGGTCCTGTTGTTGTTTTGGGTCCTGCTTTAGTAGTTGTTGGTACAGCAGTTGGTGTTGTTGGTACTGGAGTCGTTTTTGTTATTCCTGCAGTTGTTGATTTCTGTACTGCAGTTGAAGTTAGTCCTGCTGAAGTAGTTCTGGGTCTTGCATTCGTTGTTATTGGTCCTGCAGTCGTCATTGTTCGTCCTTCTCTCGTTGTGGATCTGACTCCTTCTGTTGTGGATGTAGATCCTGCAGATGTTGTTGTTGCTACTGCGGTTGTCACAAGTTCGGCAGTTGTTGTTTTCCGTCCTTTTGTTGATGGCCCTGCAGTGGTTTTTGTTAGTCCACCAGTTGTCGTTATTGGTCCGGTTGTTGTTGTTGTGGCTCCTGATGAAGAAGTTGTTGGTTCTGAAGCTGTTTTTGCATGTCCTTCAGTTATTGTTTTGGGTACAACAGTAGAAGTGATAGGTCTTGCAGCTTGTGTTGATCCTACAGTTGTTGTTGGTCCTGCAGTTGTGGTTGCAGGTTTTTCTGCAAAAGTTGATGATCCTGCAGCTGTCGATGTTAGTTCAGCATTTGCAGTTGTTGGTCCTGCCGTTGTTCTTGCAGTTTTCGCAGTCGTAGATGTTGGTCCTGCAGTTGTTGATGTCAGTTCAGCAGTTGACGATTTTGTTCCTGTTGTTGTTTTGGGTCCTGTTATAGTAGTTGTTGATACAGCAGTTGATGTTCTTGGTACTGTAGTCGTTTTTCTTATTCCTGCAGTCGTTGATTTCTGTACTGCAGTTGAAGTGAGTCCTGCTGAGGTAGTTCTGGGTCTTGCATTTGTTGTTATTGATCCTGCAGTTCTCATTGTTTGCCCCGCTCTCGTTGTGGATGTGGCTGCTTCTGTTGCGGATGTAGATCCTGCAGATGTTGTTGTTGCTACTACGGTTGTCACAAGTTCGGCAGTTGCTGTTTTTCGTCCTTGTGTTGATGGTCTTGCAGTGGTTTTTGTTAGTCCACCAGTTGTCGTTATTGGTCCGGTTGTTGTTGTTGTGCGTCCTGATGTAGAAGTTGTTGGTTCTGAGGCTGTTGTTGCATTTCCTTCAGTTATTGTTTTGGGTACAACAGTAGAAGTGATAGGTCTTGCAGCTTTTGTTGATCCTACAGTTGTTGTTGGCCCTGCAGTTGTGGTTGCAGGTTTTTCTGCAAAAGTTGATGATCCTGCAGCTGTCGATGTTAGTTCAGCATTTGTAGTTGTTGGTCCTGCCGTTGTTCTTGCAGTTTTCGCAGTCGTAGATGTCAGTTCAGCAGTTGTCGACTTTGTTCCTGTTGTTGTTTTGGGTCCTGTTATAGTAGTTGTTAATACAGCAGTTAATGTTCTTGGCACTGTAGTCGTTTTTGTTATTCCTGCAGTCGTTGATTTCTGTACTGCAGTTGAAGTGAGTCCTGCTGAAGTAGTTCGTTCAACACTTGTCCTTTTTGATCCAGCAGTGGTTGATGTTCCTGCGGTTGTAGCACTTGTTCCAACAATTGTAGTCGTTGGTTCAGCAGTTGGCGTTGTTGTTGTTGGTAGTTCAGAGGTTGTTGTTGTGGGTCCTGTAGCTTTTGTCTTTCGTTGAGCAGTTGTCGTTTTTGTTCCTGTTGTTGTTTTGGGTCCTGTTATAGTAGTTGTTGATACAGAAGTTGATGTTCTTGGTACTGTAGTCGTTTTTGTTATTCCTGCAGTCGTTGATTTCTGTAATGCAGTTGAAATGAGTCCTGCTGAAGTAGTTCTGGGTCTTGCATTCGTTGTCATTGGTCCTGCAGTCGTCATTGTTCGTCTTTCTCTCGTTGTGGATGTGGCTCCTTCTGTTGTGGATGTAGATCCTGCAGATGATGTGGTTGCTACTGCGGTTGTCACAAGTT